>NC_091487.1:11784431-12114242 GCF_947461875.1 Haliaeetus albicilla | reverse complement strand
AGGAAGGGCCAAGCCTGGGCACTGGCCACGTGGCTGCCCCTCTTTCTGGTTGTTTTTAAGGTTTGAGCCTCTCCAGAATAAACATCCCCCAAGGCTTTAACGTATCCAGGCAAGTCCAGGTGCTCCCTCAGCTTTAGTCCAACAGCAAATGCCGAGCGCATAAAGAGCAGTGAAGCGCTGTCTCTCCAGTAGCAGCTTGATGGGAAACAGCCATCAAACAAAAAAGGGGCAATGGCAGATCCAGGTAAACACAGCATCACCAGTCACTTCATCAGGATTTCTTACTTTTGAGCACTGAGGACATGCCAAGGAGGAAAACAGCATCCCTCCTACCTCTCCAGGAACCTCAAGCACTCCTCCAGGCACACAGCCTCCACCTTCTCACTCAGGCTCTCACTGACATGCCAGGCAGCCTCCGTCTTCTCTGTTAGTATCTGTGGATTTCAAGGCATGAGAGGAGAATGGGCCAAAGTAATTTTTCCCTATGCAGTGAACAGGAATATATCCCATCCCTCACTCCACTGCAAATCCCTCTGCCATCTAGGCAACGACTTCTGTTCCAGTTTTGAGAGCCCTTGTGGAAATAAAAGTATTTTTTAGGAGCCTGATTTTAATGCCTGATCCTACGCCTTTGCCACTGCTGCTTTCATTGCAGTCAACAGGCTGGAGCCAAGTCCTGCACTCGGGGGAAAGCCTGTCCCTACAGATGTTCTCTGCTAGCAATGTCTAGTCTAGCAGCTCAGTTCATGCAAAGACCTGCCATCTGAGGGAGCACCTGCACTTCTGCATGATTCACCCTCACAGATAAATTTGGGTGCAGACACTAAAAAAAAGATTAGGCAGCTGTGTGTGCCCTGCGCCTCTGCCAGGGTCTCCACCAGCGATGCCTGAGGAAGACGGATGTCTTCTTCCCAGCCACCACTGCTCACGCCTGACACGGCAATGTGTGTTAAACCCCACGGCGCCTGTCTCGCCCCACTGACCCCAGATAGGTGGCCCAGGTGCCTGCAGGAGGTGGGCTGTGCCAGACAGCTAAAAATCCACCCCATATTGGGCAGGCTTGAGCAGGTGGCAACTTAATGCTGCCCATTAGTTGCTCTGTGGAAACAAAAGCTTGCAAGGGGAGGAGAGCCAGATGGATAAAAGGAGACAGATGGACTTGTATGCTGTGCTCTCTCAGTGCTCTGGGAAGCATCAGCCAGAGACAAAGGGTGACTCACATCGTGAATGGCTTTTTCCACTGCTCACAACAGATGTAAAAGTTCACCCAAAGGGACAGGATAAAATATGCCACCCCAAAGAGGCAGGAAACCATGGCTGATGAGTTTCCATGACACCTTGCTCATTTTCTATCTGATCTTTAAGTGTCAGCCTGAGAAAACTGAGGAGGCGGGAATTTCATAAGGCTTGCCTATTTATCCAGGCTTTTCCATCCCCTACCCCAAAGCATTCAAACCTGTCAGTTACATACACAATAGAGCAAAACCACTCGTGCTGAAGCATGGCCAGATGTTGCAGATATGACAACAGCGTTCGGCCCGGTCCCTGTTAGAAACCTTTGCTCTGTCAGCCAGAAGCAGGAAAAAAAATGCCAGCTCGGTGGCTAAAAGCCACCCTAGCACAGGTACATCACTGAGTACATCACTGCTCCAGAGGGCATATGGCAAGGTGAGGAGGGAGCAGTCCCCTCTGTGAGCTCTGTACTTGGTGCCTGGGTCTGAGTTCAGCCAGTAAAGCCAGTTTTTGCCAGCTAAAGCTGTATCCTCACAAGGAAGGCCAGCTGCTGTTGATCTGCAATGCCTACTACCAGCCTCCAACCGGGTGTGTGAGGTTGTCTGCCATCCCAAATGACTATGGGGCTACTTCCCTTTCTCGTGACCTGAAACAGGACTGCCACTGGGGTCGTGGCACAGGACAAGAAAGATATAGTCACGGCAGCCCACAACCTGCCCCTGATCTCTAGCATCACTTGAGTGTAACTCCACATGTAAACTCCAGGAATTATTTTAAGCCTTCTGTGGGTCTTGATCCAAACACCCTCTGGCCATGCTATGTACTACTCATAAATCAGCAGAGTGTGCTTCTGCAATGCCCTTTGAGCACTCAGCTTTGCTGTGCCCTGAAGTAGTCCCTTGTGCTGCCTAACCCATCAGGGCAGCAGTCACAGCTGTACCCAGCACATAAGCAGGGAGCAAGCTGCCTGCATTTGCACTGCCAGATATGGGGACCTACATGGCTTGGCAACTCTTGCTGCTTTTATAAAAGTGCTCTGCAGAACTCACACAGAGCAGGCCGGTTAACATACACCATGACTTTCTAAAAGGTTATACAAAAATCCAAGTGCATATATGAAAATGCAATTGCAGCTTGAACCAGCTAATCTCAGGCTCATCCTTTTTTAGTCAGTTTAGTTTTCTTCATATATGCACAAGAGAAAAACAGATTTGGGAGCAAACAGATGCGGTTTAAGTATGGCAGATAACTGGCAAGCTTTTAACACACCAAGCTTAGCCCAAGACATGCAAAACTAGGTCTTGCCAAATACCTATGTACTTGTGTGCAAAAACAGGACTGCCCCAAAATACAAGAGCTTTTCAGTTCCCCCCCGGTTTACCTGAATGACTGCAGCATCTGCACAAGGGGGTTTCCCAATATCAAAGGCTTCTTTCAGGGCTTTCCTTACTTCCTTCTAAATATTAAAAGAGAAGAAAAAAGAACAGTTGAGATACAATGGCATTTGTAATGAGTTAGGTTTCCCAGCTTCTCATTATGCATTTGGACTGGATGAATTTCTGCCTCCATTTTTTGGCCATCTTGTTTAACCCAAAGCCTGGCTATTTTCCAGCTGACCTAATAACATTGTTCTGTTTTGTTCTACATTGTTTGTTTGAGTTTAAATGATTTGCAGCTTCCTTTCATCCCAGTGTCAGCTTGGGTTATCTACAGTCTTCCCTAGTTAGCTTAGCTCAAATGAAGGCGCCCGCAAAGCAAAACAACACTTAGACACAACTCTGTGCAGCCAGCTACTGTAGCTGAGATTTTCCACCCTTCCTTGCTACAACCAGCACCCGCATAAACCAGCCAGCGTTAATTAAAAGCATTCCCTCACTTAAGCCAGGGACTTGTGAGTCCAAAGAGGAGTTGGGTTAGTGTTTAGAGCTACTGTCATGGTGAGATGAGCCCCCTGAGGCTGCACGATGGGAAATTTCCCAAGACTTGGCTGGCTGGTGTTGTTTTGAATGGACTGTAAAAACAAAACTAACACTGCAGAGAAAGGGCTCATTGCTTAAAACATGATCTGACCTTTATAGAAGCTTTAAACTCAAAAGCCTGGCTCGCTTATTTATTCTTTCATTTCTGCATCCTCCTCCAAGGAAATAAAAAGAATGTAAAGTCTGATCTTCCATTTTTGTCTTTGTTCTTTTCTGGCTGATGAATTAGGAAATTTGTGGCTGTCACTGAAGAATTTCATCAAAAGTATATTCAAAACAACTGCTCTGCCATAGTCATTGAAAAATGTTAATCAAAGACAAATAAGCAGTTGTAAACAAACCAAGAAAAATTCCTTTCCTCTGAGTGCCATCACCTGACTGTGAGCAATTGTGTGAACACGATGTGCTGAGATAACACATCCCAGCCGAGCTGCACAAACACTTCTAGCCTGCCCCAGTTGCACAGTAAAATGTGTCAGCTTAAGCCAACATGAAGGTCTTGCTCCCCAGTGGGACAAAGCATGCATTTAGTTAGTAACTGCAAGGCAATAACTTGTTGAGCCACTGTACTTAGTTGCTTTGGATCAGATGATGTGTCTGAATTAGCATGAGCTTGCTTGTTTGTAGTTCTCATGGTGACACCAGCACCTCAGGCACCAAAGCTCCAACATGGAGAGGACCAGAATTTCTGCTGTAACAAACAGGCCCATAAATAACCTCAAGTTTCCTCCTTGTCCCTCCCTGTCTGACCAAGACATAGTACCCCATGCTGTAAAAGCTTCAGATCCATGGATGGCCAGCCCGCCGGTGCTGACTGCCCAGCCAACCGCTTCCTCTTGGAAAACACAAGGGGGTGAGTTATAACTTGGGTCCCTCATCTGTCCAGCTGCTGTTTTAAAACATGCAAGAATTTCACATCCTTGAGACCTTTACATCGTTATCAAGTGCGGTCAAAATTCGCTAAGAGGCTCAACACGGGTGGGAGCGCACCACTGACAGACCTGCAGGAAGGTGGGCAGAAAAACTGCACAGCCTTATTTTTTTGGGTAGCAGCAGGTCCTCAGCCCAAATTCTCCAAAGCACATGAACTTCTCAGTCCTCCTTTTGTCTACTTGAAAAAATAGAGGAAGGGAGGGAGAGAGGGAAGAAGTCACAGACCCTAGCGATCCTTTGCAGGTCAGTCTAAACCCTCTTCGAGCTTTTGTCCAGGTATGCATGTCCAGTCCTGCCATCTCCGGTTTTGGACAAAGAGCCAGTTTTGAGCTGAGGCTGCAGAATCAGGGGACAGAAAGTTCATTTTCTACCTCCCAGTATCAGAATGAACCCTGGCATCATGCTGGAAAGTTTGCCTTGCACTCATGTCAAATTCCCCAGTACAGTAAGGGCAGGGGTGACGGATCAAAAACCCAGTCGATGGCACCATCATTTCCAGTTCACCAACCTTGCAGCCTCAAAAGGTGCAAAGCCCCCTTGCCCTAGAAGCGTTCGGGCTGAGGGAACACCGCCTGCATGCAGAGCTGCCAAGTTCCCCGCAGTGACGTTTGGAAGTGGTTTTGAACCCCACGTGGCGTCTGAGCTCTCAGCACCTTCAGATGTGGTCACAGTTCTCATTGCTCATTTCTGTTTAAAGTGCTTTTAGTTTGCACAGGTATCAGGCTGGCATTCCCAGTGACAAGCCAGGTATTCATAGGCAAAGCAGACCATGGCTTATTCTGGTCAGTCTCTTTTCATTTAGAAAAATTTAGTGATCCATTGAAGTGGCAAAACCTGCACCATGTGATTTACAGTCACAATTATATATTACAATTGCTCAGAGATAACTGACAGGGTATTTGCTCAATAGCAGCTTCCTGTGTACTTGGAATAATGAAGGGCTGGAGTATCCTGGAAAAAGAAATAGAGGGATAAAGCAGGTTTTATAAGCTATGCCACTGAGCCGAGTGAAGAGACATCTATAATTTTTCCATATGGAGTCAGCTCATGTCCACTTAAGCTCATTAGCTTGAAACTGGAGCTGGTCCTAAAGTGGACAGGTTTGAAGAGAGCTGGGACGCTGCTGCACCACACTCTCCAGCAATTCCAGCTCTGTTCTCCCTGTACAATGTGGCACCATGTAGAGCCGTAATGCTTCCAGATCCAAGGTGGCATGAAAAAATGCAGCCAACTCAGGGCAGCATGGCACAAGAGTGCATAACCACTGCCAGATCTACGTGAGCCTGCTCAACACATGGTAGATCAGGAAAGCAGAAAGCCCATGATTAAACAAAAGCTTTCTCCAGCCATTACCTTAGAGGAAACTAAAAAAAAAAAAAAAAAAAAAAAAAGAGTTAAATTCTCCATCACTGTTAGTCAGCATCTGTATGACTCAGTGACATGCTTTAAGATAACCTCACTAGCACTACCCTGAGTAAAGTAATCTCCTTCACTGAAATAAGTGCCAAAAGCAGACCTTACGAACATGTGGTCTTCCCCAGGGTAATGATTAGAAATAGCCCATAAAGATGCTTAATGTTAAACACTGAAATCAGTAGGTTTAAAGCATATTGTCACCAGCTGGCACCTCTACTCCCATGTTTGTGACTACCTTCCTGTTCTCCTTCAGGCAATAGGTCTCGAGGAAAATCTCTGCAATTTAGAGTACTTTCCCTGGAGTGATTCAGCAGTTTGCCATGGAATTTCCCCTCCTTTGCTCCCCTGAGGCTGGTGGAAAGGGAAAGCGAGAGAGATGAGTGTGGTAACTAATGCTGCTGCATTTCAGCTTTAGCTGAATCTAAAAGGCCCTGCTGAGTTTTCCAAATAGCATGATTTCCTCTGGAGTTCCCCGTTGCTACAATGCATCTTCCCTGCTTCGTTTGTATTCCACACACTGAGACAGCATTCTTCAAAAGGGAAGCTTTGCTGAGAAAAGGAGATCCCGCAGCCCTGGAGCTGAGGTCACCTGTGGGATCCCAAGGCAGGATGCCCTGCTCCGACCTTACAGGAGTGCTGTGCCAGGGTGCACCAACTGCACTATTTCTTATGCTGGGCTCTGGAAATAATCTTTGCTATAACCTCAGCAGCATCCAGCAGGCTGGAAAGGGCTGTGACGGGTCCACATACAGACAAATCCAGCAGCCTCAATATCCTGCACAGCTGAGGCAAAGGGGCTATTAAAAAACCCAACTGTTGCACACTGTGGGCTCATTAACAGCTGGTGAGATGAACAGCATCTTGAAATGGCCCTCAGTAAGGAAGTGGATTTCACGCATAGCTTCCCTTTCCTCCAGATACATTGGCTTCTGAGCAGAGTAGATTGCAGCACTTTGAAGGCGCAGAAGTGGGATGAACAGAGATTTGCAAATGTCTCAGCATCTCTTTGCTAAGGAGCAAGGACAGGGCAGCATCCCTTTGGTAGAAGACAGTCATGGATCTTCACACCTGGGCTCTGCAATGAAACTCAGCCAAGATGGAGACGTTGGGGCTCACACACACCTGAGCAGAGCTGGCTCAGCTAGCAAGAGAGCAGCTAATTTAACAAAGGCATTACTTATTTTAAAACCATGGGAATAAAACAGGCAGATTAGGGTAAAACTCCTGAGTTCTTACCCGGGCGACTGCAAGTAACTTTTCCTCAGTCTTCAGTATAATCCACATGAGACACTGTACACCAAGGGAAAGGCCGTGTTGGGGGGTCTCCCTGGGTCTCAGACATGTCTCGCTGCCACTGTGTACAGAAATAAGAGCTCAGCCAGAAGGGCAACTTCCCGCTGGTCCACAGCCCATCGCCCGCCTGCCACCCCCTGCTTGGCACCACAGCTTCATGCTAAGCAAATGGGGTGCCCTGCAAGCACCCAGCAGTCGGGGCAGCCACAACATGGTAGATGATCTTTACCATGCCCTTTTGCCAGCTATTCTTTTGTGCCGCTTCTTTTCCTTCTTCCTATATTTGCTGCCCAAATGACACTTTTTGCTCACCATTTCCCTCTCCCCTTCCCTCAGTCCTGCTGCTGAATTCCTCTTCAGGCTTGGGCAGAGTCACCCAAACACACTTGCACAGATGCACAATTTTACAAGCATCACATATTCTCTCTGAATGGAATAAAAAGCAGCTATATAGCAGGACAACTGCATCTACACTAGAGCTTTCATTAAGGTTGTAACTGTATTTGGAGAGGAAAATCCAAACAGTTACATCTGGCATCTCTGTTCTTCTCATTTCCACTTTCTTCACTACCTTCTGACCTTAATACAGTCACAAGCTGCTCTTGTGGTTTTTTTTCTTGAAGGAATTCAGCATTTGCATAACACTTACATTTTTTCCTATCTTCGAGCTTTTCATTATATATTTACATTATATAATTATTCACCTCCAGCTTCGTGTAAGTTTTCAATATTTCACCAATCCATTACTCTTACCTAAACCCAAAGTTTTACCATTTTAAACCCATAAAAGTAGCAGTAGAAGGGATGCATCCTGGCCACATGGCTCCCATGTGTCTGAGGACAGCATGCACCAGGATGTACCCACTACCCTGCCTCCCTCCTTTGGGAGCTGGTGAGGGGAAGAGCCCACCTGATGAACTGTTCATGAGCTAATCAAGGGTTTACAAGTGTAATTAATACAGAGAACATAGAAGCTCTACGCTTGGATGGAAGCAATCAAATAACCCAAAAGGGCTGAAAACTATTAGGACATAAGTAGATTGGAGCTGTCAAGTAGCAAAGTAACCATGGACACAGAGAATCAAACACCTCATCTACCACTGTCATACAAAAAGAAATCACAAGAAAGCTTCAGGCTTTGATGATACCCGCAGGCTTTGAATTCACATTGGGCCAAAAGGTCCCAGATGTGCCGCTCTTCAGATCATGGGGAAAGCCACATCCGTTTTCCCAGACTTGGGCAGGATTTTAATGATCTGCTATGTGTTTTTCCTGTGATCTGAACACTAATGCAGGAAATATGGAAACAACTGGTCAAACTACAAGCCAGATAAAGCAGCAAGAGAACCAAGGAGACAGCAAGAAAAGTCCGCAGAGCACCATGCTGACATAAAAGGCAAGAGAAAATTATTCTGGAGTAATCAGAGTATTATGGACCTTGCTAAAAAAGGCTTAATGTGAGAAAAGACATTGTTCAAGAAAGCCGGACACTGTGCATGTCCAACAGGAGTCCAGCAGAGAAATACCTGCCTACTTCAGGTAAACCCCGGAGCCCAATACTAAGGATTTAGAAAGAGGCAGTATTGCAATGAAAAAAGGCTCTGATTCTGAGAGCACGGAAGACAAAACAGACAGTGGGCAAGTCTAAACTCAGCAAGAGTCCTGAGCATCATTGCGTTAACAGGAAGCAGGGATGTGCTCAGAACTGATGAATTGAGACATAGAAAAAAATGTAGAGGAAAAGAAGTCCTTCAAACATACCTTTTGTACATTTTAAGGCCCCATTCATAAACTGAAAGACATTGGCTGAAGCTGAAATGGTTACTGTCAGTAAGTGTGGAAAGGTGAGAAGACAAAGAGGCATGACAGCAGCGGGCATAGGTGACAAGCAGTCCGGCTTCCTTGAAGACATCACTTCTGTGCTCCAGGCTGGGGAGAAATGTCGTTTCCAGCTGACTCAGATGCTGGTGTAGTGCAGTCTTGTCTGTGTTACTAGAGGACCCAAACTGGGGAATCTGGGCTGTCATGTACTGTATTAGTTTTTCCTCCAGATCTTTCCTCCAGAAGTTTGGACGCCAGGTGGAAACACACTCCGTCTCTTGGCTGCTGCCAAGCCACTCTGCTTCCTTCTGCTTCTGCCACTTCAGTGATTCCCCCACCGACTGCAACGGCTCCAGGAACATCCTACCACTTCCACTGAGTGCTTCTCCCACCACAGTCCACATTCGCTCAGCCAGCAGCATATAAAGTGATTCAGATTTTGCCACACCATCATTTCCAGAATGCTCCAGGTCATAAATATGATCACAAGCTTCAAAAAATTTTCCTTGCTCAATGAATCCACAGATGGTTTCCTCTGCAATAGAGAGAGTAACAAGACAACTTGATGTTTGTTCACTCCTCTATTAGGACCCATCACTTCTGCAGCTTTCTGTCATCATCCCAGTAGACCTCCTCATGTGGGCAATGCAGGTTCAATAATGACAATCTTTCCTTAAGGAATATACCTTTTGTCCAGAAGAAAAGCATTACAGAAAGGACATCTGAAAGCCAACAGATGAAAGTCAAGCCTAGAAGGAATCCTCCGTCTTCTCTACAGAAGCCTTGGCAGGACCAAAGTGCTGCAAACTCTCTTGTAAGGTCCCCCCCACCTGCTCAGTCTGCCATGGCTACACAGAGGGTGTCACTCCTGCCAGCGAGCTCTTGTCTTAGACTGAGACTGCTCAGTGCAGTCCAGGGCCCTCTCTTTGCCGGGGCTTTTTAACTAGGCCAAATGACCATGCGTGCTATTTTGCCCAAAGGTGAAAACCATAAGGTGGGCTACCTATCTGCAGCGTCTCAGCAATGGGGATTCACGTAACTCCCCATGACTTCCATGTCTGCAAGAAGTTGTGGTGACTGAGCCACTGCCCTAATCACCAGACACCCCGTCAAGGCAGTTATGAAATCTTTAAAGTTCATAAGTTGGAAGAAGTCTTTCACCGCTGTTTGTTTCCAAAGTATCTTACCCATCACACCCAGCCCACCACTAAGAGTTAAATGTAATCTCACAACAGCTGCACAGAACTGCGGTTTTTTTCCTGTGCGTTTTACAGATGACAAAATTGAGCAACAAAGGGTTAAGAAGATTTGCCCAAAGATATCTGAAGCAGCACCTAGAGGAAAAAACAAACTTGTTGAGAACCCAGGGAAAAGTTAAGCAAGGCCAGAGGCAGTGGGACCCTGAAATCAATTCAGGATACAGCTTTGGGTCTAGAGTGAAGAATGAAAGAGCATGAGCTTCCATTATCTTTCACCTGCATCCTTCACTTTCCCCTATGAAAACACCTCATCTCTGTACTAAGACTTATATCAAAGAGGACTGGAGAGAGGAACGTGACACAAAATGGAGAAGGCCGGATGCAAGGATCTTCAGCAAAGCAATGGGCAAGCTGCTCAGGAGGGGACTAGCAAGCTGCACTCATCCTGCCTCGATACCTGTAACACTCAGGAAATGTTTACTTGGTACAATTAGCCCATGTACAATTTACCTCCCCCTCCCCATCTGTGGAAGAACAGCACAGTCACACCCGACAGGGTGTCAGTCACATGTACCTCATCTTTCTCACAAGACACATCAGGAGTCTTTGCAGGGATAAAAATAAGAACAGCAAAGAGAAATACTTGTGAGGCAAAGGGAAAGCGAAATACAGAGGTTTCCAGAGGAGCAAGCACACAGTTCAGAAAGGACAAGAACTTGGGTGAAGGATGGAGAGGAGGAAAGCGCAAAGCACCTACTCCAGAAGCTAATGAAACCAAGAGCCTGCAGGGCTGAGAGAGGCAGAGAAGGTCCAGGACTGGACCCAGAGATAACTTCAAGGTTACCTGCAGGCATCTCTCCCTCTGCTCCCTTCCTGCTGGTTGCTGTCTTCAGCAAATTCCCTGCCACATCCTCACTGCCAGCCTTCTCCTCCACTGCCTCTTTCCCACTAGCCACGGACTTTAGTAATTTGCCTGCCATGGTTTTCAGTTTCCCTCTCCTCTTCGCTTCCTGCTTCTTTCTTTCCTCATGCGTGGCTTTGGGCAGCATCTTTGCATTTTCCCCAGCCATCTTCTCCCACTTGCTGCCTCTTCCTGCAAAGGCTGCCCAGGAATATTTCATCTTCCTCATGATCCAAGCAGATTCAGATGCTTTCTGTCCAACTGGGAATACTATCAGAAAAAAAAGTTAGAAACATTTTGATGCAAGGTGATCTTAGCAGCTGTCTCCCAGAGAAGTAATTTCTCCCCAGATTTAAGTTTTTTTCTGTGCATCTACAAGCTTCAGCTGCCTTTGAAGAAGCCTAACCTGGTTCCTGCCCGTGCTGAGTGGGGACATTTTTATAGGCTGCCAGGCCTCTTATGTAATCTGTGTCTCTTCAAGGGAAATAATGTCAAAAACCTCATACACAATCTAACCACAAGCCACTGGGGGAAAGCCAGTGGGATTTTCAGCATTTTCTAAATGATTAAAACATCCCTGCACACTGCCAGTTATTTCGATGACAATCCTATCAGTTTCAGGGAGTTGATAATTAATAGTTTCTATGAAGCACACATCATTTTCCACCCACTCCACGTGCCCCATCTGAACCTGAGCTCTTCTTTGGCAAGGAGATCATGCCTGGCTTTGGAGCCAAATTTTTCCCCACCTATCAGCAAGCCTAGTGTTAGCCAACAGGGAAGTAAAGCCCTGGAGAACAGGTGATGGTTTTCAGGTTTTAACAGCACCATTCAGAGGAGATAAGAGCGATCTCAGCTTTCTGGATTGTGCAATTTTCCAGCAACTATATACACTATTGTATATTATTTTATATTTATACACACACACACGTATACATAAATGGCATAACATTACAGCAATGCATCATAAATGTGTGCATGTCTCTGTGTGTCCATGTGTATGCGCACATATA
The DNA here is from genome assembly GCF_947461875.1 of Haliaeetus albicilla. Taxonomy (NCBI): domain Eukaryota; kingdom Metazoa; phylum Chordata; class Aves; order Accipitriformes; family Accipitridae; genus Haliaeetus; species Haliaeetus albicilla. The sequence continues at coordinate 12,102,454 of NC_091487.1, read as the reverse complement.
GGTCTATTCACCAGCCAGCCTCTGGAGTAAAGAGAAAGGAGATGTATGCCCATTCAGTGCAAGCACCTTATTGGCGAGTCCAGGGCTGTTAAAGGTTCTGATCCAAAATCCTCAGAACAAATTCCTACACAGAAAATATCACTTAACTCCAGGAGCTCATGTTTAAAATAGATTTTTAAAAAGTCCCTGCACTGCTGTAAGAAAGACACTACACTTGGAGATAAGCTGAAATGCTGTCCTTACCATGCTGTCTTTGCTAGATAGTTACAAACTGGTTTTTGTTTCTCCTTTCCATTATTATAAAAATGAAATCAAGACCTTGAGGATTTTCATCAGCTGAAGAAACAGTCTTGTATGAACCATTACAAGCTGTATTGATTCAAAACCATACATTATTCAAGAATTATTTTTGGGGGGTATGAATTTAAGGGGCAATTTTTTCCACACAGCATCTAGATTAATCCAAATAAGTGCATTCATCTTTCTGGGTTTAACGCCTGCAGTTTTTTCCAAGATTTTCTACATTTTCGTGACAGTAAAATTCCACTAGTTTCCCACTTGGAAACCAAGTAAATGTTATGTTGTTCTGGCTCTTTTACTCAGTGCTTAATTCCACCAGCATGTTATCATGGAGCCATTTGATTCATTAGTAACAATAGGGAGGAGGAAATAAATCCATTTCATTTGGAAGGAGAAACAGAAATTCCAGCAGTGGTCATAAATTTGAGCTGTTGCCAGTAGGAAATACTGAGGTTTCAAAATACAGTGTTTTCCCAGGTTGTGAAAAAGGTTGAAAATTGAGAGGCTTTATGTACGTTCCATTTTGACCTTAATTTTTAATTGGCTAAAGTTAAAATGTTTCCTTTGGAATATTATAGCTGCACTATATATGAATACAAGACGGAGTGAGAGGGTTAGTATTGAAGAGACGCATTGCAGGCATGCTGAAACCCTTCAGCAATATTTTCTCATGAAAATTCCAACACAATGTGTTTATGTTTCACTTCATCAGCATTTTTCCAACAAGTCCGGCTTTAACAAAAATCATTTCCCCAGACTTCTCTGTGGAAGGAAATTGGATGTCAAAGTGCCAGTCCTGCAGGCAAGATTCTCTGCAGTATACGGATTTTTAACACAGTACCATTGCAGATTGTGCCCTAAACTGAGGCAACATGACGTATGGGAATTGCTGTATTTTCCCAGAAAGCTTCTTTCAAGGGAATACAATATGAGCCTGTGGAAAGCGGCAAGTGACTGAGCAGAGATGGATAGACTTCCTGAGGCTAGGACCATCTCTTGCTCCGTGGTCCACTCAATCCACTCAATCAAAGCCATGGTAGACACTCCGCAAGATGAGAGTGCCCTGAGGGCACACCCCATCTGAGCACTGCAGCGCCAACAATCCAGATCTCATCTGTTCTACCTTTAATTGGTTCACAAACCAGGCGCAATGTGTGTGTATAGGCAAAGCAGGCAGTTGCCTAGGGGAGCAGGCAGCTATGAACACCCTACGAAGGGACAGCAAGTTGGGGATGGCCTTTCTGACGGTGGGCACTGAGCCCATCAGCAGCATGAGGTGATGCCCCATCCCTCCTGCTGCAGCAGGAGCAGCAATCCATCATCACCCACTCTGCGCACCTCTGCCCACAACTACTTTCCAAAGGCAAGGGTTGAAGCATGGCATCACTGAGGGGAAATGCACTGCACCAGGAGAGGACATGCCACAAAGGAGCTGCCAAAAGGCCACCAGCAGCCTGTTTTTCTGGGTCTGTGTGCCTTAACAGCACATGCAGGGTGCACAGGTCTCTCCCCTCTGTCTCTAATGCTATTTTACCGCTCAGGCTAAAGTTCTGCAGCTAAAACATGGGGATGATTTGAATCTCTAGGAACATCTTCTACCACAGTGCTTCCATGAATGGTTTTATGCCTAGACAAGCAAAGTCCCCGGGGAAGCTACACCTTTACAGAAGAGGAGCTGAAAAGGGTCACGATCAAACTAGAACAAAGGTCTTTCACCAAGTGTTAACATAATGCAAAGGGGTTGTTTGCTGTCCAAAACCATCATTTTGGGCAGTGGAATTGGGGCACTGCTACATTTCACCTGCCTCTTCCTGGGCTCCTGAGCTGCCCACCCAAGGGGAGTCCTTCCAAGCAGAAACAAGGGCAGTAGGAAACCACAAGAACACAGCACTGTAACAAGCACAGTTCTGCTTCTGAACAATCTCCTTTGTCAGGTGTACCAAATGACCTTCTTCTTCCTCCAAAGCCACTTCTTGGAAGCCCGCCCCTGCCCCCTCCTTCTTCCTGGTGTTTCAATGCCTCTATTTTATCCACAGTGTGACGTTCTCTAGGGGGGTCATTCTCCTTCCTGCCCTGACCCTTGCTAAGCTCACTGAGGACAGCAATTTGACGAGCAATTTGTCTTCTGGGAACATCCCCAGTGTTCAGGAGTTTCCCCCGTTGCCTGGAGCTGCTGGGAAAGCCCACAGCCTCCCCACATCACTGAGACTCTGTCTTTCTCTCTCAGAAAAACTGTAACTCCTTTGTCTTTGGAATCTTTCACTAAACAAGCGAATATCTCAGATAAATTATATTGTTTCTCTGTTGACTTAATCTTGCTGCTTCCCATTTCTTTTGCCTATGTAGATAAAATCCCTTCATAATAAGTGGATTGTGTGCCTGCCTTGAACAATAGCTGTTTGGTCTGGATGCTAATCGGATGAAGTCAGACTATTAGCACTTCAAATTAAATGACTTTGCAAGAGTCCAATTACATTAATATTCCAATTCCAGCAATGCAGCGATGCCCCTGCTTGCTTTGCTGGGACTCCACATGAACACAGTCAGGCATATACAATGGAAACTTTGTGCTCAGTAGCATCTGTTATATGAAATACACTTGAGTCCTAACAGGCGGGCTGGATCTGAAGTATCTGGAGAGAGAGATTTGGGGGTTTTTCACCTCCTTCTTTGTTTCCAGAACATGCTGGTACTCTTCACCACTTTGAACCAAAGGCATGAGAGGTGGCAGCAAGAAATCTTAATTATGATAATAAAACATGCAGAGTATGGCACAGAAACATGGTGGTTCCCTCAGATATAAATTCATGCAAAAGCACTTTGTGAAGCTATGCTATAGTCTGACAACGTGTTCCTCCACCCACACACAGCATCTGTGATTTCATCAGCAATCAAAGAGCGGACAGTCTGTATTATAAGCAAGGTAGGCTTTTTGGAGAGAGAGAAAACAAACAAACAAACCAAAAATGCCTTCCCCTCCAGTTTGACATTGCAGCTGGCATTGCCATAATGGTCATATGCAAGAGGTGACTTTGTTAATTGTGCAAAATTAGCTGTTTATCATTCTGTGGAAAGCATATATTTATTCTTATTTCCTAAGGATAATGCCATTTCCTAAAGAAATGAGGCAATGCAGCCACAGGTTGCATGCATCTCTGTGTTCATCTGATCCCCTGCCCTTGTGCACTTGACCGGGTTTTAAGTCAGTTTTAATAAACTTTAAAGCTAGTTTTAACCAAACTAACAGAGGGTGACTGGCACAGAATAGTACATCCTTACACACTTCATGAAAATACATGGCTGAGGAGAGAGGATAGACCTTCACTGCTCGTGTTGAGGAACAAAATACAGCATGAACTCAGCCTTTATTAGACATCAGGGACTCCACCCAGCAGCTCAATCTGAAGGTACACAGACATGGTTTCCTTGCCTCTGTTGCTCACCAAATCCCCTGTTTACTCTCCAGCTAACCCGTGTGTGTGCAAGAGTAAATAAAGCAGCACAAATATTTAATACAAGCAACATTTCCCATAGCAACAGCTGAAACAAAGCTGCTTCCCTACAGTGCCTCCTCACCCCAGGCTGCACCCCCTCGCCTCCCTGAGATCTCTGTTACCCCAAACAGGCCAAAAAGCTGCAAGTTGAGAGCTAATTTGGAGCTGCTGCTGCTGTCTGACAGCCACGGTCAGAGCAAAAGGGAAAGAAGGAACCTCCTCACTTTCTCCTACTGACCACATTTGCTTGAGTAGCTCTTCTTTGCTCAGCCACTGATTTTCATCCTGTTCTGCAGAAGTTAATCTGAGACTTCTCTCCTGCTCCGGATTTGTCTGAAACTGGAGGAATTCAGTTTATTAGGAGGGGACAGACAGATGGATTGACAGGCAGACAGACAGGCTGCATGGTCCCAGCAGTTTCAGAAACCACACTAAAGTCCTAAGAATAAGTTCCCCAAACAACTGAATACTGCCCCTTCCCCTGCCCTGAATACTGAAACAAAACACATTTGAACTTGATGTACAGTTTGCACTGCCTCTGTTTTCCTTCTAATTGTGAGGACCCCATTCCAAACTGACCTCAATTTTCACTTAATTAGTAACCTACTTTGCCATTCGTTTGGAACATTTTTAGCTAATTCCTGGGGATTTTGCCTGATTCTGGTTTTGGGGTTGGTTTGTTTTTTTTTTTTTTACAGAATGAAACAAGCATTGCTTTAAGGAAGACGTTCCCCCTTTTGACAACAATAATAATAGTAATAATAAATAAATAATCACTCAGCCCCCAAAATTTTAAAGCTATACTGTAGAAAGTCAAGCAATAGGGATGTTGGAAGTGACCCTAAAACCCCCTGCATTAAGAATATTCAATCCATGTAGTAAGAGAAGAATAAAGCAATACTTCCTGAAATAGCAGCTTAGCCTTCAGTAAAGAAACTGGGACCAAGCTGGGAATTCCACTCCCTGATTTTGCCCTGCAGGCCTCCAGCAAGGACTGAGGATCTTGTAGCAATTGCATCTTCCTTCTGTTTTCCTTCAGCATCAGTGGAAGAGGGAGAAAAATTTATCCACCAGACAGAGTACATAGCACACAATACAGACTGGTTAAAAAAGAGTTTCTCCAAATGCCCAAAATGATAATAATAATAATAATAATTCAAAGTAAACTTGTTAATTTTCACATACTTAATCAACCCCGAGGGCCTCTTTGGAGTTAGGTTATATTTAGCTGTGGGGAGGTGCAGAAATAGCAGCTACCAGGAGCAGGAGGCAGTTTCCATGCCACCCCTGCCCTGTACAGTGGCCAGCGGCTGGTTTGGCATTACTGGTGTGGAGGGGTGGGGGCTGCAGCCCTCAGAGTGGCACTGGCACCTGCAGGGGACACAGGGAGAGGACGGGGCCCACAGACCTGGGTCAGAGAGGGGATGGAGCCCATCAGCTCCATCCCCTCGCCCCGTGCACCCCAGTTTGGTAAAAGCCCCCCGCTGCTTGCTACAGCATGGGCTGGGCCCGACATAAAGTTTCTGTAAAGGTTTGAGGGCTATTTTCCAATTTCTTCACAGACAATAACTTAGCAGCGAAAGTAGCTGGTGTGGAAAACATCAGGGCTGCAAAGTGAGGCAGGCTGACAAAATCTGTGTTTGCCCAGGGCCTCTGGAATCCTGCATGGGCAGCAGGTGAAGAAGAGATACTGTCTGACCTTGTTCTCCTACCATATATACCTCTATATAAACAATATATACCTCATGTCAAACTGAGAAGTACACTGTACCAAGGAGGGATTAGAAGGACAGGTGACCTGGCCTCTCTGCCTCAAAAGGGATCAGGAAAACACGAAGGAAAATTATCCCAGAGGTAGTTTTTCACGCCTTGTCTCCTGTTACTCAGGGTCCACCCTCATCACTTCAGTGCTCAGAAAGCCCAAGACCTGAACAGCAGCTGAGGGAAGTGTTTCTGCCACAGAAATGACTGCAGTGCTACGGGCTGTCGGTTTGGTTGCATCCCTAGAAGAGCAGCCACCCAACAGCTTGGTTTCTAATTCTACGAGCTATCTGAAGAGTTACCCAAGGAAGGCTCCAGGGGCAGGTCTGCCACCAGAAAACTACAACTTAAATGCTGCTTGCTATCCTTGGGATGGAAAGAGCTTTTTTAAAAAATAAATTATGGATATTGTTTGCTAGTGTGGTAAAGAATGCATTACTTCAACCACCACTATGTCTCTTTTCAAGATGATCCATGATTTCATCCAGAGGCAGTTTTTTTGGAAAGCTTGTATTATGAATATTCCATCTCCAATTGGACAGACAAGCCTAAAATTATTTTATTCAAGTCTTTTCATTTGGCATAGATTGACAGGATTCCTCTGTGCATTTTTACATAGATTCTTTCCAGCAGGAAAAACTTTAGGTTCAACTTTGCAGGAAACTTCCTACACACATCTGTACCCACAGCCCTCACAGAGCAGTATATGCAGAGATTTGGGACTGAAAATCCACATTACATCATTTTCATGTTTCTTCTGCTGCACAGGAGGCCAGTGATTGTGTCATTTCTAGTCTCCAGTGTTTCACCCCCACTGTACTGACATGGCTCCACCGGCACATCTGCCAGACACCATCTGGAGGCTAAAAATCATAACTACGGATTGGCTTCCAGGACGTCCTGAGACCTCTCAGTTAGGAGCTGGGCACATTTAAATATTAACGGAGGATCAGAACTCAACCATTTCTCCACTCAACGTTCATGGCAGGTATATCTGGCTACAAACTAAGGCAGGAACACCCCATGTACCTGCACTGCCAAAGGAGTTGTTATATGGGATGGGATATATTTACAACACAACTCAGGGCCCCTATCCTCATTGCTAAACACTCTGACACAGCAGACAGGTTATTTAGGAGAGCAGGTGAGAGAAAAGAGATCAGCTTTCATATAGACACCTAAATAGATCACATTTTCCGAAATGCTCAGCACCTAGCATCTCCCGTTGTCACTTTTGGCAACTCTAAGTAAGAACTCCATTCCCAACCCACAGTGAGCGGGGAGCTGGTTTAGCCACTAGCACTGGTAAAGCTTAGGATATCCAAGAAGATGCCATGTCACACTGTAAAAAGGTCAGTTTTAAAAGGCTTTTGCAATCTCTAAACATTGGAGCTAGCTAGCTACAACGAGGGGTTTGCTACAGCAAGAGGAACCCAAAGGGTCCTAGGAGAGAGCTAACCATCCTCTGAAACAGTTTCAGAAAAATACCCTGGGGAGGAACTCTGCATGAGCACAAAGAGAAGCATTAAATTTTTATCAGCATGAGTTCAGGCTGAATAAAGCAGGCCTCCCAAATACATGGTGATAAAACATTTAAACCGCACCACTGTGTTTTCTTCCAAAACCAGAAAAGCATTTAGAGGAGACGTGGCACTGGAAAATTCAGCACTGCTACATGATGTGGAAGTTCCCTGAGTCTTCAACACTTTGAGCAACTGACATCATCTACCTGGAGTTGTCCAAAGCAATTGACACTGTCCTGCGTGACATCCTTGTCACTAAATTGGAGAGACATGGATTTGATGGATGGACCACTCAGTGGATAAGGAATTGGCTGGATGGTCACACTCAAAGAGCTGTGGTCAACGGCTCAATGTCTGAGTGGAGACCAGTGCATGGTGGCATTCCTCAGGGGTCGGTATTGGGACCAGCGCTGTTTAACATCTTTGTCGGCAACATGGACAGTGGGATTGAGTGCACCCTTGGCAAGTGTCCCGACAACACCAAGCTGTGTGGTGCGGTTGATGTGCTGGAGAGAAGGGATGCCATCCAGAAGAACCTTGACAGGCTTGAGAGGTGGGCCTGTGCAAACCTCATGAAGTTCAACAAGGCCAAGTGCACATGGTCCTGCACATAGGTCAGGGCAGTCTCAAGCACAAATACAGGCGTGGGGATGAGTGGATTGGGAGCAGCTCGGCAGAGAAGGACTTGGGGGTGTTGGTTGACAAGAAGCTCAACATGAGCCGGCAAGGCGCACTTGCAGCCCAGAAAGGCAACCGTATCCTGGGCTGCATCAAAAGAAGCGTGGCCAGCAGGTCGAGGGAGGTGATTCTCCCCCTCCACTCCACCCTTGTGAGACCCCACCTGGAGTGCTGTGTTCAGCTCTGGGGCCCCCAACATAAAAGGACATGGACCTGTTGAAGTGAGTCCAGAGGAGGGTCATGAAGATAATCAGAGGGCTGGAGCACCTCTCCTATGAAGACAAGGCTGAGAGAGTTGGGGCTGTTCAGCCTGGAGAAGAGAAGGCTCCAGGGAGACCTTACAGCAGCCTTCCAGTACCTGAAGGGGGCTTACAAGAAAGCTGGAGAGGGACTTTTTACAAGGGCATGTAGTGATAGGACAAGGGGTAATGGCTTTAAACTGAAAGAGGGTAGATTTAGATTAGATGTAAGGAAGAAGTTCTTCACTGTGAGGGTGGTGAGGCACTGGAACAAATTGCCCAGGGAAGCTGTGGATGCCCCATCCCTGGAATTGTGCAAGGCCAGGTTGGATGGGGCTTTGAGCAACCTGGTCTAGTGGAAGATGTCCCTGCCCATAGCAGGGGTGTTGGAACTAGGTGATCTTTGAGGTCCCTTCCAACCCAAACCATTATATGATTCTATGATTTTCTGACCCGTTCTTGTTTCACAGGAATGGAAGAAATACCAACAAAGAAAGAGGTGGGCAAAACTTGAGGGGGGAGGCATCAGATACAGGCAAGGTAAAGGAAAGGGAAGAGTATTTGTAATGCATTCATCTGTTGCTGGTATCAGGATTATCTCATCTTTCCGTTGCTTCCCACTTCTCAGCAAAGTGGAGGGAGCACTATATAAAGATTCAGAAACACCAACCCATCTCCCGAGAGCTGCACAGCACTGACTGCCAGCACATTGGCAGCGTTCCTCTGCTGCCTTCATCGCAACCACTCTGCCGGTGTTCATCACTCACAGCAAGTTCTTCCCTGCAAAGGAGAAAGATTTGGTCCTCGAGGAACCAAAATTAGGTAACTTGTAAGGATGTTTCTAAATTATCAAGCAAATTAGAAAAGGAACCACTATTTTTTCCCATCCTGAACAAGCATGTTCTCTGTACTGTTATGACCTTAGAACTCCAGTGCATGTTATTTACTGGCTGTCAAGAGCCGAGACGCTTGGAACTCAATTAATAAAAGAGCATTAAGGCCACATTCCAACAAAGGATTTAAGTAAGTGACTATTTCCTTTAGTTTCAAAGAGAATATTCAGCCTCTTAGCTGTGCACATCTGTTTAGTGAGCAGGAAAGAGTGGTGTGCAGTGGTGTTTGTAAGCTCCATGGCTACATGACAACAAATGCCTTGCAGTCAATAACATCTGAAAATTGCACAAACTGCAAACCAATTTAATATAGCTGATCTTGACACAGCACAGAATCATTGGATTTTAAGGCAGCTGCCTTGGAGCTTGTTTGTTTGAATGAATGGGGTTTTAATGGTATTTTCTGCACAAGGTTTTAATGGGCAGCTTCCAAGCCCAATAATGGTTACATGTTCACTGAGGTCTCCTTGGCTGTTACCACGCTCTTCACAGTTAAATATACCTTAGGCAGGCAAAATGGGTAAAATGGCAGTAAAATATAAGCTTTCATGTTCTAAACCTGTTTTACATCAGGAAAAAGAAGAGTGCAATGATTTTGTTGATGAGGATAAGAAGATGAACTGGACACTCCCTAGCCCTGATTCCTACTAATGTTACCCTGGGTAACCATTTAGGTCTACGCAAAGGGAAGGCCAAAGAGCTGTAAAATATCTTCTGGATCAAAATGGCTACAGATCCCACTTTGTACAATGGGACCTGAGTCCTTCATATCTGCAATTGCCTTCCCTCACCCTTCGCAAGTGTAAATACAACGGAGAAAAAGCATATTAACATTTTCTTTCCTCTTGCTTCCCAGTCTCGGGGGGCCATCACACACAGACAAATCAGGAACTACAAGCTGGACTGTAGTCTTACATAAAATATATAACACAACAGATATGCCATGGTACAACTAGTTCCAAGAAGCAGCAGATGTACCTTATGATATTAATTTATTCTAACATTTTTTGAAGGGAAGAGATGGGGAGAGATATTGATATGTATGGCAGGTACTGACTGATATTTAAAACCTTTGGCATTACCATATGCGCCTGGAAATAACTGCCAGTACTATTAGTTGCTGTCATTGATGACAGCATGTAAATGACTATCTAATCTGCATATACAATTAAATAATTAGATGCCATATGTAAGAGCAGTTATTTATAGGTGTGGAATCAGAGAAAAAATTTAAGCCCCTTCTTCATAATGTATCACCTCACGAATCAGATCCTCTTGAACATAGGTATAGATCTTCATTACTGAGTGCCCCATCTTAGGTTAAAAAAAAAAAAATCACAATTAATATTTCATATTATTGATTTTCCCCTGTGATGCACTGAATCAGTAATGCCTGCATCTAGCCTGCTGGCAGGAAGCTATAGCTGCCATCCACAAAATGTCTGTCAACTTTCAGAGCTCATTATGAACAAAACAAGCTAGGAAAAAAAAACCATCCTGCTGAAGGCCCGTCCACTGCGTTCAATGAAGGCTTGATCTATTCTTACAAACAGCTGACCTAGATTCTCTGCCTGAATGAGAGCATTTCCCAGCATCGAGGCTGTTCAGGGAGTCAGAAATTCATATATCACTTATCATGAGAGAGGGGGAAAAAAAGAAAGAGGATATCATCTTAAGGGAAAGCGATGGCATCCGTTAGTCATAAAAGAGCTTTATCCATATCCGCACAAAGCACTCCCCGACACGCTTCTGCTCTCATTTCAGAGTCTGGAAAGGACTGCAGCCCTCATTTCAGCACACGCAGCAGGCCAGGCAGCCACGGCTCCATGGAGAGGCTGAGATGTGCCAAAGCCGTGGAGGACACGACCGCACAACGGGGTGGCCAGGTTGTCGCTCCGGAGCCACCCGCGGCTTTCCGGCAGCTCGGAGGCAGCTCCTGGCCCTGGGCTGCCATCAGCAAGGCTGTGCTGGATCAAGGACTGCTGGTTCACGTCACGTCAAGAGGAAATGAGCCAGCAAGGTCTGCTGAGCCCTACACTGCCAGGTCGCGATGGGATCCAGCTGCAGACATAGTGCACATCCATCACGCCTGGGAAGCTAGGGAGGCCTTGACGAGGCAATGCCATGTCCTGCTGGTGAACCACACAGGACATGTCTCCATCTGCCAGTTCTCCAAGAGACGGGAAGCACGTCCTGTGGCACTCAACAACGTAATGATGGTGGTATGAGGCTCAGAGGGACAGAAAGGTTGGTCAGCCCTGGAGTAAAGGCCTCCAAGTCCTTTTCTTCCTGCCTCTGCTACTGATCCATTTTGTCTACAACCACATTCCTCATCTCCCCGAGATCCTAGTGGGCCCCTCTATAAGCCAGGTCCAGTAACCTTTCATATTAACCAATAATACTCACCAGACCAGTGATCAGGGGACCCTGAGGGTGTCCATCGCTATGAGGGATGCCAGCTTGATGCTAGCCCTTGACGGCTGCTGTCACTGCTGTCACTGATGCCAAGCTGCCCACAGGGAGCAGCTCCAGGTCCAGGCCAGCACCGGAGCAGCATCCCCTCTGGCGGGATGAGAAGGAGCTGGCAGGCAGGGGCTAGTGCAAGACACTCTCATGTCCTGCAAGTTACAGCTCCCACCCCAGGGCTATGCTGCAGTGCTGGCCGCAGGGACAAGGACAGGAGCACAGACTGAGTACTGGGGGTGGGCATGAGCTGGGCAGTCAAGGGAAGTTTCCTTCAGTACCAAAGCGTTTTGATCTGCCTCCCAGATGGAGACAGAAGGCTAAATTCACATACATACATTCAGGTCCTCTGATCACAGAGATATTCTGCCCTTTCTCCAGACATGAACATCCTGGACTGAGTCTACAGAAGAGGACTTCTGCTCATGAGGACCCTCACTGACTGCACCACACAGGTGCAACCCACACATCCAGCCCATGCAGAAGGCAAGCAACTGCTATGGGCCATGCTGCCAGCGAGCATCCCCCCGTCCCCTCTTCCCTGAAACTTCCAGAGGGGCCGCCGAGAGGAGAATGTAAGATCTAATTAACCACCTCTCAATTCAGATCTGGTTCAGCAAATGCAAATACCACATCAGGCAATTGGGTTTTCCTCACCAACTTATTTTTGTATGTGGGCAACATGCAAACTAGGTCAGTATTATTCCTACCGAAATGCTCACTATGGCTGTTATTTTTAGAAAACCATGTGATTGTCTGACTTTTATTTATGAGAGCACAGAAAGATCCACTGTATATTTTCCTGTCTGTCTTGTTTGGGGTGGTTTGTTTTTTTAGTTCTTTGGGTGGGTTACTGAGATCTCAGGCCTCTTTTTAAAATGCAAAGTCAGACTCAATCAAGAGGCCTTGCAGGTTGCATGCCTTGGCAGTCAATAAAAAAAAGTACATGCAGCAGTGAGCAAATCAAACCAGACAAGAGCACAGAGAGGCTATGAAAAGGCAAGGCAGTGTTGCAGGTAACAAGGGACAAGGATATGGAGCAGAAAAGATGCCAGGGGGTTATGGGAGGTGGGGAATCAGGCAGAGTTTGAAGGATCTTACAAAACACTGCACTTTTACTTAGATCTTCACAACTCCTGAAAGGGTAAACCCAAGATCTCAGCAGCTAGACAAAAGTCAGCAAGAGAGCCAAGTTCAGCAACAGAAAACTTGTCCAGAGATTCAAGTTTATTTCCTGAGACCTCTTCCTGCCTCCTTGGCACAAGCAAAACAACTCGAGGCAACTAAATCCCGTATCAGCTTTTCATTCAGCAGGTTAGTGGTCACAACCCTGATGGATATCCATCAGACAACCAAGCCAGGGTGGATCCTCCCTGAGGGGGAGAGGGCCCCTATGGCCGGGACCTAGCAGGGACCCTCTGTGTCGAGGTCTCTACCTGCCTGGTTTTCATCTGGCCTGTCTGGGAAATCCAGATTCTTTGCCCAGTGTGTGAGTTAACAGGCAGTTCAAGTTCTGGGGATGTGAATCCTTTTACTAACCTTGCATGGCCAGTGTGAGAAGTCTACAACTCTGCTGATAATCCAGACTGCTTTTATAACCAGAAAAAAGGCACGGGCATAGGCAGTGCCCTTCCTCCCAAGCAAATGCAGACATCTAAAATAGGCCAGTCAAGCAGCATACCAGCACTGCCTAATTCTCTCCATCAACAATAGAAGGAATTCAGAATGAGTAGCTCAGACGTCAATGTATGTATTTCAGAGCAGACGAACCACAGCCTAAATTTCCAGAAATTAACCACCACAAAAAGTGCCAGAAACTAGTCTCCAGGCCCACAGGTCTTCTGACTTTCCACTCACCTGAAAAAATTCAGATATATATGATCTGCGAGGGCATAGGGTCAGCTGTATGGCTGATGAGTCACGTGCCTTTATGGGCTGCATATCTGGCAACAGCCCCAGCAAAAGTTGCTGCATCTCAGCAGGAGGGGAGCCCTGCACAGAAATCCTGCTTGCCCACCTCCCCAGGTCACCACCCCTAGCCCAGGACTTCTGCACGGCTGGGAGACATTGCTGGCTCCTGGCTTCAAAACCATGCAAGTAACATCAGATTTTGCTGCTGAGAGGATGAAAGCATGGGGACAGGCTGCTCCTGCCATGGGAGAAAGGGAAGGGCTTGAGCTGGCTGGGAGGGCCTGGTGCTTGCTGACACCTTTTCTGCTTCTGCCCAGGAACTGCTGCCCCAGGAACTGGGGCCCTTTTGGGGTCCCAACTGCCTCTTTGGCAATCCACCAACATGCTGCACACACTCAAATTCAGAAAGGCTGTTTTCAACTGTCCTTCGTAATTGATCTCAAGCCCTGAAGCTCCCATCCCAGGCAGTCTGCCTCACTGAGCTAACTGCTGGTACCATCTAGGTGACTCCCCCCAAAAAGAAATGAGAACTTCAAAAGAAACAACACAGGCAGAGACAAGAACAACTGGAAAAGATCCAACTCAACTTCCAAACTACAAATAACATTTCTCCAGCAAAGACCACGCTGCCACTGAGCATTAGGTATGCACTGGAGATAAAGCTACACAAACTACATCCTCCACGCAGGGCAGGCAACTGTAGATTTTCCTGCAAATAGAAACAGCACAAATGAATGGGGAAAGGCTAGGCCCTCTTACATGTGGCACAGCTCTGTGTTTCTGGGGTGGTGATTGAGAATCATATGCAAGGATGCTCAGAAGTGTTTTAAGAACATGGGACATATCCTACAAACTTGCTGGAATGGCCTGGGTGATACAAGCTGGCTGGAGGGTTAGCCATGCATCACTGTGTCATCATCTAATGCTGCTATGCCACATGATTCTAACATTGCTTCCAGGAAAACCAGTGGTTTGGGATAAACATCACGAATATGGCTTCTTATACCCCAAACTTCCCATTTTTTTTCCATCCCTCACATAAGACTCACACATGGGTCTCTTCTGCTACCTATCACCTGCAACACATTGCATGTGATATTGCACGGAATTTTCTGTAACTACACTTTTTGGGGATCAATTCATACAAAAATAAAACATACTTTATCAGTCACTGACACATGCGTTCTCCATCTTATTGTTAAAATCAGCAAACTAATACTGCCTTGAAAAAGAATTGAAGGCAGCAATTATTCGCTGCACTCATTAGTAGCAGAAACTGCTTTCCAGCCATTTCAGTTACCCTCCCGAAATTACACAGTTAGTTGTTGGTGCCAGATTCCCATTTATCTCAAGAGCCTTTTGTAACAACAACAAACAATAGCTTCTTCTTCATTTATCAGGCTTCCCATAAGAGGAAGAACTCATGTTACAAAGGAAGGGCCACATAATGGTGCCTTACTAGCCCAAGGTACACGGGACTTTCACAAGTCCCTTAGAAATTTCAGTATACACAACACCTAGGACAGTTATGAGCAGCCCAAGGAAAACAGTCTGATCTCAGTAACAGAAGTACTAATGAGTGCAGGACAATAGGCACAGGCAGGCAGGCGAACAAAAAGCAGAAGCAGAAGTGTAATGGGAGCCAGGTTATCAGCTGTCCCGTAACAAGAGAGCTGGTGCGGGTCTGCTCTGCTGCCCACCAGCACCATGCATTCACTGTGTCACTGAAGCTCATGGAGCCACCCCAGAACTGAAGCTATTGCAGAGGTGAGAAATGCAACTCCTCTCTTTCTGCTACTCAGAAAGCATGAGTCCTCTCCTCCTCTAACTGAAATGATGTTCCCTCACTGCTGTTTCCTCATGGGCAACGTGCATGCGTCACTCCAGTGCAAAGCTGCCGTGAAAGCAGATTCAGGGTCACATCAGACTGGCACATTCAAAACAGTCCTGAATTCCCTCATTCTTTAAACATCCTTTCTTTGTGTTTTTTTACAAGCATGAAATGAAAACTTTGTGTCTGTTTCAGGGAGGGTAATGTTTTATTTAAGGTGGCCTGCTAGCACCATGAATTTTACATGACAGAAGCTCCATCCTAACATCCTTAAACCTCTCCTCATTAGTCAGCAGGGCTCTGATCCTGCAGCCAGGAGATGTGGCATCTCCCACCAGGAGCCCTGGCATGGGGTGTGACTCATGTTGTTCACAAGCATATCCCTTCTCCCTGTCACCACCACTGAAACACAGCCTGCCCTGAAGCATCGCCTTAGAGACCTTCCTGGGAGACAGATCTGCTGCATCAGCTCCCCCTCCCAATGCTGCCCACAGAAATCCCCCCCCCACGCAGGCTGCTTGGAGATACACAGATGTGAGCAGACGGTGGGCAGGTCTAGCGGAGCATCCTATCTGCTGCAAGGCCTTTGGAAGTCGCAGATAAGCAAACACAGGCAAGGGCAATGCTAAGGGCATAGATACATAAGCAAAACAAGACAGGCAGCAGCTCAGACATACCTTCCCACAATTTTGGGTCTAGTGCAGGACTGTTGATCACTGTGGAGCTATGCCTGGTAATAAGTGTTCAGAAAGGCCAGGTTTTACAGTAAACCAACCATATTCAACCCTCAATTAGCCATGGAAGATTAGCTGGGCTGGGGATTAACCAGACACTTCCTCCCCATAGCAACCACGGCTACACTACCATGCCACCGCACACGTAACACGGGGCACACGAGCCTCTGGGCCGTGCCCCACTTGGACCCCAGTAGATTAAAGCTGTCCCTGCTCAGCACAGAAAACGGCAGGCTTGTTACCAGCCTTTCACAGGTAGAAGACCTGAGTATGTTCTTGTCCCCTAACTAACATATAGCCTGTACTAGCCAGGATCTGGTTTTATCTAGGTTACCCCATCCCATATTGACTTCGATGGCTGAAAGCTGACAATATCTAAGCGAACTAGCCAACACTAAAACAAGAACACACTGCGTAGCCTGCAAAAGCTGTCCCAAGTGTTAGGCAGCTGGTGTGCTGACACCGTTGCCTATGTGCTGAGTAATGATGTCTCACTGTTTCTTTGCGCTCCCCTTACCCATCTCTTTCCATCTGTTGTTCCTTGTCTTCCACTTGGATCGTATGCAGTTCAAAGCAGGGCTTTCTGTTAGCACCTAGGAGATAATCTGTGACAGAGCACTAAAAAATCGGTCTGATCAATTCACGTGAGTAATTAGTGAATTGGAGTCGACGTTGTACAGGGGTGTGTGTATGAATGGGTTAAGCATGGTGTGTCTGGATGGAAAACGTGACTCAGAAGTGTTACTAACATTATTCTTTCTCATTCCATAAACCTAAGGAAGAAATGGAAGAAATGGAGAGGGTAGAAAAAGACAGAAAGGCAAAGAGGCAGCAGGCTGGTGGGCAAGCTTCTCTCAAATACAAATGCACTAAATTATGGGCACACAGATCAGATGCTGAGAAGAGTTGAGCATTTGCAACTCCTACGCACATTCTCATTTCTTCTTTTATAGCTATTAACTTTGCATGCTTCTCCATTTTGGTTTTGCTTCATCTTTCACATACATAGACCAAGACTTGGACCTTATCTTCCTGTATCCCACTGACTTACTGGCATATCATGCGCAGGCACAGCTACATCCACAGGTCGAGGCATCTCTTTTGCTGCCTTCTGTACGTGATGATAGTGCAACTATGCTGGTCACCAGGACAACAGTCACAGCCTGTCAAACTGATAAGAAGTTGGTCGGCTGGGTTCGTGCTCTGCAAGAGAGAAAGACTGAGGCAATAAATGTAATACACAGCAGTGAACTGCAAATGGCATTTGGTTTTCCCCTTAGGGAGCTGGAATGAGAATGAACATGAGAGCAACAAAGAAAGAAGAGGGTCTGAAGAGAAGAGGCTTGCTGTTTAACTTTTAAAGCTACACAGTTAATGGGAAATGGGAAAGATTCAAGTAAGTCACAGGACTGGAGCTCAGACACGGGGCTTATCTCAGCCCGCCCATGCAAAGGGAACGGTTTTGAGCCCACATAGTCCCAAATTCCCAAAAGTGACCAAAGCTACTGTCATGCCAATGGCCTCAGAGGTTGTCTCTGCTGGACATCAAAGCAAGGGGCATCTAAAAGAAATAAGCATTACATTCCAGGCATTATTCTCTGTTGTTAGAATTACCTCTCGCTAACAGCAGCCAAGACTGCTAAAGGACTGTACTACCTCATACCAACACCCAAAGTGTCTCCTGGCTGGACCTAAACCCACTGCAGGAGGAGGAATCTACCTCTTCCCACAAAACAGCCCCACCAAATAGCACCGAGCTGAATCCCGAATCAGGGCGTGCCATTCAGGAAAACTATTTTGCCAAACAGGCATTTGGTAGATACAGAGGTCAAGTTGTAAATCCAATCTTTTGAATGCTGCCAAAGTTCAGGTAAACACAGAACTGGTATCTCTCATGTTCAGCCTTATGGCTTCAAGGCCCACAGTCCAACCATTTTTCCAGTGCAGAAATAGATATGAAAGACAGTCTGAAAACAAAACTGGTTGTAACTGGAAGTCAAGTCCATTTTATCATGTTATCTATAGCCTATGGCGGGGCTGATGTTATAGATAGAATTTATCAAAGTGGTAAAGTCTTGTCAGAACAAGAAGGAATTGTGCGTATCCAGGTGAAGTCCAAGAACTCTGATAAGACCATTCCTCATAAAACTGATAAGAAATGCTGTCCTGTCTCTTTGAGGGATACTCATGGGCACAGCAGGGCTTCTGCCAGAGCAGGCTTGCATTAGCTATGTTCAAAATAAGGTCTGGAAATGCAGGTCACACTTGCGAAGCTCTAATCTAAATGGGAACAGGGGAGCAATGTCATGCTGTATGACATGGGATCAGGCATACCCACCAGCCAGTGCTAAAGGGGTAGGTGATGGTTAAAGGTCTCCTCCCCATCTCTGCTCCCCACTGCTTCCTAGACACAGAGGAAGAACTTCAGTCCCTTTCTCCTGTCTCCCAGCTGTGATTCAGCAGTGAATTCTCGTGTTAGAAAGGTGCCCCAGCTTTTAGACACCCTCTCTATCCTCTAGCCTGCACGTTAGGGAGAAGGGAACTGCAAAGTCAGCTGCACAGATATCTCTGCTTGGCTGGGGCTGAGATATGCACAATGGTCCAACACATTCAAGGCCTTTCAGAGCACAACAAAGCAATGCCAAGAAACAGAAAAATATTATCAACGCCATATAGGTGGGTTTCTTGCATTTGTTCTGCATCTCAGTCAAAACAGGCAGGCATAATGCAGGGAGACAAAGAGGTCTTTCTCAGCAAGCAGTGTGGCATGCACTCCTGAGTCACCTCAGGCGGCTGTCTGTCTCCCCAGTCCCCTTTCCCCTGTTTTGATTGTAGCTGCATCCTTTCTGTATCAAGATGTGGATACTTAATGCATGCTCACCTTTGCCCTCAGCTACAAGCTGTTTCTGCTTAGCTAATGCTTTTCTTGGCAGGCTCAGCCAGGCAAGCCAGAGTTCAGTTTGCACCCCAATCAGCTGAAGCACAGATGACTGGCTCTGGGAAATGCTGCAGAGATATGGCCAAAATGAACTGAAGTCACTTACATGGAGCTGCAAATTGCTCTGTGTTGGTACTCAGCCAGTTTCATTCTGGCCCATGACCAGGCATCCAGCCACAGCCGAAGGACAAATCAAAATAAACAAACCAGGAGTTTCTTCCAGGGACATATTATGAAGAGATTTTCAAAGCAGGATTTGAGAACAGAATCCTGTCTGTCCTTAATGTGTTAGCATGGACTGTGCACAATGACAGACCCTCTAAAAAGCTTTAAACACAGTTAGTATAAGTGGGAAATCGGGAAGATATAAGACACAGGACAAGAGTTAAAACATACAGGGCTTTTCACAGCTCTGGCGCAACTCTCCCATGCAAGTGATGCATGCCAAGCTTTCAAAAGTGGTCAGAGAGAATGGCTGAAGCTCAGCTGGTCCTGAGTAAAGGCTTAAGAATTTGACTTCATTTTATCTGATATTTTTATTTATTTATTGAGAAGCAGCCATTAGGCAGCAGTCCATGAAAGAGACTGCTATGGCAAACCCATGACTAATAACTCTCCTTTGATTCACTTGTTCTCATTAGCAGATTTTTTTGGAAGAATATATTGCACAGCCCTTGTGCAATAGCCCTGTGCAAAGTCCACAGATGTAGGGAGACAGACCTCCCCAACACGGATCATGTCTTCCAAAGATCTCTCAGCAGAAATATGTAGGTTGGAATCACTATGGCAAACACAACACTGTTTGCAGATCTGGAGCACAATAAGTACACAGGCAAAAATCAGGCAAATCTGTAGTAAAATCAGACAACCTGAAGTAAGCTACAGAACTGCCTCTTTAAGATCTTTGCTAGGGTAAGAGAAGACATTACTGAGCAGTTTACTCCCTAGCAGGGGATAAGGTGGTTTGTGCTGACTCTCAAGCAACCTAGCTAGCAGGCTGTGACTTGGCAGCCCACCACTACTTTGCCCATTTCCCTGCTGCTCCAGGAACTGAGTAAACTGTGAGCAATCTGCCTGCGCGCATCACAGCATATGCCTCCCTGTGCACCAGAATTAGCACACTGCCAGACAAGGTGCAGGGGCCAAGTCATTCACCCTCCTGCCCACCTGAACATTTCGCAGGGTGCAGAACACAGTAGCTCAGGACTCTCTGCCAAGAAAGCGATGGGACTCCCTTACATCCGCAAGGGGAGACATTTCAAGCTGCTTCTGTATGACTCAGTTGTTCACTGCAGGTCTCTGTGGGAGCAGCAGTGGCACTGAGATTCATAATTCATTATCTATAAAGTGAAAAGAAGTTTTATCAAACATGTATTAGTAAACATCATCCAGAGTTCACAGACTCACACAGAAACTTATCCTAGCAGCAGATAGACTAAACTATCAAAACCCCTTGTTGCAGCACTCCTTGTCTCAGTGCGCCAGGGAAAAAAGCAAACAGGGAAAATAAGGGCCTTCTTTAGGCACAGTAGGTGCTACTAATCAAAAGAACTGGATATCTACAAACTAAAAGTAACTATTTATAAGCATACATCTTTGAAGACAGAAGTATTGTAGCTGTACGGCATAGGCAGGGATAACCACACAAAGCCACTACCAGGAAAGACATCCCAGAGGTAAAATCTCTGAGTTAAACTGGCACATTATCCACTGCTATAAAATGGTGCATCACCATAGACATGAATGAGCTCACAAGCATTTACATATGACCTTGGAGATCCCACCTGCACCCATACACCCTCCCTAACTTCCTCTAGAATGGAGAATTCATCCATCACCTAGTCATCCATTAATCTGTTGGCTGTGCAAACAATCAGAAACAAGAGGAGCTGTGTATTTATTACACATTTCTGAATAAGTCATGCCCAATATCTAGGACAAACAATACATTAAACCCTAAGGAACCCTTTGAAAGCTTTTTGCCTGCTGGAGACAACAACGAAAAAGTAACATGATAGAATGGGAATAGTAAATCATTCATGAGAATGATTAAAAATAAACTGTGGGAGAGGCGCAGCAAAACAACACTGAAATCAGCCAGTGTATTCTTCTTGAGTATCTCTTCTTTTAGCGGGTGGAGTGGTTGTAAGCAACTTTAAGAAGTCCTACTTTGTGTTCTTTAGTGCAGGGAAGACATACCAGATACAAAACCCATGGAGAACTGCACAACTGCAAGTTACAGCCTATTCAGATGCCCCATGACAACATCAGGCACCAAAGCAAAAATGCTACTGTGCTTAAAACTACTAGTGCAAAAAACTGTTTAACTGGCATGTTAAGGACACTACTGAAAGGATAAATTAGATTCCCAAGGGCTGAATAATGTTTTACACCAGGGATCTCTCTTACATGCACATGATCACTTTGGAATTCTAAAATCATCCTGAGAGAGTTACAGCACCAAAATGTTCACAAGTACCATCTAGTCTAACATAATTGTTGATACCATAGTTTCCCAGATGAGTGTGGACAGAGATACTAGCTACAAATCATGTTATTTGCATTTATTTTACATCCTTTCAACTCTATGAAAATACCTGTTTCAGGAAATATTTTTGAAGCTTGTTTCCTAAAACTATTTCAGGTAAAAAGCTCAAAAACAATCAATGCAGACAAGATTTGTTTCTTAAAGAGTCTTAAAATAACATCCTTCAGCTTCAAGGCAAAATTCAGCCTCCATTATGCATTTGAGCATTCATTGACCCAACTGTGTGTCTTAAGGACTTTCAAAAACTGATTTTTAAAACAGTTCAAGGTGGTAATACCCTTGGAAGAAAGTTCTGCCATCAGTGTGTCTCCTGGGTTGTTCTCAAAAAGAAAAACCTACATTAGGTCAATAAAATCATGCTAGACTTTACAGTCAACAACATGTTTGACCTGCATTCACATTCAAGGGTATTTTTAGACTTGTTTCTTAAATAAGCAAGAGTTATGTGATCATGGTGTGTGTATCTGTGTGTGTGTATGTGCACCTGCCTGTCTCTTCAGCCTCATCTACCCGTTCCTGAACCCAGTGGATAATTCCAAATACACTGACATTCAGGTACATGAGGCATGGGCAGATGGGTAGAGTGAAACATTATTAGTGCTTCA
Source organism: Haliaeetus albicilla (assembly GCF_947461875.1). Taxonomy (NCBI): domain Eukaryota; kingdom Metazoa; phylum Chordata; class Aves; order Accipitriformes; family Accipitridae; genus Haliaeetus; species Haliaeetus albicilla. Next base: position 12,080,536 of record NC_091487.1, on the reverse strand, counting down.
AGTCAGCTTTTATTAGCCACTACAGAATCCCCATAGGCCAAAACCAGACTTAATTCATTACACCACTCTTGGAAACCATGTGTGTTATCAGCTATTTTAACATTGCTACTAGTCTATGTAATATCCTTAGCATACATAACACTTGGCATGTGCAAACCACAGAACAAAGTTTCTGCCTCTATTTTCTTATTTTAAGTACCACTCCTTTTTTTTTTTTCAGTTTGGCAAATAATTTACTTTAGTAATATATTTGAGCTGCAAACACCAAAGCATTCAAAGACTTTGGCACTGTGTCGCAGTCATGTATTACTTGCTTCATTACAAAAGGTAATCCCTGTATTTTTATTAAGAAGCCCACACCAGCTATACTCTAGCTGAAGGCAAAACCTACCAAGAAAGCAGCAAATTCCTACAAATTCAACATTATCCACTATAAAACCTGTGGTGCTCTGCAAAATACCTTCAATGTTGCAAGAGAGGCAACTCTGTAAGGGATATAAAATCAGACGTCGGAGACAAAACTTTTTCTGCTATATCTGTCTCTCTCTGTTTCCAAATGCATGGCTCCGCCTTTCCAGTCAAGCAGCACCTTCAAAGGTTTAGTTCTGGAGAATATGAAGATTTTCCTTTGCCTTTAAAACACACTTCTCCTTTGCTTTCAGCACAAGCATCAGGGATACCTTCTCCTCTACTAGACCTGCCAGCAGAAGAACAAACGTAATCCCTATCTGGGCCTCAGTATTGCCTCCAAACCCCAGTTCTCCCAGCAATGCCCTTGTTATTTTAAAGCAAAGAAACTCCTCCATGCTCGAATGAGCAGAACGTAACAGCAAAAAATGCTGTAACTAGCAGTGCAGACCCTTAGAAACCAGCTCAGCAGCCACATATTTCTGGCCATGGGAGAAGGGCTTTGAGAGCACTTAAGATCTCCAAGGTCTCCCCACACTGGGAGTAAGTTCTGGAGACAGGCTCTCAAAACCAGGGGCTACCACACCTTCTTCTTTGGAGAATTGGAAAGCCAATAGGTAACTCTAAGCACTCACTACTCTTTTTTACTGGAGTTAACATCTGCTGGGAAATCAATACTGATAATCACAGCACTGGTTGCCAGACCATCAGAGGCCAAAGAAAAAGGATGAGACAGGAGGTATATGTGGAGGTGTTGGCAAAGCACGTAACAGCTGCAGAGGACCTGAGCAATTTCTTTAATGAAATGGAAATGAAAGCATAAATCACTATAACGATACTGGAAGAGAGATTTAACTTAACAAACAAGCGGACAGATTTTGATGTCTGAAGCCTGGCTATGATAAGTAGCAGGGAAATGTAAATGCAGCGGTTGCTAATGGGCATAATGAACAGGCAGGCAGCTTTGACAGCGTGTTCTCAGCTGGAAGCTATATTCCCCAGGGACTCCTTATCTTCCACATCCACTTCTTTCAGCAACCATATAAATGTAGCAGGCAGATTTGCCAACCACGAGCATGCAACTGCTGGATAATGCTAGTGGTTGCCAGTTAGGCCCGTGGCCAAAGCTGCTACCTGGACAAACTAAGGAAACCTGGCTTCTCTGATTCCTATCACAAACACTTCCACCTACTGCTGAGACACACGGAGAAAAGACAGCTCTCCAAGCCCAGGGCATCCCTCTTTCACAGACCTCCAAAGTCTGCTGTGCTGAATTCACCTCCTGATTGAACTTCCACCCCATTTGCACTCTTCATTCATTTCTGTGAGTTTGCCTTTTTTTATTTGCCTCTTTAAACACAGACAGCCTGGGTTTATTTGCTCAAAAGGACATTTTATTTTGTCTTTTCATCCAAACAACTACTGTCTGTAAAATTCCCAACAGACTCCTCCCACAGACAAAGAACCAGCCAAGTGCAATGCCAAAGGTAAAGGTACACTATTGAAAAATCACCAACACAAGAAAAAACATGCAAAGCAAATCAACATGTTCCGCAATGAAAATCCATGTTATCCTAGCAAACACAGTGAGACCACTCAAATGGCCACTGGGTACCTGCAGCCTGATAGCCTAAACACCCACTTTTCTAATGCACTGCTGAAGATATGTACTGCTTAAAATTCAGCGATGCACGTGACAGCCTTTAGCCCTTCTCTCAGCCCACATGGATGGGTATTACTCAGCTGTTCATGAAGCCTGCTAGTTCTTCCAGATGTTCAAGTTGGTCTAAGAAAAGATACATTACTACTATTATTTTGGAAAGGGTGTTACAGCAAACATACATCCAGATGGAGCCAGGATACTCTCTGCCCACCTTAGCCTTATTCATGGAAGCCAAAGTGACAACAGCCCCATTAGATGTGATGATGCTCTGGGAAGACACCCCCTACTCTGTTTAATGCAACATGGTGAATGTACTTGGTGTTGGACATAGTGTTGGTACAGGCGGGCAGTGACCCATCTCAGCAGATGACCCAGTGTGTGGGTCTCATACTGAGCAGCACTAACTGGAGAGTCAGGCCCAGCATCCCCTTAGCACTGCTCCCCTACCCAGCCAGCCTGTATTCATCCTCTGCATTGCATCCTGATAGGAAATCCTGGGACATAGAAAAGGCATCATTTTCCCTTAGCATTTGCAGCTATCAAACACTAGTTTATATTCTGCAGAGAAAGCCGTTTTTCTTCTGCTTGCAGAGGCGCCTCCCTTACATAGGCAGACACACACTGGAAGAGAAAGAGGGAGAGCAGGAGGGAGCCGCACTGTGTCTATTGAGACGATAACAACAGATTTGGGGCAGAACCTGCCTCATGCTGTCAGCTAGCACTGGGCCCTTTCAGTGCACTCGGACCCAAACACTAGCTGGGAGATTTTAGCATTTTTGCGTAGTAATAGAAGCAAGAAAAATAACTACCATAAATAATGGCTGTGTGTATCTAACATCATACACTTGCTCTCCTTTTTTTCTCCAATTCCTGAACTAATAAAAATAGCTAACAAGAATGACAGTGTTACAGCACGCGGAAAGGAAGGCATTTCACGAAGTGAGTCTCAAGATGAACAGGAAGCTGCTGGTCAGCAATGTGGAGCTCCTGAACAGCAGAGCCAGAATTAACCTCTGCCCTTGCTACTGATCAGTGTCTAGCATCAGTCCCGATGGATTTTGGACTCATGCTTCCCCAAAGGTTGAAACCTGGTGTGTAAATAATTAAACTTTCTCTACACATTGCCAAGATATGAAGAAGAAAGGCTATTGCTATTCACGGTTCAGTGTAACTGTACATGATCTTGGCCCTCCTTCCATCTTCCGAAATTACTGAAATTACAGCCAAAGCCATCAGGACGGCACAACGAGGAATCACTTACTCAGCTAAGTTGATACTGGACAAAATAACAGCTCTGAGCCAGCCACTGGGAGATAACACGTACAGCTTGCAGCACAGAAAAAACATTCTTCAAGGCCAAGGTTACCAAGTGGCTATTGAAATAGGGTTATGTTTATAGCCAACCACATCACCAATAGACAACAAACCTGCTGAAGAATAAACGGCAGACAGGACACAAAGTTGACTATCAGAGAATATAAACACACATGATTACAACGCCCATTTTTGAAGATTTATATTTTAAATACAGACCTATATTAAGATTTTCAATAGAATTTTGATTTTGCTGCATTATCACAGGCATTGACTCTTTGTTATTTTTAATAAAAACTGACTAAGGCAACATAGAACAAACTTGAATTGTTCAAGGCTGAACTGAATGACAATAAAGCATTCCTGTGATAAGGAAACGCACCCTAAGGTCCACTGTGGAAAACTTCCTATTCTCAGGCATGAAACCACTTCCAAAACCTGACTTACTAATGCCATTTAAAATGTCTTAACTACAAAATTATATATAAAACCTGCTTAGTTTCTACCAGTGAAATGCAAAGCACACAAGTGATCTGTATTTTGAAGGTCACACAAGCAATGTGAACTATGAACTTCAGGATTCATGAAAATATGACATTTTAAAGTGGGAGGAAAGTATTTTTCTATCTTGTCCAAGCCACAAAATACTAAAATGAACAAACTATAAATATTAAGATTCCGTAAAAAATATTTGGGATCCAACATTTAATATTAATGAATTGTTCTGGTGAGAAAAAAAATCAATAACTAGGCACCGGGAAGACAATAATCCACAATTTTAGTCTGTTTTGTATAATCCAGGAGATTATCACATGCCTTCATCTGGATGGGACCTGCTTTTTGCAGAAGGAACACTATCTTAAAAGGTAACTTAACTCTTTAACTTAATGATGTCAATTTATAGACTGTAAAATAAAAAAAGAAATCCTTCTTTATGCTACTAATCATAACTGTTATTCATTATGTCATTATTCAATATGTCAAATAGCACCAAATCCAGGGTCTCATTTCCCTTTTGCTGCTCAATAAAGTGCTGTTGGCAGCAGTCTGCTTTAACACTCGTAATTTATTAACCTCATAGGTGTTGTAGCATGGAACTAAAGCCATAGACAGGAGGCACTTAGCAAGTTATACACGCTGCATATTTTCACAGCAAAGGAGTTCCTGCTGTGCTTTTCTTGCCTCCCACATTTTTATGATTTTTTTCCCTTCATGGTAACTGCCAAGCCTCACATATTTTGGAGATACTTCCTTATTTTGCCCAAACCCTCTTTCTCATGTTTTAAAAAGTGTTGCTGTGTATTTACCAAGGAGACATTTAACATATCCTGAGGAATTTTTAACTTTTTCAAATGCAGATAGTGAAGTCCAAGACAGACTCACATGTTGTTTTATAGGATTGTGTCCTGGCTACAAGGACTTGCTATTCTACAGGCTGAAAAGAGATACGTATAACTAGGGCAGCAGCCATCATGTAGGAGGATCTTGTTAGAAAGCACTGAGATGTGCATATTTATCTCTGGTTGCTCCAGCTGAGGGAACAAGATTTTTATTATTGTGTGTCACTGGAACTGTTCATAATGATAGCCCAGCTTTTATGATTTCCAAGAAAACCTCATTTATCAGTCACCTTCATATTTGAATGCAGTTCTTTTGCATATCACACCAAAAATGTTCAAGATGTACTTGAAGGTTCAACAGGAGTGGTGTTTCCTTTAACGGTTGGGCTTGATGCTCTTAAAGGTCCTTTCCAACCTAAATGATTCTGTATCAACATGTTATCAAAGTCAGCCGAGAAACCTATGTTTCAAAACTAACTTCAGGCAGAAAGAGATTTAGAGTATATGACATTATTTAATGTCACTACTGGTTTTATCTTCATTTCCTCTCTTTTCCTCTATACACCCACATAGCCATCGAGCCTTCCAACTTTATTCAGTAAGACACAAGTGACAGGAACTGAGGAGTATTGTTCTGCTGGGGAGTATTTATAGGGTGAGAGAGTTGGTTCATCACTCAATTGATAAAAGTCAAAAAAAGTTCTTTGCCACTTGAACATTATTCACATCCTAAAACGTCCAAAACAGTAATTCACTGTGATGCTCGAAAAGTGAATATGGAAGATGGGAAAGAATAAAGCACAGGGAAGAAAGCACCGAAGTTTTCTGCTTTTTAAGTGAATGTAAATGCAAACGTGTATTTCATCCAGGGTCCCAATTCAGCTAAGGAGAGCTGGCAACACTTTACATAGAGTATACAGACATGGTGATCGTACCATCCTTTGTAAGGTAGCCCAAGCACCCAGAGCTGCCCGAAGCTGAACGTTTGTGACACTTTAGTTTAACAGGCTCCTTCCTGCACCCTGAAAGCAGGCTGTACAGGAAAAACACAACTTATTCAGCAACTTAATTGCTTTAAATTATTTGTAATACAGCTGCTGTGATGTCAAGCATTCAGTCATTGCCGGTCTATTACAAGTCGCAACCCACCCAGACTTTCATTCCTACTGCATTGCAGGCTTCGCTTCCATCAGAAGCGCAGCCCCACACGCCTCTCCCCAGCCCCGGCCGGGCGTGGGCTGGCTGCCACGGCGAGCGGGAGCGCGGCGGGGCGAGGGGCACCGCCGGCCTCCCCCGGGCCCGCTCCGCGCCGCCTGCCTGCCTGTGGAAAGCGAGGGCGGGGAGCGCGACTCGGGCCCCTTCCCGAAGCCCCCGGCGCCCGCGGCCTACGCGGGCCCGACCCCAAACGCGAGGCGCCCTGCTAGACCGCGGGGGCTGGGCCGGGCCGTGCCGCTCGCCTCCCGGGAGGGCTGGCAGCCCTGAGGGGAAGCCGAGGGGCCCGAGGGGCCCCTCCCTGCCGCGGGGCGCGAAGCGGCGCTGACCGCCGCGGGTGGGCACGGGAGAGGTCTCTCCGCACAGCCCAGCAGGAAGGAAGGGGAGGCCGGGGGAAGCGCGAAGCCCCGGAGCCCCCCGCCGCCGCCGGCGCCCTCCCCGGGCCCTGCCGCACTGACTCAGCCCTCGCCAGCTCCCGCACCTCCCCCCGCCGCCTCCCGCGCCCTCTCGCGAGACTCGGTCGATGTAGACGCGATGTCCTTTGGGGCACCGGCGGGGGGAGGGCAGAGGGGGAGGGAGGCGAAGCCAGGGGTGCCTTGATTGATAGCGGTCGCCGCCAGTAGGTGAGGGGGACGGCGAGGCCTTAGCCAATAGCTTCGTCCCAAGGCGAGCGGCGAGCCAATGGCGGGGCTGGGGGGGCGGGGCACGCCGCTGGCTGATTGATCCCAGCTTTGGCGTTGTTCAGTTAGAGCGAGAACATTCTAGAGGTGAGTACGGGGCAGCCATTGCCGGGGTCCCATCAGCCGCCCCCTTCTGCCTGAGCTGCGCGCCAGCCGCCGCCTCTCCCTCCCCCCTTCCCTTTTTTCCCCCCTCCTCCTCCTCCCTCTCCTCACAGGTGTCGCCACTAACGATGCCCCTGATTGTGTCTTGCCCGCAGATTGTCCGGCACTGCTGTCCCTGCTGATACCGCCCGCCCCAGGACGCCGGGACCCGGAGGCTGCGGCGTCCGCCTCCGCCTCCCTCTCCGTCCGGATATAAGCGCCCCCACGGCCCTGTTCTCCTCGCACACTCGGCTTCGTCGCAGCCCGGGGCGAGCAGCGTTGGGTTTATGTCTTTATTGGACGAAAACGGTGAGTATTGGCACTGGGCTAGAGCGGGTGGGGACAGCCGGGATTGAGAGGAGGGTTTGGGTCCTGGGAAGGTGGAGGGAGCGGGCGGGCGCCTCAGGCTGGGCTGGAGCGTCGGGTCGTCGGTAAACGGTGGATAGTGGGAGAGGTTTTGTGTATCGAAGTGTCCGGGACCTTGATGGGAGAGGGAGGAGAAAACGACGAAAAAAACCCTAAAAGCCCCAGAGCTTCAGTTGTACCCGTTTGCTGATTTTGGGGTGGGTTTTTTTGTCTTTTTTGTTTTTTCATTTTTTTTTCTTACAATTCCCCACTACCGCCATGCGATGAGACAAGATGGCGGCGGCTGGGGCCGCGCCTCCCCGTGCTGTGGGTGGGCGGGGAGGGGGCGCGGGGAGCTGTGGCGCAGTTACAAACCCGGGGGGGGGGAGACACGCCTGCTCCTGAAGGGTTAGCCCCGGGGCGCGGGGGGAGACGGGGGACAAGGAGCGGGGGCGGGGGGCAGCCGGGGAGCGTCCCCCTCTCGCAGTTGGAGAGCGCACGCGTGGCTGGAGGTGATTCCCCCGCCATGTCTTCCAGGGCTGACTCAGTGCTTAATTGCTGCATTTATGACTCATCATAGGCTGAGTGGGGCGGGGAAACGGTGCTTTGAAGCAGGGAGTCTATCTGCCTTCCCGCTCTTTACTCTGTGCATAGCATGGGGGGGGGGGCGGCGGCGGGGGGGGGTGGTGCTTGGGATGAGGTGTCCTAGGGACCAGGAGAGGGAGCTTTAGTCTACAGCAGACAAAAGCTGTAATCTGGAAGGAGGGCAAACGGCATGTTCTGCCTGAGAGCTCATGCTCAGTCACCGAGATACCTGCTTCCTCAGTGCTTCTGCAGGCACGTGGCCAGGTCACGTGGTGGCTTTTTTTAGATGCCGTGGGGAAGGAAGGCTCGAGCTTGAAACAGAGTCCGTGGTGCACTTTTTGCTGAGGAAGGGCAAAACTGCATCTGGGCTAATGTAGAACACAAGGCACATACAAATCTACTCGCTTTTTGTGTGAAGAAATCGTGAGCCTGACCGGAGGGACTCGGACCACGTGGAACCAATAGACGTGCTTTTATGCATAAATACTAGGAAGGCTATTTTAATGTGTCAACGCTTCTGTCATTAATGATAACAACATGATGACGTGTCAGAATAGCCATACTGTAGTCAGGGTTGCCTGTGTAGTCAACCAGTTGTGGCTTAAGTACTCTTAGAGCTGATTATAGAGACACATGCTAATTTAAATATGTAAATACTGCTTAAGGCAACTTTAATAATAGGATTCATCCTCCTTCCCCTTCCTTCCCCTCCCCCCTTCCCCTAAGAAAAAAATCAACTGGAAAAGCTGCTGCACTGCTCTGTACCTCTGCATTGCTAGGCTTTCTACAGTGAAGCAACTTATGTCAGACTTTATCAGGCTTATTGTTAAGTCAAAACTCAACAGAAGCTGCTATGAGAATCCATAAGTGAGAGGGAGAATTACCTAATTTTCAACTCTTTTCTACTCCGATCCAAAAAAACTGGTAAGCCATGTAAAAATTATGTTGGGCTACAGATTGGTGCTGCTTCATCTTACTGATATTTCTCAACATTCTGACAGCTTCCGTTTATGTGATGGGTTCATGCTATGATGTGGAATTTGAAACTGTTTTCCAGATCTTTCTCCTGCTTCCTGCAGCCTGAAATGTATCACATGACCCACTTGGTGCAAGACCCATTGGTCTCTGTAATAAATCAAGCAGTGTTCCTTTCCCTTCCTTATTAATTGCAGCACTCTTCAGGAGTTAATTGTACAGAAAATAGCTTTAAGCTGTTCAATGCTTTGGGTAGTAAGAAAAAAGAGGGTGGAAGGCTCTGTGGTGTAGTTGAGGAAAAGTTCCTTAGCAGTATACAATTCAAGGCTGTTGGTTTCAGTTCCACAAGTTGAAGAAAGCCATAGCATAAAGAATGTTTGGAGGTTTTTTCTTCTTTTCACTCTATAATATAGTCCCTTATATAGCTCTGTAGCAAAACCTGATTGGCGCACGTTAAGATAAACTTCCTTTCTTTTCTGTTTATTAACACTTGCAGAGCTGTTGCGCAGCCACTGGTACCTGTATTGGGGAAACATAGCATACAAGCAAGAACCTTACAGCCTCAGTGGCGAAAATTTTTTCATGTCAGAGACCGAGAACTCTTGCAGTCGTTTATGTCATCCCGTCTTCTCCAGACAGAAGATACCAAAAAACTGCAATCAAAGATCTCTTCATCTTATTGATAAAGCTACTAATAAGGCAAAATGTCTGTCAACGTCAACCGCAGTGTTTCAGATCAGTTCTATCGCTACAAAATGCCCCGTCTGATTGCCAAGGTAACTTACTAACCATTAGTGCTAAGTAGGTAGTGTTTCACACCACTTGCTCTCTTGATAGAGGAGGAAGAGAGGTGTGAGGTAATGATAATGTTTAGCCAGTCAGAGGGCAAGGAGGATGTTTGCTCCTTTCTGTCTGGACTAAGTGCACATTAGCTCTTCTAAGACACACTGCAAAGCAGAACTTAGATGTAGTGAAATGGGGAAAATGCACACTGGGTTTGGCTGTTGCAGTCACTTGATCTTAAAACTTTTTTTTCTTTTAGGTGGAGGGCAAAGGAAATGGAATAAAGACAGTTATAGTCAACATGGTTGACGTTGCAAAGGCGCTTAATCGGCCTCCAACGTGTAAGTAGTCGAGTGACACAGCACTTTTTTTTTTTGTGCTTTTGTGTTCAAAGTGGTAGTGTTACATAGCTAATAAGCATTAACACTGTTTTTTCAAGGTTTGTAAGAAAGAAATGTGACTATCTCAGGATGAAATAGTGAACAGAAAGAAGCAATGGCATATTTAATTGCTGTTAAAAATCACAAGATATGAGAGCAGTGGTGATTATTATACTTTCTTTACAGATCCTACCAAATTTTTTGGTTGTGAGCTGGGAGCACAGACCCAGTTTGATGTTAAGAATGACCGTTACATTGTCAATGGATCTCATGAGGCGAATAAGCTGCAAGACATGTTGGATGGATTCATTAAAAAATTTGTTCTCTGTCCTGAGTGTGAGAATCCTGAAACTGATCTGGTGAGTGCGCTCAGTCTATTGGGGTAGCGCTATGGAAACACTTCGTTAGATGTTTATGGAGATGGTGTGAATTTAATAGCCAACTTGAATATCTGTGAAGAGAAAATCCAGTACACACACACCCCCTGTTTGGGCAAAGCTTTACATTTTAACAGTTCAGAATTGTAAGCTAAATTGCTACTTACAGACTTGCTGTGGTGGGGGTGATATAAAGTATTCAAACCTCTGGCTTAAGCCTGTGGGGATGATAATGTAAACATCAGGTTTAGACTTTAATACTTAATTGTTCTGTAAGTGGTATGTTAACTGGAGGTTGTTCTGTTTTACAGCATGTCAATCCTAAGAAACAAACTATAGGTAACTCTTGCAAAGCCTGTGGCTATCGAGGCATGCTTGACACAAACCATAAGCTCTGCACGTTTATTCTCAAAAACCCACCTGGTAAGTGTGTTTCCTTATCTAGTGAGTAAAGGGAGCTTCTTCAGTGTGAGTGAGGTTAATGGAAGCAGAAAATAATTAAAGTGTAAAAAGACTCAAGCACACTCACAGAGTATGTTTGTGGGTCAGGATGAAGCAGCTGTGTTCATACTTTCAATATGAGCAGTCTCTTCCCTTGTTATCCTGTATTCTTCCCAAGTAGAAGTATTTGAAGAGTTGGATTTGCCTGTGCAGGACAAGACTCAAGAGGGGAGCTAGTCAGCCAGGAGCTCATTGCAGTTTTGCCTTCAAGTCAGTGGGAAGTAGAAGGGTAGGAGGTAAAAGCAGTATAGTAAATGCTAACTGTAATGTACTTGGTCTGTGCAAGCAACACTCTGTAGTAAGCATCTAGTTGCCTGCTGCAATTTAAGCTTGCTAGAATAGAAAAGTCTAACCTATTCCAGGGGTCTCTGTGTTGTGAGGTCACCTGTTATATAGACTTGGACAACCTTATGTCTTGATGAGAAATGAGACTTGCACCAGAACCAGGGGTTTGCCGAGCAGGTGTATATCTGCCCTGAGTGTATCTGGGGGTGGGTACTATACATAACTTGCTACTAATAAAAGCATCCCAACTCACTTGGGGATTTGGCAGAGGTGAGGTAGTGCAGGGACTTCAGCTTTCACTAGTTCATGGAATAAAACATTAAAATTAACTTGCAGAAAGTGGTGACACTGGTACAGGAAAGAAAGAAAAGGAGAAGAAGAACAGAAAAGGCAAGGACAAAGAGAATGGTTCTGTGTCCAGCAATGAGACACTTCCACCCCCACCACCAGAGGAGATTACACCTCCACAGGTTGTGGTAAGTAGAAGGGAAAGCAGGGAGATGGGCGTGTGTGGTGTCTTGCTCTAATTTAAATCACTGGTATTCCCTGCTAGTCAGCATTGCACCAAAAGTTCTTATTGTATCCAGAACTTCATTGCTGGAATAGAAGTATCCCTGGGTCTCCTTTATGGCAGCTTTATCAACTCTTCAGTAGCAGTGTTTTGTGTTCCTTACTGAGTGAAAGCTGCATACCCTTTACAGTCCAGGTCCCTGAAAAGGAGTATCTCATGAGCGTATTAGATAGGAGTGGTAAAACTGCTCTTCAAGTCACCCTGCAGATGGCTACAAACTCGTGTCTAGCTTACGTTACTTCTTCCCTACATCTACCCTTTCTCCATCATCTTTGACTTCCAAATAATAGTATAACCCTTTCTTTAGGGAAAGATCAAAATTGCCTGTTTAAAAACGCTCTCAAATCTGTATTTGGAAAAGACACCTATTGCTAAGCTTGTAGTAACATTGTGTGAACCTGTTGCTTTGGTTTTGTTTTTGAGGAGGAGGAGGATGATGATGATTGGGGTGAAGACACAACAGAAGAAGCCCAGAGGCGTAGAATGGATGAAATTAGTGACCACGCGAAGAACCTCACACTTAGTGAAGACCTGGAAAGAACGGTGGAGGAGAGAGTCAACATACTATTTGACTTTGTGAAGGTGAATATTTTCTGGTGGTTTGCTTGGTAGTCTGCTGCAGTTGTATAAAATGTTGGTAAGGAGTCTTAAGTGCAAGCTGCTTAAGCTTCTACCAAAGTAGTTCCACCAGTGGTGGGGAAGGAAGGGGTGCAATAGAGCATTGACGCAGACCTTGGTAGCTCTAAAATGTTTCTATCTGTTACTGTCTTTGTAGAAAAAGAAGGAAGAAGGTGTCATTGATACTTCTGACAAAGACATTGTAGCAGAAGCAGAGAGACTGGATGTAAAGGCTATGGGCCCACTAGTTCTCACTGAAGTCCTTTTTGACGAAAAGATTCGTGAACAGATAAGGAAATACAGGCGTCACTTCCTTCGTGTAAGCAGCCTCTTCTTTTGCATCCAATGTAACAACTGTTGGGTTGGCTTTTTGTAACAACTGCTTTTGACTCAGTTCTGGATTGCTTGGTACTTTGGGGAAGAAGGCTTTTTGTAGTTTGTTTTGTTTTTTTAAATTCCTCCTTAACTAGGGAGAACTGCTGGGAGCGATAGTATGAGCTGTTGTAAATTTTCTTATCTCATTTTGTTGAGAAGAGAAGCAGCAGTCCTTTCTGGAGAGGGGAAAAAAAAAAGCTAACTTACTTGTGTTTACTTTTATCATTATTTTAGTTCTGCCACAACAATAAGAAAGCTCAACGGTACCTTCTCCATGGCTTTGAGTGTGTGGTAGCCATGCATCAGTCTCAGCTTATCTCTAAAATACCACATATTTTGAAGGAAATGTATGATGCAGATCTTCTCGAAGAAGAAGTCATCCTTGGCTGGGCAGAAAAGGTAAGGGGTAGTATTTCATGTACTATACAAGCTAAGTACCTGGATGTAGTATACTGTGTCTGGTTTCTCCATTCTGGTGTAGCTTCTCATGCAGATGTCTTTGAACAACTAATCTGAGAAGTTAACTGTCTGGGAGAAACCTCCCTTTCAAAAATGGGCTGTTCAAGGCAGCGAGGTGAGGTGAGAGTTTGAAGTTAGGCTTTTGCTGTGTTTGGGTATGATCTAATGTAAACTGCTCTAGTGTTCAAACAAAGTCTGGTTACTTCTGTCTTTCAGGCCTCAAAGAAATATGTATCAAAGGAGCTTGCCAAAGAAATCCGTGTCAAAGCAGAACCATTTATTAAATGGCTAAAGGAAGCTGAAGAAGAATCTTCCGGTAATGAAGAAGAGGATGAAGATGAAAACATAGAGGTAGGAAGGGCTCGGTTCCTGTAAACAACTCCAAGGTTGTGGTGTTCCTGCATGCTGAAGTCTTTGTCTTGCTGCACTATAAAATAGCTTAGCTTACTTCATGTATTACTGCGCATGTTGGGAGGTGGAGGGACACCTCATGTCTAATGCTGTGTCAGAGTGTTTTTGCTACACATAGTCACTTGTCTACCTGAGATCCTTTTTGTAATGGTACAGGTGCATGTTAATAGCCAAGGACTATCATTGTGGAATAGCACAGTCTCTTGCACAGTAGAGTAGTTCATGTAGTGGAAGATTGACAGGAGGTATTGTGTGTAAAGCCTCATCTTCTAGAAGAGTTAGTGGGTGTATGTTAGAAAAGCTGGTTAAAGAACAAATGACCGTTTTCCTCATGGTGTAGGCCTAGGTAAAATCCTTTAGCTATGCTCCAGCTGACTGTGGCTGGGATTTTTTTTTTTTGCACGTGGGCTTTTTGTTTGTTTATTCTCATCCCAGTAGTACCTACTCTTGTTCCTGGGTATGAGATCCTACTTCATACAGATACACATGCATGCCCCTGCTTTCTAAAGACAGATGTTACGGCATAGTTGTAGTGTTGGCATGCCTGAACTCAGGTTTCCTATGCAGCATTAATTCTTGTAGGGGAAGATGGTGTGCAGTGCATTTCAGAACGGAGCAGCGTGTTAAGCGGGTCATGGCAATAGACAGGAGGGCTGTTGAGCAGGCGGGTGTGTTGCAGCTTCTGATGTTAAAATTACTCCAGTGCTTAATGACAGTAGGTGCTGTAGTAAAAGTAAGTGTCTTGTTTCCACAGGTGGTGTACTCTACAACTGCCAGTGTACCTAAAGTTGAAACTGTGAAGCCTGCAAACAATAAAGATGATGATATTGATATTGATGCCATTTAAAGTGATGCAACATAGCTTCCAGCATAATAATGCAAACTTCTCTGCATTTTCTGCCAGAAGTGTGACTTGTATGTGCACAAGCTGAAATGGCTTAACATCCTGCTACTCTTTGTACTCTAAAATGTATCTTTTTACTGTGACTGGTCTTGTGTAACTAAGCCTAATACCAAGGAGTCAGCACGTCGGTGAACTGATCTAGTTTGCAACTGGCATGTTCTGTTTTGTTTTTCTAACTTGTGTTGGACACATACTTGGAGCACATTTATACAGTTGTGGAAATAAAGGATTTGGTTTTGGTCAATCTTCATTTGTGACTTTGAACTCCCCTTATTTCTTTTCCAAGTAAGTATTTACATAACTTGGTGAAACATGTAAAGTTGAAGACAAAATGGCAAAAGCTGATGTGCGAAGTTTGAGACAAAATGACAAAAATGTCTGACTAAGGCAAAAAAATAACCTTAGCTTAGAGGCTGTTGCAACAGTGGAGACTTGAAACCCTGGGCAAGAAGCAGGTGTTGGGTAATCTGCAGCGTACAGATGCCAGCTTCTTAAAACAGAAGGCAACCGGATTGTGATCTGTGCAGGCTTTTTTTTTAACAAAAACTTCCACAGGTATTCATTACAGAAGTTGGGGTTTTTTTCTGATGTTTTCAACAGGTCCATTAAGTACAGGTTTCAGGGCTCTGACCAGAGCTGAGGGAACCAGTACCTCTGCAGTTAACATGCATTGCCACTGAATAGCTGGCTGTGGCTTTACACACTGCTGTGTGGTGTCATCATAGCACAGGAGACTGGCATCCTGCTCCAGGCTGATTTGGGGGGTGGAGGGAGGTGAAGAGGGCATGATCTGTTTACTTGAGCACAGGAGCCCCTGATGCTGACCTGTATAGCTGTGGAAGTGAGTTCTGTAGATCCCAAAGGCCAGTGCAGAGGTGCCAGATTCCTTCAGAAACAAAGAGGAACTCGGTCTATCTAAATCGGGAAATGTGTGACATGGTGAGCAATGGGTTTTGGTGTAGGTATGTGGGTCAGTGCAGGGGCTTTGGGGAGAGGGTTTTTTTTTTTGTTGCCCTTCACAGCCTTCCACTCTGGAAAACCAAGAGTGGCAAGAGGGTGATAATGTTTTCTTTCATTGTTGAGATTCAGTATTAAAAGTTCTGAGAGATCAAGGTGCCAGTGCAGTGAGCTGCTTTTTCTAGTCAAACTTAGAGCAGAATTTGCAGTTGGATGAAGGGGAAGATTATGTTTGCTGGGTGCAATAGTGGTGACTTGAGCTGTGGGTTTTCCTCTCCAAAACTGGGGTGTAGGTCTGTGAACTTGTGTTTGCAGGTGGCCCTGGCAGCAAATTGTCACTTGGCACTAGCAGATGTGACAAACAGCATTAGAAAGATGGGGTGAAGCCAGGAAGCATTTGAAAGTGTTTAGATGGATGTTTATTGTAGTACAAAACCATGATTTTTCAATTGAAATACAGGTTTATTCCTGGCTTCTTTTTCTCTAAAAGAAAATGCCATTATAGGCATTTGCCTGCCAGGCTGCAAGGTTGAGATCCTCTGAAAAAATCCCAGCTGAATACAGTATCACTATTGCAGAGCTGATGATTTTTGCCTGCTATTCCTGTAGAAAACTGTAATGGGTGGGGTTTTGTTGTGCGGATAGAATTAAGAGACTAGAACCTGTGGAACTTTTTTAAAGTGAAAGGCTACAAGTTCAGGGCTGGTGACAAGCTTGACAGGGAAGGGTTAAAAACACTGTCTAGCTGGAGGCAAGGTTTCAGCCCTGGCTTTCTTGCATATGTGTATCAACAGGTTGGGCATGACCAATACCCGGATAATGAAATCATTCAGCAGTATCTCCCAGTCACCTTGGTGATGCGGTTGTAGGACTTCACAAGTTGTACCTCCCTGGTAGTCACTTACCTGTTGCAGTGGGAGGTGGGTGCTTGTATTGTGGGTAGGAGTGTGAGCCAGCTTTGTCTTTCTGAGCAGAATTCCTGCTTGTGCAGGCACTGAGAAGCCTTACACTCCTGGGAAAGAGCGTCACAGCTGCAATGTTGAGAAATGCTGTGGCCCCTTAACTGAGTGTACAGGAGAGCTCCCTGCAGCATGGGCAGGCACCACCTTCTGATTCTCTGAGGCTGATTCTTAGCTAGTGTAGGTCAGCAGGGTTCACCAAAATAATCAGTTGCTCCATGCTGATCATCTGCAGCTGCGGCTTTGCAGATCTGGGTTGATACCAATGCCATCTCTAGGATGTGACTGAAAGGTTTCTGTGTGAGGTATGTGTTGCATGGTGTTGGCTGCTACCAGCTGTGACAAGGTGAAGTTTCATTCAGGGTGTAGTTAAGTTTCATTTTAGAGTACACTTAATTGTAATTGCATGCTGCCACCAAAGGATGATATTTTTTTTCCACCCCAAGACCTAGTGACTAGCAAGACAGACCTATTCTTTCCAGTAGGGAAACTAGGAAATAAATCCACCCGAAAAACAATTTTCCATAGGGTCAGTGAACTGATGATGTTATAGCAAAGCTGTGATGGTAGATTTGGGGTAAACATGGTGGGAGTGTGCAGAAAGTGAAAGTGTTCTTGTATGTAGTAGCCCACAGGTAGATCAGATTTAAGTGTGTTATAAAGTGGTACCCTAATATTCAGATATGGAGGAGGCTTCTAGAAGCCCTGAGGCCACCACTAACTGAAATTCCTGGCACTGAGTTCCACTTCTCACCCTATTTTCACACACATTGCTGTTTCCATCTCAGATTGTTAACTGAGGATTCCACCAGCTACTAATAAAAATGAGTGTTTGTTTTGTGAGTATTTCTTTAGGGAAGGAAAATGTCTGACTTAGAAGTTTCCTGAGTCTTTGAATTTATTGCTGCTGCTATCTGATTAAAAGTAACAAGTACATCTTCAAAAGGCAACTTGGTGTTTAGATACCATCTGCTCAAAGCTTCAAAGAGACTCCTGGCACCTGGAAAGGAAACAGTAAGTGTTGGGCGATTGCCCTCACTTGCTTCATACCGTACAGTCTCCCTGTTTAAAACCCTCAGTGTGAATGCTGTGATTTGGCAGGTGGAAGGTCTAGCAGCAGGTCCGTTAGCCTTGGCTTTACAAACCTTCATCTTCTCCCAGGGGCCTGCAATCAGGAGTTTTACTGCAGCTCAGCAGCCTTCATCAGTGGCTTCTCTTCATCCAGCACAATGGGGAGCTTCTCAGCTGACGGCTTTGCTTGGGGCAGAATCACGAGCAGATGAAAGGAGCTCAGCAGCTTCAGCTGAAGTTTGAAATCCTGATTGTTGTTGTGCATACAAGAAGTAAAATTGCCTGGTTTTACTCTTATTAATGAGAGCCTAAAAATCGTCATTAGAGGTCAGGGCCTCACTCAGCTGGATGTGGTAGACATGTATTATATAAAAGGACATTCTTTGCTCCTGAGAGTGTACAGCTTGGGCTTGTAGCAAGGCAATGACTAAAGATAAGAGTGATTTGAAGTGATTGCAGTAGGCATAGTAATGTGCTGAATGCTTTTTACTTCCCCTTGCTGTGGTAGCGGCTACCCCAGCTGGTGTAACCGCAATGTGACGCTCCCAAAGAGGTCAGCTTTTTAAACAGGGCGCAGTTTGCTCTGTGGGGTCACTTGTGTGACGCATTGCCACGAGGCTATTGTTCCTCCCCACTAAGATCTTCCTTGTTCTTTAGGTTGAGATGCTTGCTGAAAGATCCCAATCTCCACACAAGTCAAACAGCTGGATTGATTTGTTGCTGGCCAGATGTACCATAGAGTTAAAAGAGTTGATTTATAACTCTAATAAGTAATGTTTCCTATGTGGGTGTATTCTAGTTGTGCAAGTTCTGAACTTTGATGTTTGAAAAGAAGAGGTATCACTGAAAAGTAGTTAATGTAGCGATCTGTAACAATGCTGTCCTTTCATTTGAGGGCTGCTACAGGGTAGTAATAAGATCACAGCAATCCTGGGTTCCCGTGAAACCAGTGAACGGAAATGGCAAGGAGAGATGGAACAAAAGTAGCTGACCCACCAATTAATTAGTCTTCCAAACTGTGGCAGCTATTTTCTTCTCAAACTAATTACTCCAAAAGAGCCTCAGAGGGCTGTTGACTCCTTGGCATTCAGTAACACCACTGAACTGTGAAGATGTGGAACAGAAAACCTCGAAGCAAAGACAATAAAAAGCAGCTTGAAAACAATGTTCTTGAAAGCCTTATCTGTGAAATACTGTTTGCACGCTTAAATTTCAGCTTAAGTCTTATAAAGTTGTTGGAGCCATTGGGATTGCTTACATGCTTGACAGGCTGCTGGTGTTGTCTATGTTTTTCTTTTGAAGACAATCATCTTGCTGCCACAGAGGTGTCAGAATCTGTCTCCGGACCAAGAATTGGTGAGGAGCTGTTCTGGAGTCGCTGAACAGCTTTCCCAGGATACCACTTCCTTACCTAGTGTGGACCAGCACCAGGGTATCTCCACAGCTTCCTTAGAGCTGTGTCAGTTGGCATCCATCAAGGACGTGGCCCCAGCACACAGGTGATGCTGCTTTTAATTCAGTAAAATTCTGCAACTAACTCCTCGATGTTTTTCAGAGGAAAAAGAAAAAAATCTTTGATATCTTGGGTTAGGAACCCAAGAAACAGGGGTTCACCCAATCATTGTCAGTAAAACAGAGGAACGGTTCCTCCTATTGTGATGAGTGTCACAGAAATCCAATAAACGTTAAACCATCTTTTCTGGACATCAGTTTTTCTACTTGCACATGCTTCAATGTTGGTACTTACTAAATAGCTAAGACTCTTTAGTAATTTAGCCTCAGCAGAAAGCTGCATCCTGGGTTTCTGTGAATAGGATCCTATCAGCTTCCAGTGATGGCCATGCAAATCCGTCATGACGGGGCAGGTCCAGGGTGAAGCCAGGTCAGTAAGGCAAGGCCAGGATCAGCGAGGGCCATGGCTGGGCACAGGCATGCCCATGCGGGTATGCAAGCTTTACAAGGGCCCCAGCCTAAGTGCCAAGGTGGGGAGGCCCCAGACTGGGCTTCTCCCAGCTCCTTCTGCGTCACTCAGCTCCAAGGTTACTCGGCTGCATCACATCAGAGCTGACCTTGAACACAGGTGGCCATGCACCTGCAAGGAGGGGGGAGAGGTTGCAGAGCCTGTTCCTGCTCTCAGGACCGTGACATTTTCTGAGGCTGGAGCTAGAGAGTGCTGTTTTTTCCACTGCTAATCTTATCTCATTACCATGGTGATAGATGCATTTTCTGCACAGGATTTTCTTTCTCAAGGGGGGAAGAGATGATGCAAAGGAGAGCTCTGGTCTGAGCCTTGGGTCATAGCCACTTCAGCCATACATTGCAAATAAGGGAAGTATTAGCACCAAGAACTCAAAGGGAAGTTTGTGTGGGTGTTGTCTTATTCTCTCTGAATTTTTGCTTGATACTGATTTTTATATCTATCTGGTATTAATAAATCCCTGCTAACAGCACTGACGTCAATCGAGTATGGCTTTGTATCTGTGCAATTAAGGGAGACATCTGGCATCTTTAAAAGAAACATGAGGGAAGTGTATTTCCCCAGGAGAATCCCAGTCCTGTGTTGTCAGGGAATTCTTAATAAATTATTAATTAATAATCACTCTGATGGACAAAGTTACAGGTATACAAATTGCGAACAGAGTAGTTCACATAGGAAAAGACTAAATAAAGAAGGAAAAGGCTAAATAAAAAGACTAAGGGTTTTTCACGTGGTCTCTGAGGCTGTGAAACCTGGATTTAAAGGCTTCCATCTCCTGCCTCTGTTGTTCCTTCAGCCTGTGCTCATATTCTGTATCATGAGCCAGAGGAGCTGGCGGTCCCAGCTGGATGTGCTGTGGGGCTCGGGGTGGTTATGGGCGGTGGGCCAGCACACTTGGGGGAAATGGGAAGCAGGAGCACAGCTGCGATGACAGGAAAATACTGCTTTGTGTGGGGAAAGTCACGGGATTTTAAATAATCTCTTTAGATTCTCATTTGTCACCTGGTGTTTAATCCAGGAATTTGCATTCTCCATGCCTTCTCCGTGAACAGGATGGCTAGATTTTAGTTTCCATTTATTCTGCTGAAAGACTCCTACATAAGATCCAGAATGCAGAAGGGGCAATTTTAGGGAAAAAGTCATTGATTATCGATGGACTTTTAACAAAATCCGAAGAACCAGTTTAAACGAGACAAACGATGTCAGCCAGGTCCCATGAGGTCAGAACGATGTGGGAACTGCATCCACCCAGGCTGCTGTCAGGAGCACACCACCTCCAGAAGAGCTTAGGTGGAGTGGTACGGAAAAAGGGAAGGGAAACCTTTCTGTAAGGAAAGCAGGCTGGATCCTACGCAAATGGAGGTCACCAAAGAACAACACCCTCACCTTGCAGCCAAATGGAGGAGCCAAAGTTTTTAGCACGTAGCACAACTCGCTGAAGTCAAGAGTCCAGGGGTGAAAAAACCACCATACAAAGTAGTAACATGTAGGCAGAACTGTGTGCTCCTCATGCTGATTAAAAATAAAGGGGATGGGGGAGTGATGAGTCCTCCTAGCCAGCTCCTGGTCAATCCTGATGCCAGAAGACAGGAGCAATGCATTTGACTTTGGCAAAACAAAAGCCATAGGAATCAGGAGGTGCTCGTGAAGCCCCTGGAGCTGTGCAGCCAGCCTCTCTCCCCACTAACCAGTCTTGGTGAACCTCCTCACTTGCGTAGAACTGGAGATGCTTTCAGTTTTGCATGGCCAGGCTTGGGTGCCCGGGTGAAACATCTGCTCAGGACTGGTCCCCTGGGGAGAGCAGGAGTGTGTGGGCTGGGAGGGAGGCACAAGGGAGGCTGGGCTCAGCACCACGGGCACAGCTGGCCGCATCCTGGTCCAGGTCAGCGAGTGGGAAGCCAGGAGGTGAAGGTGGCCGTGGTACGCGAGTGGCAGAGGAGCGAGAGGCAACCGGTGGGGCCTTCCTGTTTGGTAACGCCAACAGGCTTGTCCCGGGCAAGGAGGTGGTTTTATCTGAATCATCGAGGGGGAACTGAGTGTTCCTGGTGGGAGGAGATGTGGGAGAGCAGGTACCTGTCTGTCGGGAGAGCCTTTTCTGGGGGCGTTCGGTGATGTGCAGCGGGGAGCTGTGGTGCTTCACAGGCACAAGACACTAACTGCTGCAGTTTCTTTTTTTCACATAGTCTTTTATGATATTGTCGCCGCCTTTGTTCCTGTTTTTTCTCAGTGCTGGGGGATGGGACTGGAAGACAGAAAGAAGCAGCGGTATCTCCAATACCAGAAAACCTGTTCGGCAGGAAAACCTGCAGATGCGTGCGGGATGGGGAAGGAGCGGCTGCACTCATGACCCAACCTGCCCTGCACACAGCAGGCCGGGAGGGTGATGGGGGATGACAGGCACCTTCCTCTGTCGTCCCCCCCCTTCCCACGAACCCATTCTCAGCCCTGGATTAAGGAGGCCGGCCGCAGTGTTGCGCCCTGCGGGGACTGCCGGAGCAGGCCGGGGGAGCTGGGGCCGGGCACGGGCTGCGCCAGGTGCCAGAAACGGGGGCGGGGAACGCGGGTTTTCCCGGCAAGGACCCGGCGCAGCCCGGCAGCCGCGGGGCCAGCCCCGCCGCCCCGCCCGGCACACGGCGCGGCCCCGCCCCGCCCCGCCCCGCCCCGCCCCGCCCGCCGCGCTGCGCTGCCCCCGCGCGGCCGCCAGGGGGAGCCCGTGCTCCCCCGTGGGGGTGAGAGTGGTGGAAATAATTCTCTTCCGAAACTACTGCCAAGAAAGTGTTCGAGAGAGAGAGCTGCAGCTGCCCCTCCGTCACACACGGTGTATAAACCAGGAGGTATTTTCTCCCCGAAGGTATAGAGTCTGTCAGTGTTACACCCAGGGAGGACTTGCCTGCGTTATGCAGGATGCTCTCAAGCCCCCGGGCCATGTAATCTCAGTTCACATGCTCCGAGGGCAAAATGATGCCCTTTACATCGGAGGATATATTCAGGCCGTACGTAGCCTGCTTACCCTCGGCAGCACTTTTGCCTGCAGGAACAACTACCGCATCTCCACACCCGGCATAGCGAACGCTGCGCAGGGTCAGGAGCTGCACCCTCTCTGCAGCTCCTGACTCTGTTTCCAGAGAACACGTCTTGTGAACAAGCTGCGCTTGTCCAAATGGTATGTGCCAGGGGATCCTGCACATGCAGCTGGGTGCTGCTTCGTCCACACAGGTGCCTGCCCTGTCCTGCTGATGATCTCAGGGGTTCAACCTTCCTCCTCCAGCGTGGGATGTGGCGGTGGCACTGGGAGGTAGATGGTCCCTTCTCACACACCAGTGACTCACCACGCAGCACCCTGCTGTCCCATGGTCCCCCTTCCAGCTGCATTCCTGGTACCAGGGATGCTGTAATTAAACACCTCCGAAGAGCTGTTTTAGTACAAGGGCTACCCACAGCTGCAGGGAACTGCAGAGAGAATAAAACTAATGGCCTGGCAACGCCATCCAGCTCCTGCCCAGCAGTCTGATAGGATGAATCTGAGCATCTTTTTTTTTCCCCCACTCTCCTGTGGTGTTATTTTTCTGCAATCATGTCGCACACAGCTAAACTTAAATGAAGAACACAATGGCAAGAGCATCGGCCATGGTGGAGGAGAGACCTCCTTACACGATCCCACCTGAAGCTGCTCCTGGACAGCAGGGTTGAGCATCTTGGCTTTGCTTGGGCAGTGAGAGAAGTGGCACAGGGGTAGTGGGATGGGTTGATGGAGGCTGAGTCGTCTGCCCATGCAGAGCACTGGGGGCACCAGCTGCTCTGCCATCCCCTTGGCTCTAGCACAGAGCGGTCCAAAAACTCGCTGTTGGCATCTGGCTGCATCCATGTAGCTCTGCCGGGCACAGGCAGGCGTAGCATCCCGCAGGGAGAGGCAAATGGATTTGCCTCTCCCCGTGGGACGCTATGCCTGCCTGTGCCCAGCGAAGGGGCTGAACAAGCTGCCATCCAAAAAAGCAGCTGCAAATCAGCAGTGGGTGCAAATCCATGAGGCTGAAAGCTCTGTGTATCACCGTAGCACCTCTGGTTGATTCACTTGACCTTTCCCACCAGCATCCCAGAGCCAACTAACTCCACTTACCCGGGGGCTATGGATATCTCCAGGAGACAAGGGTGGGCATCTCCCTCTTGTCTAGGAACCAAAGGGGTGCTCCTCAATGTGGTGGTTTCACAGTGTGAGTAGCTGCTGAGCATCAGGCGAGCTCCAACTGGTGTCTCTACACACAATGAGAAGGGAAAAGATCATCATGGAGAAAAGGGAAAATTTTGGGGTGATGTCTTTCCTTGAAAATGGAAGGAAAAAAAAAAATCATTTTTCATGATAAGTGAAGACACCAGAGGGGTTTTTTTTGAAAGATTTTTTTTTTTTACCCCCAGTCTTCCTAACTTCTTCAAACACAGCCTGCATCTTCTGGGAGGGCTTTTAGGTGACTGCCAGAGAAGTGAATTTATGGCTTTGCAGGTGTCAGCGAAGAAAAAGCCTGACTCTCTGACTCAGATTTAGGCAATTTTAATGTATTTGAGCTCCTCTCGCTTGACATCTGTGAAATCAGATGCCTGGGGAAACGCTGCTTGGCCCCAAGTGTCTCAGGGAGGTGGGACAAGTTGGACACCAAAGTCAAAAAGCCAGGTGAGTCATCATCCTGGGCCTGGGTGATGGGTGCCGTTTGTGGAGAGAGCGTGAAGGCAGTGCCACTCATGTCACCCTCAGAAAGGACAGGGTGGCTCCAGGAGGGTCCCTGCAGCCCCTTCCCTGTGCTCCAGGGCTCTCCGTAGCACTCCCCCACCCAGGAGGGGCCAGCCAGACCTTGCAAATCTCAAGGAGGTCCCCACATTTATAAGAAGTGGGGTGGTTTTTTTCCCCAAAGGAGGAGTATGATGGGAGCCGGGTCTCTGCATCCCTGTTTTCTTGTTCAGCTCTGAAACATTAAATCCATGTCAGGGCATTAAACCATCCCTTGTTTAGGCTTTCCCAGGCAGGTGTTTTCTCCATGCTGGGCTGCTGATGGAGACGGCAGGTTTCCCCCTCCCCACTCTCCCCCCACCTCCCCAGGCTTTGATCCCAGCAGCTCTGGAAACTAAGCTTTGAAAATACAGTGATTTCACAGATGTGTTGATTAGGAAATGAAATTCCAAGAAGCAAATGACAACTCGGCTGCACTGCTTGGCTCCGTGAGGCTGGAGCTCCCCACCAGGAAATGTATTCTCATTTTTTTTTGACACATCCAGGGTGTTGTATTATTAATAAAAAATGCAGACAGAACTTCTTAAGAGAAAATGACTTCCAAAGAAACTGCCTTTTTTTTAGTTTTTCCTGTGAATCTGTCATCTTGCTTGAAGACAGCTCAGTCCTTTCTTTCTTTTGCAGAGCAAATATGAAGCGTACGTTTACCCTGGAGCAGGGACAGTCTCCTGGGCATGCAGAAAGACCCCAGGGATTTGTCTCCCCTAGCAGGCTGTTAATCAAGGTTTCCAGCTTCATAGGAAAATGGATTTAATAGAGGCTGGAGAGAGGGCTGGGGACCGTCATGGTTAATTCTACAGAAAAATAACCCCAGCCTTGCAGTTGTGTGAGGACAGGATTGTGTCTAGTCCATCCAGCTGGGATGGGGAGAGGACTAGCTGATGGGGCTGCCTCCACAGCAGCCACGATGCCATATGGTGATTCTGAGTAGGTCTTTCTTATTCAAACATTCCAAAATCCAGCTCAGAGAGACAATATATTTTTCCTCTCCCATCTTAATAGCATTGTGCTTTTTTGAGAGGAGCTCCTGACACAATTCTGAGAATATCAGCCCAGGGTGGGAGGGTATTTTGGGGCTGATTCTTCTCATTTTTGCTATTGGGAAAGCAGGGAGTGCCCTCAGCAGGGCATGAACTTGGGCAGCTTTGCACTCCAAGCCTAGGTCAAGTGGGATGCCGGATCCACCCTGCCTAGCTAGTCACCACTGCAGCGGCTGGGACCTGCGAGCCCTCACTGGGACCACGCTCTGGTCCACAGCAGGGAGAAAAAATATGGAGGTAGGTTCCCATTTCTGGAAACTGCTATTTCCTTGTCTCGATATCTCGGCATCAGCCTGAAGGCAGCTGCAGGGTGGTTCAGACTCCTTTTGCTTCACCTGTAGGCACTTGGCTCCCTCAGGAACTGGACCCCAGGGAGCCCAACCTTGCAGGGTGGCCCCAGCTTTGGTCCTTGCAGCCCAGTAAGCCCAGAGCCATTGCACCCAGCAGAGCCCTGGGCTGCTCTGCAAGCACCCACCCATGCGAGGAAGCAACCCCAGAAATGTTTGGGTGGTGGATGCGGACAAGGTGGGCTCAGCAGCTTAGCGGAGAGGCTGGGGATGGGGGAGGATCCGTCAGCCTCCAGCGCCGACCACTAAGGGCAATGGCAGGGGCTGAGCTGGTTTGGTTTCAGAGGAGGTTCAAGGAGCTCTTTGAGGCTGGCAGAACTGCTGTGGGAGGGGAAAAACCAAAATGGGCTGTGCCTGTGAGGAGCAGCCATGTATCCATGGGGCACCCAGCAACCACGGGCTTGGGTGATGGTTCAAACCTGCTGAGGGTCACAGCTGCAGCAGCGGGTAGGACTTTGGGGGTATCGCTATTTGCTTTGTCTCCAGTTTAAAGTTTAATGGAAGATTTTTAAAGTAGGCTTGAAAGGATGAGGAGATGTTTGCAAGAACCTTTCTGCAAGGTAGCAATACCTGTGTAAGAGGAAGGAGGAAGATAATTTGCTGGTAAACATGGCAAGTACCCAGCAAAGGAATGACCAGCCTCTGGTTGGCACCACAGGTTTGATGTGAAAAGGCTGTAAAGGGCCTTCCAGGAAAAGGCAGATCATTTTTTCCTGGATGAAATGAGGAAAGAAGAGCCAGGGAAGTGATGCAAAGAAAACCTGTCAAAGCAACAAGCCACGAGAAGAAGCTTTGCAGAAGTGCTTTGAATAGGTGCGCATGCTATGACAGGGGATGTATCAGAGCCAGAGAGATTAAAGCATATAAGATGAGATGATGCTGGCCTAAACATGAAGGACCTTATCCTACTCTTCTCTAGCTTGCATATTCAGAAATATCAAGCAGACAGGATCTGATTTCAAAACACTGAACAGAGGTAGACACCAATAGCCTTTATCCCTGTAGACCTTCTTCCCCACCAGCACAGAAAGGGTAAACCTATTTCTCTCTCAGTAGGTTGCCTCCCTTCCCTTGGTGCTGCTTAATAATCACTCCAAAACCTACAAACGGATCAGCCCTTACATCTGCAGCTCATTCTGCACAAGACGTCCCGTTGGGAAGGGACTTTTTCTGGTGAAATGCAGGAAACCTGTTTTGTGCTCCCCAGCGCCTGTGCTGTGGCAGCCCCCACCTCCCGCTGCTCCCGTGCATGCAGGCATCCCCGAAATGCCAGAGGCTCACCCCCCTGCAATGTGGGGGATGCACGCAGAAGTGGGGCAGGAGGTGGGGATGCGGAGTGAGCACGGGGGGGGAGAAGGCTGAGCAGCCCCAATCCTGACTGCCGTCCCCTGCGGTATGAGGCCGCTCTGGTCCCTCCAGCTGGGTGTTCTCACCCATCCCCATCCTATCCCCATCCCCACAAAGAGCAGCTTGCAGGTGACATCTTTGACACCTCCAGCTCTCTCTCTGCACATCACAGCTCTTTGTATCTGGCAGCTAATAGCAGAGTGCTGGGGGAAGGGACCATATGCCAAAGCAGCTTGTCTTACTAATAAAATTACATGCCCCCCCTAGCAAGAGAAAGGTTTTGATATGTGATTAGAGCGGTGAGCAGAATATTTCCCCTCTCTCTGTGCTGTAGGTGATGGTTTTGCCTCTGTGCTGGTGGCAGGAGGCAGCTCTGTGATGGGACAGGGGACAGAGCCACCTCTGTTTGGAGTGACACCACAAAAAGCACAGGCCGGTGGCAGCCAGGAGCATGTGCTTCTGCCAAAAGTTCACTGACAGGAGTATGCAGAGTAAGCAGCTGCTATGCAGTGCGACAGAGCTGGAACAAAGGCAGCGGCTGAATTAATCTGCAGAAAGAGCCACCTTCCTTCACTCTGCTGCCTGCAGGGTGTGTGCTGCAAGTAACCACTGAATCACGACAGCCTGGGGTAATTAGAGGGTATGAAGCTCAGGCTCAGTTCAGCTGCACACAATCTCGCTCCCCTCCTTCCAAGGGACACTGTTTGTAGCTCTGAGGAGCTCTGGTGCTGTCCTAATTAACGATGTATCCTGTTAATGGTTGATCCTACACAGTGAATGCAGGTGTCAGTCGTTATTCAGACAGCAGCAGCAAGGTGATGGGTTTGCCCATCAGAGGGCAGAAGGTGTCCTGGCACCCTGGTCCTCTTCCAGAGGAGGAGAGGAGCCCAGGGGAGCGTGAGAAGCTGAGCTGCCTGGTGATGCTCTCATCCTCTCCAGGTCCTGTCTGCTCCCCACTGCTCCCTCCAGAAGCCAAATTGCATCTTATCGCAGCCGTGATTTCAAATGGAGCTGGTGTCCAGGGCCTGGCTGCAGGGAGGTGGCAGTGGCAGGAGGTTGGGCCCATGGGGGCTTGGGAGGCCCTGCAGAGCAGTGACGAATGCTCTGTCATGGGGCTACCTGTGGAGGTTGGCCCATGAGCATCCAAACCAGGGCCCAAACCTTTTCCTTGCCTTTTGCTGGCCAGCCTGACAGGCAGCCCAGTACCTGTGAAGGATGAACTGGTGGCCCTGTCCATCTCTCAGTGCATGGGAAAACATTATTTCTGCATCTTTTTCTAAAATATGTAGGAGTGCTAAATATGCAGGTCTGCTTCTCCAGAGCCCTGGGTTGTGTGACAGCGTTTGCTCTGGCGCGCAGTTGCTGGAAGGTGCTGCTGGGAGGAGCTGGGTACCAACCTGCACAGGGGAGAGACAGGCTCGCTAGGTTTGCTTTCCGGCTGGGGGAATCCCGATCTGCTTCTCCTCTCCTCCTCCTGGATAACACTTTTGTAACTCCTCCTGCTTTTTACGCTTGGGACTCCTGAAACCCCTGTCAACGGCGAACGCTGTCACCTTTGCATGCTTGGAGCTCTCTGGGGACTGGGACCCACCAGAGCAGTTGTTACAGACAGTTTTCCAGGGGCTGTCCCCTTCCCTAGCCCTCTTGCCACTACCCAATTCACTGGCCAGAGAGGAGGCATGGGCATGCACATGTTTCAGTATGTGTCTCATTTTTAATGCACTTATTTTTAGCTTGTTTTTGTGGCCCATAGAGGATTCCACAGGAAATCCTGCAGCCATGGGATCATGAAAAGCTCAGGTTCCCGATTGTGTTACATACGTTAACAGAGATGTGATCTATACGGGTTTTTTTAAAAAGCAGCTATAAATACTTCCTCCAGCTGCACCAATATCCCCTCGTCCCTCTTCCCTCCACGGCACCTGTTGACACTCATGCAGCCAGTTAAGATTAGCTGCTTCGTGGGGAAGGGAAGCCCTGACTCCAGAGCCATCCCTCCCTGCCCCGTCACAGCAGCACCTGGCCGGCCCGTTTCGGGAGGCCACTTGGGCTGTCAAAATTTGCACAACCCCAAAGGGCCAGCTCCGCTGCCGGGTTTGCTCGACCCAGCAGCGGTGCGGAGGAAGAGATGGGAACTGGCCCCACGTGATGTGGTGGCACCTTTCAGTCTGAGCCTCAGGGCAAGGGCAGCCCCAGCCTCCTGGCTGGGCAGCACCACCTCTGTGAGGAGGTTGTCGGTTCTCAGCCCTGCTTCCTTCCTAAGCTCAGGCCAGCCCAGGAGCAGGGGTGCTGAGGGCTAGCGTGCGCATGTGGGTTTTGTTTTGCAGCCGTGGGGTGCGCTGCAAAATGCATCATTTCCCTCCAGCTGTGGAAGCAGCTGGCTCGTTTGCAGGACCCCTCCGGGCTCGGCAGAATGAGTAATGCCTGCAGGGTTGGCCTGTGTTTGTAAAATACAGAGATACACGTGTATGCAGCTAGGGTTCACGGCACCCAAGCACGGGGGAGACTTTGGCGTTCTTCTGGCTAGAAGAAGAGGGACTTCTCACCCATGAGAGATGGCACTCAGTCTTTTTACCAGCTCTGAGCATCACAAGGGGAAGGTGATGCACAGGGTGCCCCGGTCCGACCTAGTGCATGCCTGGAGGAAGCACCTGCTGGGAACCTGTCCCATCCATTACGTGATTTGTGCAGCCTCCGAGCTCAATCCCGAGACCTTTTTCCATGTAGAGAAAACCCCAGTGAGGTGAGAGGGAGCTGTGACAAGGGCCAGTCCCTGCTTCTCTGCAAAGATGCCAGCTCCGTGCTGGTGTCCATGGTGGATGCTGCTCGGCAAAGTCCAGCTCTGAGCTGTGCCCATGGTTTTCCCAGCCCCACATGTTGTCATTCCCAGCTGCTGGTGAGTCAATCCCTGTCCATGCTGGTTACCTCCACAGCAGCTGTGCTCTGCTGCTCTGCAGAAAGCCTCAGCCATCTGGGGGAGCCTGTAATATAGTGGCTGCAGACAGTGTTCGCCTTCCACGCTGGGATGGAGCCAAGACTTTCTTGAAGGTTTGTTTATGCAGAAATTATCCAATTTATAAAGCGAGATTCCCTCATTTGCCATTTTCTCCCCTACACAAGAAGTGCCCTGTCCTGCTCTCTTGTCCCTCTCCCACCCGCTGGGTGACCTGTTCCCCTCCACCAACACAACTCATCCTCAGCAGGGGCAGGACTCAGACCCAGGCTTCCCGCTTCCTGGGAGAGCTGGAATCATGATGCAAATGGTTAAATTCATGCTGGTGGAGAAGTGTGACCAGCCCAGCAAGAGCTGTTCTGACATTTTGCATCTCCTTAGCCCACCAGCTCTGTATCAGGCTGCTGCTGGGAGCTGGCAAGCGTGGAATGGAGCTTGGCTTGGGGCCCCGGTGGTCTGGGTGAGTGCCATAACCCTTCACACTCCTCTGGCCTTGGGTTTGCCTGGAGAGTCCATCCTGGAGCCAGGAGAGCCGCCTGATGAAAGTTTAGCTGAACATGAAACACAAAATATCTTGGCTTTCACAAATGAGCATTTGGTGGTGAAAACTCACCTGTTGACTGCATCGTGAAACTTGGGGCCTAATGCATGAACTGGGAGATGCATTCAGGTCAAAGTTAAAGCAATCGGAAATTTACCTCATCACTTGGAAACTCTTCTGATCCTCGCCTACGCTCTCTTAACCTACACCTCTGAGCGTGCCACACTCCGAGGCTGGCAGCTGGGTTCGTGTCACATTCCTCTTCACCACTGTGCAGGATTAACTGCGAGTCAAGTGAAACCCTTCTCCCCAGGTAGACCCTGCTGAGATCCTGATGTGGGTCCTGTACAAGGGGTTTCAGAGACATTGTCAGCCATGGGTCGGGTGTGCAGCCCCGCTGTTGCCATAGCCCAGTAGTGCCAGCAGCTTGTACTGGGATGGGATTGCAGAAATCCTAGGAAAGGCTCATGACACTAGCACAGAGAAGAGCACAGAGGGACAAGTGGTATTACGCAGGCTCAGCTGATGGAGGAGAAGGCAAAGCCCTGGGTCAGAAGCAGAGGACAGTGGGGTTGGAGGTAAATTTGGTCTGTTTATGGAGATTTCAGATTCAGACCCAAAACACTGCAGTGAAGCCCATCCTGGAGGAGCTGCCACCCCACACCACAGGATGAGTGAGGGTTGCTCTGGTCCTCTGACTGCCCAGGGCCTCCTGAATCTGGAGGAGGTCTTGGCAGAAGGATCGAACATAAGGAGGGGGTGAAAGGGAACAGCAATATTTGCTTTCTTCTGCCCTGCTCTGCCCAGGCTGTCACTTTTGTCAGGGCTCCTGACAGCCCTTTCAGCTGAAGTGCACTCCAAAAATGTATGCCGGGGTTATATAAGACTCCAGTACGTTTGGTGACTCACACGCCTTGTCCTAACACGCCGTTCCCCACAGCCGTTGTGTAACCTCACCGGGAAAGCACGCAGCGGCCGGCCCTGGGGATGGGGAGCTGCAGCGGGGATGGGAAGCCATGGCCCTGGGGCTCTCCCCTCCTGGGGAAAGGCAAACCCACTGAAGGACCATCCCATCCCTCTTGCATAGGGAGAGGAAGGAGTCCTGCACAGGGTTGGTCCTGCACCCAGAGGGACTGCCGGGGAAATGAAAAATGCGAGATTCATCTGACTAGAAAATTTGTGGTTGGCATCCAAACCTGTGGTTTTCCCTGTTGTGTGCTTGTAGTGAAAGGTCTGCTAGTCCTTGCAATGAAAGGGCTTGTTGGTAGGAGGGAATGAAAGGGGATATCTTCTTCCCTTGGCCAGGAAGCCTTCCTACCGCAGTGAAGGAGCCTGAGTTTTCTCTCATTTAAGCAGTGAAACCTCAGGATGGACTTTGCTGCCAGCAGTGGAGATACCGGCTGTCTCTCTGGTGCAAAAAGAGGATCAGACCTTTCAGGAGCTCCTGGAGCTCAGGGCAGATGCACGGGCAGGGTGAGAGGCAGCCCACATTGCGGCAGCAAGGGGTGCAGGCACCCACGGGCAGCAGCATTGGGAGTGGGGGTGATATTCCCAGCAGTGGGGTGGGGACAGAGCAGCCCAAGGATGTTGGGATGGATAAGCCCATAAGGGCAAATGGCACGTGGCTCCGTCTTGGTGTGAGAGGCTGCAAAGGGGAGCGTGTGTGCCTCTGTACTGGGAAGGGAGTCTGCCCCGGGCTCCTTGCAGTCAGGTCCAGGCTGCCACATTTCGCTGCCTCCTGGGACAGCATTCCTGGCAGCACAGAGCACGGCACGGGCCGGCAGAGCAGAGGGGACCTCGTACTGGCATCACCTTCCCTCCTTATTCACAGTCTGCAGCCACTGGAAGGACACAAGTCGCTTCTGGGCAGCTGTACCTTGGCATTTTGTGTTGCTGTGGTTTGGTTTGGTTTGGTTTGGTTTTTCACCCTGCCCATATTCTGTGTTTCAATGCATGTACCACAAATCGAGCTCAAACATCTCAACCCCTCCAAGGCAGTGGAGTTGCTGTAGGTGTGGGTATGTTGGAGGAAGACTGAGCGTTGGCAAGTCAGCAGCAAATGTCTGCTCCTCTGAATTCACACTGCCAAGGAGGTTTAGACCTCATGCTGCCTCGCACTCGTGTCTCTCAAAGAAACCAGAAGCACTGAGCAGCATGCTGCAGGTTCGGGTGCTGCCTTGTGACTTAAGGGCCGGCTCATCAGCTGGGACAAGTCAGGGTAGCTGCACTGAAGGCAGTCCAGATGAGCAGATATTTTCCTGACATCTTGCCAGTCCTTGATTTCTGTCCAGGACTCCACACCTACCCCAGCCTACCTTCTGGTGCAAAAGTGCTGGGTTTGAATCATGTAAAGGATTCGCAGCCTGGCTCATTAGCTGAACTGAAAAATAAAGTTAATGAAACTCTTCTTGTTCAGCCAAGGATCTGGTTCCCAATGTTTAGTAGCTCTGCAGTGGAGTGATAACATATTGGGGCTGACTCTCGGCTTCAGGACTCCACTTTTAGACTAGTGTAAAATCACAGTAACACAGGCATCAGACTCATTATTTATGATACGGTTATAAATTATACAATTTTGCCCCCTCAGTCCATAGCTAGAAATCACCACTTCCCACATATGGCATATGCAATGCTTTATTTTTAAAAAAATAACTTCCATCTTTCTAAAGAGTGAAGGCAGAGCAAAAAGATGAATTAATGTGACCTATTATTAAGTTATGAAATGATTACAAGCCCACAAAACCATGCAAGTGTTAAGCTTCCTAAGGAAAGAGGGCAACTGAAACAAATTTCAGAGCCAGAACCTTGCCTGGTAGAAAGCAGAAGACACTGGCTTCAGGAGAAGTGTCTGTTCCCAGCTGCAGAGTTGGTTCCCAGAAATGGCTCACCATGAAGCCCAGCACTCATGACGCTGAAGGATGCTCATGAGAAGCAAGCCAATTATTTTCCCAGATTAATAAGGCAGAAGGACCCACAAGTTGCGTTCTAATGGCTATAACCACACGGCCACCACGAACTAAGTCTGCAGGAACGTGCCAAGCCTTTGCCAGCCAGCTTCATGGACTGCTTGGGCACAGGATGTCTCTGCCAACTGGCAGCACTGCCTGTTGTCAACATGGCCCAGCATTTTTTACTGTAAAACCTGTTTCAGTCACTTACATCTTGCCAGGTTCTAACCATGCAGCTGGCCTCGGACATGCCGGCTGGCTGCTGCGCTGGGAAATCTCAGTCAAGGTAGTTTGGCAAGGGTGAGGCCGGGGGATGACATGTTTTGTCCTTCACCTTTTGGGAAAGCTCTGGGATGAAGAGGTGAAGAGAAGAGATGTGGGTATCCTGGGGACAGAGGGAGAAAGTCTGAGATGGGGGGTGGGATGGATGAGGAGGGGCAAGTTGGGATAAGGAGCTGGGGGAGAGGAAGAGATGGACCTCAGAGGACATGGGACAGAAGGAGGAAAGAGGAGTCCCTCCTCCCCATTAGGACGTGTCCCCTGCAACACCTGGCTGGGATGAACAAAATATTCCCATCTGTATTTCTCCTCCATTACCAGCTGAAACCTTGCGGTCTTATGTCTCGTGTCAATTGACACATTGTGGATGGCAACCTTCCGCTGTGGCAAATGCTTTGTTCGCTCCCGTCACACTTCTGCCTGCTGGCCTTGGCGTTCTGGCTCTGCTTCTGGCCTCATCACCAAGGCATGGCGGGCCTGGTGGGGACCTCCAGCTCACTGTTGACTCAAGGCTCCCCACCCAGCCTCGTCTCCACACACAAAATGGACAGTTCCCACCTCCAGGACAACGGCTAAGTGAAAATCCTGCTTAGAGAGATACCTGAAGCAGCCCTGTGAGAGCCCTAAAGCAGTTTAACTGCAGAGCTTAGGGGAAATTAGCCCGCTCCATTGCTCTAATGCATTTATATTGCTCCTGGCAGAGGTACCCACTCTAACCCAGCTAACCTCACAGCACGGCCATGCGCTGTCGGCGTATCCTGGCGAACAGCTCCCAGATTTTCCTTTCTCCATGCTGGCCAGCGTGTCAGCTCCATGCTGCCTTTACAGCTGATTGCACAAACTTCCCTTGGACTTCAGCATCTGGGAGTTTTGCAGTCCCTGTTGAACTCAGCTTTGCAGGCTGCAGTCCCCTGGAGAGACACCTCACCCCCCCAACTCCGCAGCCTCACCACCTCCGGCAGCAAAGCAAAGGGGGTTCCTCTCCCACGCGCAGCTCCGTGCCCCCGGAGAAGGTCCTTTGTGCGGGGGCCTCTGGAAAGGCAGAGTGCAGTCCTGTAATTAAAGCCTGGGTCCTAATGTGCGAGTACAGAGAGGCCACATGCCGGCTGATTTACTTTGTAGCTTGAATAACATTTCTTTAATGTAGGTGGGTTGTTTTTTTTGGTTGGGGTTTTTTTCATGCGTGCAAGAAACATAAATAGGACTTCATCTTTTATGCATTTTCTCGTGCCTTCCAGACCCAGAGCTCCTTTCCATCATTTGACATTGTTCCCTGTTTTGAAAGACGCACTTACTAGAAAAAGATATAAGGGTGTTTTCATTGCAGTACATCATATTCACATACATAAAATATTAAAAGCAATACAGCTGAACCCAAAACCAATGCGGTACTTTAGAAAATAGTATTAGTCTTTTCCCTAGGTGTTAGAGAACGTGATAAATCCTACTCTCTTATACATTACAGCCTCCATGGATTCCCAAGGGGAGCATGTGTCACACTTACAGATACCGGGAGGTTCTGTTATGAAGGGAGCAGAAGGTGGTTTCCTGTTATATGTATGCACACACAGGGATATAAATATGTGTATATGTGTGTATGGGTGCTTACATAGCATTTGTCAGCGCTGCCAAGGTGCATTGGCTGTGTCTGCCCCGCACCGCTATCTGCTGAGAACAGGGTGCATTTCCCAAGTCCTCTCCCAGTCTGTGCTGGGTCTTCCCAGAGAAGCCCTGAGAGGGATCCTGAAGACCAAGGGCACAATGCCATCGAGGGGGCTGTGGGACGTGGCAGCAGATGGCAAACACAGAGCAAACGTAGCCCTGTGAAAACAACACGTTTGCCTCTAACAGGCAGTCCTGTTAAAGGAGCCCTTTAATGTCTTCCAGACATCCCCACTTGACTCATTGCAGTCAGACTTCGGTCCCAGGTGAGCCCGGGCTCGGTCTCGGGTGGCTGCAGATGATGCCTCAGACCTTCAGCAATGTCCCCTGTGGATAAGTGCCCTAGCAGGTCATCTGCCTCATGTAAGGAGGCAGAATGATTTTCCGCCTCTTAAAGGGTGTCCTAGACGCTCATCCCCACAATAACCACTGCAATATTCACTGAAGCCAGGTAATACTAGGAAACAAGAACTCAAACCATCCAGAATCTCAGCCAGCATGGGTCCTAATGCGGCCTCTCAGTTCACTCGTCCTTATGAGAGGAGCGCATTTAAAAGGAAAATTCTCCTGGGGTTAGTGCCTGCCTGTTTTTTCCAGCCGCTAGCTCTTTCCCCATCCCTCAGCTCCGTGTGCTTTTCCAGTCTGTCAGATCTTCCTTCATGTCTCACATGTGTGTTCCCTTCCTCCTCTCCCCGCAGAAGCCTCCCGCAGCCCACCCAGCCCTGGCCCCTCCGACGCCGTCCTTCCCTTCCCCTCCCGGGGCAAGGTAGCAGGAATCAGCCCTGCTCCCATCCCCCTGCTTACTGGGGTTGAAGTCATTTCATCTGCTAATGTAGATGCACAAAGTGCTTTCAGCAAGTCCTGTTTGAAAAACAGGACCAAGCATTTACTGAATCTTTACAAATCTGCAAAGTCCTCTCCATTCTGCTGGCTTTCAGAGGGAGGAATCTTTCCTTTGTTCAACAAGTCTTAGAAGAGTTTTATGTTAAAAATTATTGGTGGCTCTTTTCCATGGGTGTTTTGGTTTTCTCTTCCTTTTTTCCATCTTGCTACTGAAAAAAAGGGTAAATAGAAAAGGTCCCTAAAGCATTCAAAGTCATACCCCTACATTTCTTTCCAATATTATCCTCCTTTTCGAAATCAGATTGAAAAATCTGTAATTATTGTGAAAGTTTTAACAACAAATTTAAAGGGCTGACTCTTCAAAGTTCAAGTGGCTAAGCTTCAGTAGCCACAAAAGATAGTAAAAACAGAACCAACAGAAAATACAAAAAAATCCTTTTATGGGCAGAAAATGTTAATGGGAAAAACATTAAAGGTGTTAATAGTACCAATGCCATATTCAGCATCTCCTATAAATGGGCAAGGGAATGTTACTGTTGGCAACTTCAGGCCACGACGGGAAGTATTTATTAGCTCCATGGGATCCTATATTTGCAAGGGTAAATCCTGCCAGCAACACTTATTGCTCCATTGCCAGACCAGCAAAGAGGCCAGGGAGAAGGTAGGTGGCAAACTGGGCATTCAATGAGGGCAGGGGAGGGTGCAGAGCCCCCCAAAAGCAGCACTCCCCAGGCAAGAGGGTTCCTAGGGCTCCCCGCCCGCCCTGCTCCCAGCAGCTCGTGACTGCAGCCACTCCAACGGTATTTTTAGGAATGGTGAAAGGAGACTTTGGTCCAACAAGTCCCAGGAGAAGTCCCAGGCTAAAAAAGGGAAGGGCAAAAGGGAAGAGAAGCAATGAATGTTAATTAATGTAATACAGTTGTAGTTAGTTATTTGCCTGTAAATCATGTGATGCTGTATAACATGTGAAAAGAAAATTGATGCAAGGTATTCAAAGGTAAACTCTATGACACACAGAGAAAACTTTTCAGCTGTACGCCACAGGCTGAATTTTCTCCACAGAGAATACCTGCAGCATGCACGGACTTCACTGCCAAAAGGAACTATTAATTTATTAGGTTTATATAGCGCCGGGCACTTCAAGCAAGTCATACAGAGCTATGTGATTCATACAGACCACAGACCTAATCCCAAAACATTTATTGTCATCAGTGGAAAAAAGGCTAAAC
Organism: Haliaeetus albicilla; assembly: GCF_947461875.1. NCBI lineage: Eukaryota > Metazoa > Chordata > Aves > Accipitriformes > Accipitridae > Haliaeetus > Haliaeetus albicilla. The sequence continues at coordinate 12,043,275 of NC_091487.1, read as the reverse complement.
TGTGACTGGCACTCTTGGCCAGGAAGAAGCAGAGCCGGTGCCCTGACTATTTTGGGATGAAGATGTCCTGTTCCTCCAAAGCCTGAGCTGGGAGCACGTCTTCCCTGCTGGGGAGCACCGGCCAGGCTCGCTGCAGGGGCAGCCGGGGGGAACCTGGTCTTCACCAGCAACTTCAGATACCTGTTCAGATAAATATAGATGCAGATGAATACAGGACTTGAGTTTATTATTTGTGTGTGTTTGAAATGATGATAGTCCTAATTGCTGTTTTTTATTTTGATAATATTAAAACATTCCTTCTAATTTATTTTGTTCTTCTATGCATCTTGAAAACTGTCCTGTGCTTAGATGATAAAACATCGTCTCTCTCTCCAAGTGTTTTTATGTTGTGTGATGTGAATTCTAATCAGGATTGGGGCAACAGCATTAATGTCGTATTTTTCCAATTCAGTTTGAAGCTGTTGACCTTCTAGCAGATATTTTCAAATCAGCAGCTCATCTTTTCCTATGAAACAAGCCCCAATATGTTATGTATTTGTCATCTCCTTGATGTTCTGAAACAAAGAAGTGATGATGTTACTACACATCTACAGTAACAGCAGTAAGTATGGGTCTGTTTCTTCATCTCCTGGGTTCCTGTCGTTGTTTGAGGAGAATGGAAGGTAAAACGTGGTTTAGGATTAGAAGAGCAAAGGTCCGGTGAAGCACCATGCTGGGGACCATACACAAACCCCATCTGTGCCATGCATCCCTCTGGCTGGTCTTCTATAAATTCTTTTTTTAAATCATCCATGCATTTTAAAAAGACCCTTTGTAGCCATAGTACTAGGTTGTGAAATAGAAACTCAAGATAAACAAGCAAATGAAATATTTCTTCCTATGCTTTTGCAAAGGTTGCTTATGATTGTTGAGTTAATTCATTGTTAAAAACCCCCTTGTTTCAGTAGAATATATAACATGGCTGGCTTTGTCAGGGTGATTATCAAGGATGTCTTCAACACATAAGCACAGCACTACAGCTGTGTGTGATGTCCAGTAACTTTCTGCACAGTGGGGAAGCTCCAAAGGAAAGCAGATGTTGGGAAAGTTTTTGGAAAAGGTAGAGAGAAAGATCTAAGTATTTATAGGCCTGTCTCCTGACATGAGTCCCAGCAGTATAATGGAATGACTCATATGGATCTAGATTAACAAAGAATTAAAGGAGGGAAATATAATTAATGCCAATCAACAGGAGTTTATGGGAAGAGACCCTTTCAAACTGACTTGTTATCTTTCACCAAGGAGATTGCAAGATTGAGTGATAAATGTAACGAAGCTGATGTAAAACAGCTGGACTTCTTTAAGGCCTTCAACTTGTTGCAGCAGGACACGTTGATTAAGAAACCGGAACAATACAAACCCAACGTGACACATATAAAATGGTTGTCTAACTAATCATCCCTTAAACACCACTGAGGTGTTCCTGGAAGGGTGCTCGGGGCACCGCAGGCAGCAGGCACTGCTCCTGGGTGCAACCCTGGGATGTTGTGCTCAGTGTTCCCCTCCAACCATTTATCAAGCCCTCAGCCCTTGCACCCTTCCCTTTGCTTGCTGGCAGACCGTGGTAATCAGCTGGTTTTTCGCCAAGTTGTTTATTTTCCTTGTAGCCCTTTCCCACCCTGGGATGGCTGGTGCATTGCGTGAGTTTTCAAGGTGGCAACTACTTATCAATGATTTTTTTTAATGGCAGAAGAACGCAATATGGTCCTGTAACCCTGCACAATCGGTTCTTCATCTGCACCAATTGGTATTTTATGAGGACTGTAAAGAAACGGAAGGATTACTGCTCGGCTTTGCAGATGACACCAAGACAGAGAGAAGAGGTAGAAATTAAAGGATGTGTCACTGGTGTGGAGCAAAGCAGTTTGCAAAATTGCTTTCAGGTGAATGATATGCATTTGAGTACGACCACAGTTAAAAACCATACTTGTAGGAATAATAAAGCACGGTTTCAAGACAGGAGATAGGCGTGTGGAGGGGAAGGGTCAGAGATACTGAAAAGGGCATGTGAGTCACAGCTGAACATTAGTTACCAGAGTTCAATTACAGTATCTGAGAGAGCTAAACAGGTTCTTTGGCTGTGGCATCAGCAAAATAAGCTGTATCACGTCTGTATTTGGGTTTCATGTTATTACAGCTGGAATACCATGTTCGCGTCTGGTATCCGCAGCACAAACCAACAGATATGGTGGAGACAAATCAGAGAAAGCATGCACGCTAGTGCTTATGAATTGGAATAGGATGCCTTTTGGTGACAGACCCCAAGATTTCAATCTCTTCAGTCTCCTAAAGGGAGGCTGTGGGCTGAGCTGAGTCCTGGTTGGGAGTAAAAGTTTGATCATCTACGAGACAAAAGCAGGAGAGATTCCACAGCTGGAAGCTGTCATTAGTAGCCATATCCAGAGCAGAAACAAAGGTTTTTAACAGTGAGGGTGAACAATCACATGGACAGTTTTCCTGGATTGCTCATGGATTCCTTGCCTCTGGCAATATTTAAATGAAAGATACAATCTAAATCAAACACAAGCTACTTCAGAGAAATCCACACAGAGGGACTTCAGGCCTTGGTTCTGCCAAAGCTGTGGAGACCATATGAGCAAGAACCTGGGCCTTCACCTGAGGTGCCTTCAGATACTACTGAGGCTCAGCCCAAGCTTGGACCTGAACACACACTCTCATATAAAGAAGGTGGACTTACACGTGGGTTTGGGTGTACACTGAGCTGTCTGTGTAGACACACTTGGAGGTCTCTGGAGAATAAAGGATTCTTCCCAGAGAAGCGTGGGGAAGGGTATAACCAACAGGCATGGTGCCTGAGAGGCTGCGCTGACCACTGAAGGTGCAAATGGTTATTACAGGTGGGAGCTGCAGGTTGGATGCCAGATGCTCCAGGGCTGGAGACGGAGAAGGAAGCTCTGTCTAACAACTCCTTGGCAAGTCTCTCCAAGCAAAACCCAGCTCCTGGGGCTTATCATGGGCCCTGGGAACTTCAGCAGAGCTGTGTACTTTCCATTAGCCTGTCGACACTTTTAGATGTTCCTTTTTGAACAAGTGTGGGCTATACCATTTTTAGACAACCTGTGCCCAAAAATCCTGGAATTTATCTCACCATTACAAAACAATTACTTCCCACTAATGCTTGGGCACACCAATTATTAACTTGTGCTTGAAAATATTACGTGTGCTAGAGTCATCTATTCTTTTCCCATCATTGTGAATGGAGTCTTTGCTTCAGCATCAACCACACAGGAAACGGCGCAGGAGGAACAGCAAGCAACATGCCTGACTCAGATGGCAAAGCATCCGAAAGGATTTATGTTTAAGACACAGCTCTGTTGGGGTCATGCACTAGTAGGAATGGAAGGGGCTTGTTATAAAACGCCTATTTTAGCTTCAAACATATGGAGTCAAATTCAGAGTTAGCATCACCACCAACTGGCTACTTGTCCTTTGCATTTCCTTTGTAACCCTAAAGGCGTCAGGTTTATGGAAAGCTAAGGAGATATTTTCAGTTCTCTAACTTTTCTAAACACTGACCTCGTGCCAACCCATGAGAGCAATGCTCTCACCTGGCTCTCCAGAGCAGTATGATTCTGCCCCAGAGCCTATGATCCGTATAGGCATTTGCGTCAAATGGCGGTAGAATTAGTGCAGTTCAGGCACTTTATAGTGATCCCATCACAAGGGTTCACATCTCATGCATCATGCCATATGGCTCTGCAGGCAAACCACAGCGTGTTTGGCCTTACAGGTAAGGAATTAAATAAGGCTTGCAGTCCAGGAACCACCGCTGTTTGCTCTTGTTTTCTGGGTCGCAGCCCAGTGCCTGAACCTCTCCGATACCTGAGGAATGCAGAGCAATTGCACTGCCATGGCCGCTCTGCTGTCCCCAGGGACTTGATCTTCTTCTGTATGGAAAGGCAAGTTCAGAAGTTAAATGGGCACAGATCAAAGGAAGAAGTCAACACACAAAATCTTCTCCCACCTTTCAGATCCCATTCTCTGCTGGAGAAGAAGTCGAGGAGGAAGATTTTTCTCTTTCCATTGTTTCCTCTGCCATCAAAAACACATTTCACCCTGGCCTTGCAGTGGGTTGCACTTGGGCCTCATTATAATTGAGCATGGACAATTGATTCAGGTTGCAGTGATCAGTCCATTTCTATCAATAGCTTTGTCATCGCCATTTTCAAAATCACACACTTCTTTCTACTATACTGTTAAGATTATGTATTCTGTGGAATTTAAAATTTTAAAAACAAACACAAATAATGATTTCAAACACAAGTAATGACTTTAGTTTTAGAGGCAACACTGATGATGAAAGAGTCCTGGAAATCTCCCACTGCATGGGATTATCTTAGAATTTCTACCAGAAAAAACCCAAGGCATTGGAATAAGAATGAATAATACTGGTTACATCCCTGTGAATGTAACACATTCTAAAATGGGGTTTGTAAAGGCTTAAAGAAACCCCAGAAAGTCACATCAGGCCTAAAAATTATCAGTGTAAACTGGTATTTTTCTATAAACTAAAATGATTTAATATTTGGGCAGATTCCCAGCTGGTGTATACTGTCATAGCTGCAGTGCACAAGGAGGCAGCTATAACAATTACATTAGCTGATTCTCTACTTGCCTCTACCAACCGATGTCTTTCAGTCCCCAGTCTTTAAAGTGAGGTGACGGAAACAGAAATTCCGCAGTCAGTTCTGCATTTGCAATCCTTTTTCCAGAATTAAGACTCAAACCGAATGCATTCGATTACATTAAAATCAATCCTTATGTTTTGTCCAGCAATTGTAATCAATTCCAACATTTTTTGCTCTGATCGCAAATACTGTTAGAGTCTACTCTGTCTGTGCAGTGCAGTGATAAGAGATCCTTAGTGTGACTTTTAATGTCCAGAAGATAAAAAAACTGAACTCTTCGCCACAATCATGTTGTTTTGTATCATACAGTTTTCTTTTGTTTTCTGTGTGTGGTCGCGGCCAAAAGAGTGACATAAAAATGGCACCTTAACTAGCAGATCTGCTTCCTGTGTGTCTTTGAGTCACATTCTCCAACTCTACTGGCAAAAACAAGTTTTTACAACTGTTAGCACTGTAGCCAGTACAGCTCAAAGCGCAAGTTGCAGCCTACTCTGGATAACATACAAACATTGTCATCTAAGTTCCACTTACAAAATCACTGTCACTATCACTAGCGATAGTACAAGAACCAGAAAGCACAATTGGATTATCAGGCTGCTTTCTGAGTTTTCAGAGCCTTTAGATAGGAAAAAAAATCACCTTCTGATTTGTGAATGAGCCTTAACTAGTACCTGATAATATGCAGAATATTTATGGACAACAAAGAAATAGAAAACCCATGCAATCAGTTTTTTTACTATGGCCCAATTTCTAAGAAGAAAATGAATACACTTTGAAATGAACTCATTTGTTTAAATGGGAGAAACAGAATATAGCAACAACGAAATATAAAAGAGAGTAGCTGCTATGCAATTTGTCATTCCCTGTGCAAGTTTTGCTACATGGAAAAAACAGCACTAACTAATGTTGCCATTCATTGGCAATAAAACAGCAAAATCAGCTGCTGTTAGTTTTGTGGTCTCAAGCATTTCTTCAAAAGTTTATTTCAAAATCACTTCACCAATCAGAAACACAACTCTGAAAGACAGAAACACAACTCTGAAAGACAAAAACACAAGAACAGTCCTTCCCCACAACTCCCATTTCCCCTGCACCCTTTCCCCAGCCCTGTTTAATTTGGACTGCAAGTATTAAACGTGGGCTTTATTGAGGGCGATAGCAGAACTCCTATTGTATCAAGAGGCCTAGGATTTTCACCTAACTATCCACCATTGTATAGCTCAGATTTTATCTGAGTGACTACTGCTTCCATAGAACAGCAACGCAGTGCTTAGCTTACTCTAATACCTCTTCAAGCCTGTGCACAGAACTGCCACAGATCTCACTTTTGCCAAGGCTCAGGACAGGCAAACCCGTAGGTGCAAACAGCATTACTGAGCTCAGTGTGCTGCTCACACTCTGCAAATCGCTCCCCTGCTCCAACGCCTGCAGTTCAGCATTCTCATGCTGGCTGGAGTGCCCATGAGCGCAGGGTGAGAGCATTAGTCTGGTTAACAACCCAAATAAACCTCTATTTTTTACCTTTTTTCTGACTCTGTCCTAAGTCAATTACAATTTTTTACAAACACATTGTAAAGAACATATTCTACTGGCTATCAAAAAGAAAAGGATGAAGCAGCAGCCCTGTGGCAAAAGCACAGAGTCAGGAGACCTGGATACTTTTCTTGGCTTTGCTTCAGACTTTGTGACTGACCTTGGCAAGCCAGAGAGAGGCAAATCCCACTCCCTTCACCGTGCAAAGGGTCCTGCCTGCTACCCAGAGAGAGCAGCTCCGCTACAAGTGCGTACTGTCTGAGCATATATGCACACAGACGTATATGTACGCACAGAAATATGGATCATTTGCACAAGAGATGAGTATTCAAATCCAAAATTCCTGTCATCACAGAGCAAGGTGTTAGCTTAACTTGAGAGTGAGGAAGGAAGATAAGACACCATGCAAGTCTACTGGGTTTCTCCTTCTGCAGGTCAGATGTTGTAGATCATTTTGTAGTCCTGATGAAGTAACAGACAAGAAACTTATTTATTGCATAGTGTTCAAAGGCTATTTTTCCTTGCTGGTGTCTCTAAAAGCGAGGAAAATATTACCTACATCGTAGGATGGATTTCAAGGCCAAGCTGGTAAATATTTATAAGAGACATAAAGTTTGTCAGATAAAATACGCTTTAGAGACAAAATGTTATTGCTAGGCTGCCAGATCCCCAGAGATGCCAAGTTTCTACAAACCCCACCAGATGTAGTGTTTTTTTCTAGAGGTTCGTATTTTCTCTGTAAAAACAGGAATAGATTTGTTTCCAAACCATCTATACACTGAATACAGACAAGTTACTTCTCTTTCTCATTTTTAATTCATAATTAGATCTACTCATGACTATACCGAGGTCTTCCTTGTGCGCTTAAAAATGACTGTGCAGAGGAAACTACTGGATACACGAAGCATGTGTTGATAGCCCAGGCTTCCACCCTCCTCCACCAAACAAACCAGGCATCAAGCTGCCATGAAAACGCCCCGCTCTAACACCGTCTGGGCGCCTGGCTGCACCAGGTGAGACCCCCTACCACCAGCCTCAGCCCCCCCCCCACCCGTGTCAGCTCCCTTCTTCAGCACACACCACCTTCTGGGCTGGCCAAGTCCAAGAAAAGGGAGGACGTGCTTTGGCAGAAGACGACCTGAGGACCCAACCCTGAACACCGCCGTACAGCAGACACGTTTCTGGACTGCACACGCCGGTGTTCCCGCTGCCGGCTGTGAGCGGGCAGCAGGGTCTGTCCCCGCGTCCCTTCTCCGGCTGAGGACTGGCTCCCCGAGGAGGAGATGCTGCCATTTCTCCAGCCACCCTCCGCCGCTTCATCCCCTCTGCCCCACGGCGCCCCCCGACACCTGAGCTCCCTGCCCCGGCTCACACCGTTGCTCCTCTCACGCCCGGCCCGGCCGCCCCGGGGCTCCCGCAGCCCCCCGAGGGCCCGTTTAGAAGATACCCCCACCCCTCCTCCAGGCCGCTGCCCCCCGGGGCTGCTCCGGGGGCCGAAGGGCGGCCGAGCCCTGCCTGCGCGGCGCCAGGCCGGGCCCCGGGGACGGGCAGGGCTCCCGCTGACCGATCCCCGGAGGACGGGGCGGGGAGTCGGGGAGGGCCGCCACACGAGGAAGGGCCGCGGCCGGCGCCCCCGCCCCGGCCCGGCCCGGCCCGGCCCGGCCCGGCCCCTAGCAACAAGCCGCCGGCGCCGGCCTCCCCGGCGCGGCCGGGCGGGGGGGGGCGGGCCCTTCCGGTTCATGTCGGAGCTGGGCTCGGCGCGGAGGAAGCCGGGCGGCCATCTTGGCTCGTCCGGGAGCGGCGGAGGGGCGGGGGGCAGGCAGGCGAGCGTCGGGCGGGCAACCAGCTTCCCCAGCCCGGCCGCGGCCCGCGGGGTTGCCGGCCTTCTCGGAGCCTGAGGCGGGCGGGTAGAGGCGCGCCGGGATGCGAGCGGCGGCCCGGTGAAGCGGGGCCGCGGCGGGGGAAGGAGAGGGGAGCCCCCTCGGCGGCGGGCCTGCGCTAGCCGTCGTGCCCTGGCTGCAGGGGAGAGGGGCCGGCGAGAGGAGCCGGGCTGCGCGGCGCCCCGCTGCCTCCTCCTCCTGCCCGCCCGCCCGGCGTTTCCCCCTCCCGGAGCCGCTCCCTCGCCGCCTCCCTCCTCCCGGCTCCATCCCTCCCCGCTTGATGAGGCGGCCCCCTCCCCGCTGCTGACCCCCGCGGACCCCGGCCTGGCTGTAGGGATGAGCCCGGAGGACTCGGAGGGGGCGACGCCGCTCCGCTCCCTGAGGGGGATCTAGCTCGGGCGTGGGGCGCCGCCGGAGGGTGGGGGGCACCGACGCGACGCCGCCCCCCCGCCAGCCACCTCGTCCTTCATGGTGGCTCCCTGCGACCACCATCTCCGAGCAGACGCGCAGCCCGGCCCGGGGGCCCGTGTGTGTGTGTGTGCGCGCCGCCGTCGCGGGCAGCGCGGCCGCCCGAGTGAAGTAAAATGTCCACTCGGACTCCATTGCCCACGGTGAACGAGCGCGACACCGAGAACGTGAGTACCGCCGGCCGCGGGGGGACCGGCCCGCGCACCCTCCCCCGGCGCCGCTGGCTCTGGGGACGCCGGGCCCCGGCCAGCCGGGGGGGGCATCGCCCTGCGGAGGGCTGTCATTAACCTCTTGCAGCTTGTACTGCTCCCACATTACCGATTTGCTTTAATTATTTTTTTTAACTCCCCCACAGCACGGTTTGCCTGTTTAGTAGCGTTTGCGGGCATCCCTCCCCCAAGCCCGGTGTCCCCTCTCTAACGCTTTATTCGAGTATCTCTCGGTGGCGAGGACCGGGTTTGTTATGTTGGTAACGGGGAGGAGAAGATCCGCGGTGGGGAGGGGGGTCCTGGTGGCTTGCTGTCTTCTCCTAGTATGCAAACTTACTGCTAAAAGCAGCCGAATAAACCTCTGGTAAACAGATGAGACTAATTCAGCTTTGGTAGTGGTGGGCTAGGTGACCTAGATAATAGGCCTCTTCCCTGCTTAATTTGCAGGGTTCTCGACGATAATGACGCTGTTACACTAGTCACCTGTTCAGATGACATTAAAAGGGTTTCTTTATTGGAATTATCGTCCAGATAAAGGAGCCTGTTCCCTCCTTCCTCCCTCTCCTTTTTTTTTTTCCTTCTTCTTCTTAACAAAGCCAGGGTTTAGGAGTTGACATTTTATTTACAGGATTGAGTCGAATGCTGTATTAACAGTTGCACAGGTCGCATGCTAAAGGAAGAAAGAAAGAAAAAAAAATAGTAGTCCTACCACATGAGCAGATAGCCACAAACGAAGCTTAGTAGGAGACTCCCTTTCTGCAGATAGGAACTGTATTTAACTTAAAACTTGATCCCAGTGTATCCTGTCTAACCATTTTTCTGCATAGGCTCTGACATGTCCCCAAATGATAAACAGAAGGGAGTTGTCACTCACTGTAGTCTAAAATGAGTTGATCAGCAAACTTTGTATTCAGCTTTCTGTGAAGGCTATCTGATATTCTTTAGAAGACAGATGCTAAGCTTGACAAAGGAGGCTTTTTTTTTTTTTTTGAGAGGACTGCTTATGTTTTGGACTGGCAAAAAAAGTGGAAACTTTGGTTAAAGATCAGGAAAAACTGTTGGATTGTTCTGGACCGTAAATAGTCCAAGAAAAGTGATGGTAGCCCCATTGTTTAAAACAAGACCAGACAAAGCATTAGAAAACATGCTGCATGGAACAATTACTGAATTACTGGGGATTTAGATTTTATTGACATAATAGGCACTTCTAACTTCTGTGATCTTTATTTGTTTTAGCACTAGATGCAACCTGCAGGCTAAGGGCTGTATTGAGCAAAAAGCCAACTAAGCGTATTTGGTTGTAAAATCTCAACGAGCTTCCTGCCTTGTGGAAGAAAATAATTAAAATATTATGCGGCTCTTCCTATGCCATGGGGAGAGTTGAAGTTGTAGCATACTCTACAAAATACTATACAAAGTTTATTTGGATAATTGTTTTAGTCTATAAGCAAACCTGACTGAGGTTTTCAAGTTCCATGTAGGTGTGTGGAGGCCACCCAGTAAATAATTTTAGAAAGTGTTCTGTAATGTAATCAGGTTCTCTAATGTAATTAATTCAAACTCTACTATGGATAACTTAACAGTGGAAAAACTTGGTATGTGCTCGAGGAAATACATTATTCACAAGCTGTGTGTTCTAGCACTTGGATTTTTACATGTCTTCCACTTAACGCACCTTGTTCTCACTTTAAAATATTGGTCTAAGACTTCTCTTTAGTAATCTTCATAATTAACATAGATGGATTGTCTTGCTTGCAGATGAATTGCCTTGGGTTTAGATTAAGGCATATTTTTCAACTGCTGTAATCTGGTCTGGTGACCACAGAAATACCTGTAGGTAGCAATATTGACAGGGAATGATTAACCCGAGTACTTGCCAAATCCATTGAACCAACCTCACAGTACAATACTGTATCCCTCAAGAAGCTGTCTCTGATATTCTCGCTATCAGCTATCTAGAAATTCACCAAAATACATTCTGTTTAGCCTTGCTTAAAACTAAATTTAAATCTGACATTTAGTCTGTCTGACTTAGCCCTACAGCTGTGAATGCCAGGTCTCTTTTTTTTAATACCAAATGTGAGGATTTTAATACTTCAATTGACTTTTCTTCCACCGCAAAGCTGGATGTATTGTGTTGGCAGGTAAATTGAGCCCTTGATTCTCCTTCACATAAAAGAAGTCTAATTAGTTAATATTCATAGGACTCTTTGAAGCTCAGGTGGGAAGAGGATTAAGAGGTGCCAAGGTACTCAGCTAGCCTTTGGGCCATGGTTGTGGACCCCCTTAATGACTTCTGTCTGCTTGGAAGGTTACCACTGCTGACAAAGGCTTGGCTGGTGTTGAATCTGGTTGAAGCGTGCTGATCATAGCTTATCCATGCCTATACTTGCAGTCTGAAAATGAAGTTAGCCTCCAGAATGACGGTGAACGTAAATTATCATTGTCTGTGCTTGCAGTTAACCATGTTCAGCGGTTGGCAACTCCTGTTGAATAGACAGGGTCTAATTGTCAGGACTTGATTTTTTTTTTTTTTTTTTTAAGGCAGTGTATACCACTTCTTATCAAGACATGTACTGCTGAAGTGGAAATACTGTCACAGTGACTTTCCCCAAAAGCCACTCACAGCTATCAAGCCTTTAGTGCCTTTGAGATTAAAGAATTTGGCTCCGAGTCACCTGGTTTTGAGAAGAAAGGCATCCCAGATGATCTGTGATCACAGGAACTTCACACTTGGACAGTTGGAAGCTGGCTGTTGGCCTGCGATGAGCTGGCTTCTCATCGCAAAGGTAGAGCAGCTCCTCTCTGGCCATGTCTTGTGCAGCAATGGCTGCCAGCTGCTTAGGGGACAGAATTGAATGAGAGGATCAGATCTTTTCTGTTTTCCTCAGAATTATGTCCTGCATGTGGGAGAAAAAGCAACAGAGTCAGCAGAGAACGCTTTCATCCAAAACTGGGAGACAAGGTAGACACAGAAGAAGGACCTTTAGGTGACGGAAGAACGAGTAAACCTGTTTTACTAGTGATGAGGAGGAAGGGAGAGAAGGTGGAGGAGGAAAGAGTGTGGAAATACAATAGGAAAGGTAGATGGTGGAAAACAAAAGATAAGAGGCGGCACAGAGGAATGTGCATATGGCAGGATGGAGGACAACCAGCGACAAAGAAATAGGAGCAGAAGGAACAGGATTGTGGGGAGTAGGACAAATGTTCATTAAAAAAAAAATCCCAAAGAGTGGGAAGATGATAGCAAACTGTAGATAGAAACAAGGAAATACAGGTGGTATGGAGGTTGGTAGATTTTTTTGGTTTTAAGAGCATGAAATAGAAAAGAAACAGTTTAATTTGAACCTCTGTTCATTGCACAGCTGTGGGGTTTTGGGGAAAAAAAGGTAACTGTTTTGAATGTGTTGGTACTGCAGGCCAATCTGAATTAAAAATTTAAGTAATTTGAGGAAAAGCGAGACTAAAATATACTCTTTATCTCCATGACTGTGCCTAATGTGAAAAATTTGCTATTGAAAAATACCAGTGTGATGGCAACTGTGCTTGTACAAGCCCATGCAAAAGGATTCTGTGCAGCAGAAGTATCTCATTTAATTTTTTTTTTATTTAAAAAGGTTTAGTAAAGGCAGGGTTACGTTCAAAAATTTATTTCTAAGGTACTGTGAAGGTTAGTGCAGTACGTCTTGGTTTATTACCAATTAGCTATGAAATGCATTAGAGCATTTGCAGACAGTATGCAAGCTCGCATTATTCTATATATTATTTATCAATCTTCTCCTATTACAAATAGATCTGTAATCAGAATACTTTCTTCCATAGCGTGAAATCCTGTGGTGGTTTCTTTTGGGGGGGAGGGGGCAGTGTTTTTTCTTTTAAAGAAGGGGCTGAGGAGGAAAGTATGCCTGTGGCCAAGAGTTCTGGTATATTTTTTTTCCACAGGGACCATATACGTTCTTCCATATTTTTCACCAGTTGTCATAAATGTTCTGAATTAGGTGAAGGTGGCAAAATAACTAGAAATAAAATATGTTTTAGGAATTCATCTGGGATGGATTTTTTAATTCCAAACTTTCACAGAGCAGGAAAATGCTTTTTGTGTGTTTGTCACTGCCTGGGGATGCCTGATAGGTCTGGTACTGTGTTTGTACTCAAAAAATACCTGATTAGGTTGTGCGACATTGCGAGTCACCGACTGCTAGTATTTTCACATTTTGAAGTGAGAAGTTTCATTCTTCAGCTCTGCTAAACCGCCTGTGCCGTATGTTTAATCATTTGGTTTCACTGTCAGCTCGAACTGATAGGAGGCTGCTGGGGGCGTCAGCCTTGACTGCATCTTCCCACCTGTGGTTTATGCTGGCACTAATTACTGCAGGGCTGTATGACAAGTCTGGTCAGCTCTCTGATCTGACTAAAATGAAGCCTTAAGAAAAGTGGGTTTATCCCCATTCTGTGTGGCTGCGAATACTGACACAGAGGAGAGGATGGGAATGTCCAGTTCAGGTGGGGAAGGCTAGAAATGCTTCTTACTGTTTTAGTTTTGGTTTGATTTAAGCCAGTTGTAGCACAGCACCCTAGGGCTAAGATAACTTGAGTTGAGCCACGGTTATGAACAGAGATACATAACTGCAGTGGTGTACCTTTCACAAATCATGTTGGTTTGCTCCTGGAAACGAACTTCCAATTTTTTTTTCCCCTTTTTACATTATTTCAGTAACTCGGAAAAACTAAGCTATAGGACCTTACTCTAGAAGTTGTTAAAAAAATCAGACTTAGTTCATGTATTTTATTAGCATCAGTGGATGTGACTTAAATTGTGGCCTTGGAAGTAGCGGTCTGAAAACCAGAACACAGCTACAGAAATTATTGAAAGAAAATAAACAAGAGGAAATACGGGGTTTAGTACACTAAACTTCGTAGACTTCTTCCTAGGCTTTCTTACCCACTCGCCTAATATCCTTACCTGCTCGGTTCTCCATTTTGATTCTAGTCAAAAGACGCACTTGTGTTGATGTAAGCGGACAATTCCTGTTGACTACATGTCTCAGGTGACTCAAGTCAAAGGAATTCTAAGAGTGGAGGCATTTGTCTCTCCAGATCTCCATTTCATATGATATATAAGTAGCATGTGTCTGCAACTTCTTCCTCTTCACAGTCAAGTAATGCTGCCTCATGGATGTCAGCCAGATCAAAAATGGAGGTCACTTTTTTTTTTTAGGCTCATGGCATATCAAGGTTGGCTCTGCTTAGTGTGGAGATCATCTGCCACTAAAAATCTTTAGAACATATGACAAATAGATGCGTAGTCCTCTTAAAACATAAACCTGAAAGGTACTCAGTACGCCTGTGATAATGCTCCAGTCAGTCTTCTGGATTAAATCCTTGGGTTAAGAAGAATTCTTGGCCCGTAAAGCAGCAACTTGTTGAACTCCGTGTGTGTGTATATATACATATAAACAAAAATTAACTTTGAAATAAAATTTGTTCCTGCAGGGTTAAAGCCTAAGCAAAGTTTTCTATCTGCAAGCTCAATGTGGTCTTTGAAAACCAACTGTGAGGGTGGTTTTTTGTTGGGGTTTTTTTTTTTTTTTTTGTTTAGCATGTAATTACTGGCAGTGATGATTCTGGAAACAACTTAGTTGGCAGTATTGTTGATGAAGAATAGAATATGGTTGGCTCTTCAGCTATTATTCCCCAGGCTGATGTCAATAAATATCCATTTTAATCAGCAGTAAAGAAACTTTGGCTGGAAAGATATGATGAATGTCAGATCTTGATAATGTGAAGCAACAAAAGAGCCTTTAAAAAGCTTTTCTAACCGGCACCAGACTTATCTTTTTGATTATATAAGCAGGATTTCTTCAGTGTTGTGTTGTTCAGTGCTAATCATGGAATTACAGATTCACTCTCTTTCATATGCTGTATAGAGTATGAACCAAATGAAGTCAAATACATCAGCAGAGGCTGTAGTGGTTATACATGGAAAGGACTCCTGAGCCAGACCCTGTATGTCGACGAAGAGGAGCCTCTTCCCTTCGCTGAAGGCTGTTAGTGCTTTGCTCTTGGCACTCTCCCACTCTGATGTCTGCCTCCATCAGGCTGCCCAGTGTAGGGAGTTGCATTGCTCTGCTTGGTTTGAGCTGTAGCTGCCTTGTCCTGACTGTTACTCCTGTTTTTTTCCTTTATTTCGCCCTCCCCGCTGAGGTTAGGGAGAATTAGGAATGTATGTCAAGAGGTATAGCCTGTGTGTGCTAAAGATTGTATTTACCCTTCAGGTTCTCTCTTTAAACTGGTTGTTTGACAAATACGACCTAATTAAACTAGCCACTCATTTTCATGAAGTGTCATACCAGTTAAGTGAATGAGTACTATGGTAGGCTGAGAATTGCGCAGTGAATTCTTCAGCTTTTGACAATGGAAGCATCCACATTAGTGTGTTCTCTCCTTTACCAGCTATAATGTATTTCTAGAAGGTCTGTTTGTCTCCCTTGCTGAGTTCTGACCCTCTCAGTTGTTCCACTCGATTGCAGCATTCATAATGGTAGAGCTGTAGCACACTTCAGTGAATAAGTCTGCCTTCATGGATTGATAACTTTAGTACCACATTGGATAGCATTTTCCTTTGTAGGACGGTGTTTAAAATTTCATGAGGTGGAAGCCATGACTGTTCACCCTTAAGATTGATTATGTAGCAAGCTAGTCTAAAAACTGCCTTTTAATTACATGTGCTGGAACCAAAGAATTGGTTACGCAAACATTGTCACGGGCATACTGAGTCTGACAAAATCTACCTTGCTCCATGTCCTGATTTATGCCCTGGGCAGTGGTAGGATGGAAGTAGAATCAGGACAAGTACAAGACATCTTCACCTGGTGTTGTCTGTTTTATAGTATATGAAAATAATGTAGTGTTTCTATAATACATGATGGCTTAGGGATTCCCAGAGCAGTAATTGGTATATAGACAATTCTGGTTGAGTGTTTGCTGTGACACCTCTTGGTGGTTGCCAGAAATGTAAGTCTGTGTTTTGACTTTCCAGTAGAATTCCTTCGTCAGCAGTCGCAGGATGCCCTGCTGTGCTGTTTCACGGATATATCTGCGCAATAAGATGCTATGTCTGTGAATATCCGTAGGGCTAACCTTTTTTCTCTTACCCTGAGTAGTACTCAGCAGTCTGTATGTTCTTAAAGATGTTAACGATAAATGGGAAATAATATACAACACATTGTTACGAAGGGCTGCAGTGAAATTTGTCTTCACATGTTTCATTTAAAATATTTTTGTGTTTTAAAAACCTATGTTTCCTGTTAAGTTTTTCTATAAATAAGAGCGCTGGTGGGGAGTGTGCAGCCAGAAATTACCATGTATTTATATGTTGTGTGCCCAAGTTTGGGTGATGAAGCAATTTAGTGTCTCAAGTGTTCATCATGTCCTGGAATGTTTAGATTATTAACATTGTAAGGGATAGGCTTAAGTACAATTTTTTTATTACAGTTAAAAATGCTGAATTGAATGAGGCTATCATGACTGTTACTGTGACAGCTTTCCAAGAAATTCTATAGTATCACTTTGTACTATTTCATGCAAAGATGAGGTAACAGCTAAGGTAATAAACATTCCTACTGACTTTTGTAAGATTACATTTTATTAGTTTATTTGGCTGATGAGAAGGTAGTTTTCACTATTGTATAAAATAAATGCTTTAAAAAATGTTGATACCATTTGTCCTCCCTGTTTTAGAAAGAAAGCTTCCTACTTACTGTAAATAAACATGGATTTTTGCAGGTCTTGGGCATTCTAATTTCTTAATGTTTTTCAGCTCTTCGAATGGATATCAGATTCTGTCTCTTCCAGGTTTTTCTCAGCTGTTGGCACCTTCTTAAGCAGTATAAGAACTTTGATACTAGCCATCCTCTGCCCTGCATATTTCTAATGTTCTGAATGTTAAGATGTCTCTAATCATACAGATACTGGATAAAGCTAACATCTACCAAAAAGATTTCAGTTATTGGCACCTTCATACTTCATTTGCTTTTTACTTTCTTTTCTTTTTCTTTCTCTTCATGCTAATCATTATCTGGCTATGAAAGGATGTCGGCTCATCATTGGGGGAAGGCTTTTGCGAAAAGGTGGGTTTTGCGGTGTGTTCCAAATATAGCTGGTCTTAGGCTCAGTCCCTCACAGTAAGGTCTTTCACAAATGGAGATGTTTTAGTCAGTTCCCTTCTGGGTTGATTAATAGCAGGGTGGGGCTGGGGGGAGGAGGAGAATGCTTTTTTTTTTTTTTTTTTTTGAGAGAGAGAGGTTGTCATGTTGACTTGAAAATGGATAGTTTTTTAGGGAAGCCTCCTACTATGTGCAAAAAAACACCCTTTAAACTATTCAAAAGATTTTGGAATGGAACCTGATGCATGCTTAGATATGGAAGAAAGTGCTTTCTTGTCATGAGTGGATTTCAGGAGACTTTTCTTTTAAAAGATGGTGATTGGCTAGCCTGAAGCTGCACGAAGTAGCCAGTCTCCTTGCTTCACCCCATCTGCAGTATAATGGTCTTTCTTTGCATGAAGACAGGTATTTTGGGAATCCCTCAGCTATGGTGAGTGTCATGAACAAGTGTTACGCTTACACACAACTTGTGGCCAGGAGATACAACTCACCTACCACAATGTATGGAAACTTACTACAAATAAACACATGCTTGTTTTAAATCTGATGTTTCTAAGGCAAACTCCTATTCTTGCTGAAGCCATATGAATGTGGACCTGGGAAAGAAGCCTGTAATTGAACAGAGTCTTTGGGAGCCAGGGGGTGAGGGAGGCAAAATCTGCAGAGTTGAGGGTCTGCTTGGGAAAGGACAAATGACCTGCATCTCAATTTAGAGAGCAGAGGATGCTATTACTGTTTTTCTGGGTTGAGATTGGAGCTGTTAATCTGTTTGCTGAGGAAGCTACCCTGGGAAGTAGCTGAGTACAGCCAAATGCTGTACAAACCAAAGCGTGACTTGAACTTTTCTTGGACCATCTATATTTTTGCTTTTTGCCTACACCATTTAGCTTTCCATCTACCTATCATGGCTTCTTGAAAATTATTTGGGTGGGAGAAACACTTTTACTCAGTTTTGAGTTTATGCTTTTTAGTATTGTATGCTACCAAGCCCTCTTCCTTCATTTCCATGAGCAAAAGAAAATCCATGTTGAAACTGGGAAGCCGTTTTCTGCAGTTTTTAGAAAGCTTGTGTTCTGTTCAATGCAATAATCTTGTATTTGACAGAGGAAGGACCTGCTGATAGACTTACGTGAAGTGAAATAAAGTCCAAATTAGATATGGTTGCAAATGGACAGATTTCTACAGAGCAAAACACGGCTATGAGCAAGTCAGTTGGAGAGAACTGAACTGCTTAGGAACACACAGTTTGATACTCAAAAACCACAGCTGAAAAAGGCCATATTCTTGAAAAGAAGTAATCTGGGTTAGGGTAGAAGTGCAAACCTCCGTACAAGGAGATTGTGTTAAATTTATCAGTGCTAGTCCAAATAAATTCACAGCTGTTAATTCCTGCCTTTAAGTGCAAAGCTAGAAAGCATGAAAAAAATTATAGGACACAAGAAGTCATTCCTCAACAGAGGACAGCGAAGCTCTCAAGGTATTTTAACTGGGGTGGTTTACTATGTGGAATAGAATTTGTTAGTGTGACAGAGTCTTTCTTTTACCTAATACTGTTTATCTAAGTAGGATGTGAGTAAGATCAGGTCTGAATAACCTGTACACAGGTTCTCTTGTTTAGGAATACATGGTACCTGATGCCCACATCTCAACTGCCTCATAAGCTAGCTCAGGTCTAACACAGTTTATAAGTTCAAGCACAAGACAGCACCGATGCAGATACTCTGTTTTCGGGGTCAGCTGTGTGGTTCAAAGGCGACCTACTTGTTGAATCTGTCTGCTGGAGAGCCTAAGCAAATAAGCCCTGCTTGGAGGCAGGCTGGCTCTTGCTGAAGCCAGCTTGTGTGCCTGTGCCACATGCCCAGGTGTGAAAGAGCTATAGTCTAAATAGTCCTGATATGATTATTTTTCCAAGGTAGGTTATCAACTCGGTGTAGTGCAGCTGTATTCCTGCAGTGCTGTACTTGAACTAAAAGTGAACCTTCCTCTAATGTATCCAAGAAATATCCTCTTGGCCCTGTACAGAACATCCTGGTCTCTGATCACTGGGGGGTAGCAATGTAGGAAGATGTTAGCATCTAGCATCAGCAGTTGCTGCTTTTTTCTAGTTGGTCTGAATAATTTGACACTAGAAGGTACCAAAGGAGCTGACAGAGAAGTTCTCTGCATTGTGTGCTGCAAGGTTTGTTAGAAGTCAAAGTTAAGGGAAGTGTAGAGGCATTGCTGTGCCAGTACATACAGGGGTAAATAAGATGGCCTGAACAACCAGCACCAGGCTGGCGTTAAGGGCATGCAAAACTGCAGCTGTTGATACAGGATTTCACTGGCTTTAGTAGTTCTTTCAGCTGGGTTACTGCTCTTGACCTTCCTCTTGAGAATTATTGATTGATAAACATTTATCCAGTTGTTACAGTCTTGAGATATTACTGAGAACAATGAATGGTTATCAAGCATTGACTTTTTACTGGATCTTGTTACGGGTGTGCTTCTTGTTCCTGTGCTGGTTATTAGTGGTTTGGAAGAAGTGTATACTATTGCTCCTGAAAACTAGGATAAAGATTACTAGAATATTAAATAGGGCAGGATGGGCCAATCATGGGGAACACGTAACCTACATGTGAGGAAACTCTGCATTTCACTTCAGCCAAATGTGAGATCATGTGTGTAAGGAACCAGGAATGAAAGTCATTACGTGTGGTAAGGGAATGGGAAGCAATAATTCTTAAAGAGTTAGGGTCAGTGCTGGGTGGTCAGATACAGATGGCCTTCTGCCATCTGATACAGATAGCCAAGAAGGCTACTTCTGTCCATGTAAAATCAGTGGAGTGTTGAACAGAAGATGCAGTCTCTGTGTTTAGTCCTACTGCACCTGCTGTGGGTATGGCATGGCCAGTTCTAGCATAAGCCCTACAAAAAGATGTTGGAAAAATAGGAGAGGGTTCTGAAAAGAACTATAAGAAATGTTTCCTTGTCTTTAATCATTCTTACAGCAGCCTGTTTAGGGAGCTCTCTCTCTCTCTATATATAACTTATTAAAGGGTAATGTGATCATAGTAATTAAGTACCTATATGGAAAGTACAAATCTCGTGACAATGCAGTAGCCAGGCAGTACAGAGAAGCTAAAGCCAGATTGATACTAAAACGTTATATGCACCACAGTGTGTGTGTAAGGGCTTAAATAGTAACTATTGAAATAATTTTCTGAGAGTTGCCATAGACTTCTATCAGTAGTATTTCTTAAATGAAATGAATGTGTTTTTAAAAATAATTTCATCACAGCTGTTGCACTCAAATTAACAAACCAAGGAACTTAAGATGCCAGAGTATATGGTCACAAGGTTACATCAGGTTATTAAATAGAGTGTGAAACTTGCCAAGTGTCATGCAAGCATGGATTTGTTCATTTGTGCCTGTACCATGGTTGTTAGCTCTTGAGTTATGATCTCACATCCTTATGCTACAGGGATTTTCAGACTGAGTGTTGCTGTATGCCAGATTTTTGGTTGTCCCTGCTGGGTTTCAGGAAACGTAATAGTAGAAGAGCAAGATCGGGGATTTCTGTGATGACCATGAATTTAGTGTGTCATCTTCTGCGTAGCCAGACATTTGCTCCACATTTGCAGACTACTGAGCTTTTCTAACTAGTACTTTAATTAGTGAAGTTGGTGTATAGACCTCAACCATGAGTTGAGAACGTGAAGGGACCTGCTCTTTCATAAACAGGCTGTCAGGAAATGAAAGAATACTTTACTGTTATCTTAACCATGTGATCTAACAAATAAAGACTATTATAGGTATGATATATATATACCCAGTCATTTTTACAATTAATAGCTGTTCAGAGAAACTGAGTGAAAGGTACTTAACAGA
This sequence comes from Haliaeetus albicilla, assembly GCF_947461875.1. Classification (NCBI taxonomy): domain Eukaryota; kingdom Metazoa; phylum Chordata; class Aves; order Accipitriformes; family Accipitridae; genus Haliaeetus; species Haliaeetus albicilla. The sequence goes on along the minus strand of NC_091487.1, from coordinate 12,022,464 downwards.
TTGCAGACAGTATCTCAGATCTCTGTAACTGCTGCTCAGCCTATTAATATCTGAGGTTTCTGTACATTAGGTAAGATTTCTTCCCTTGTTCTCCAGGCTGTCCTGGGTGTTTTGAGTCATGAGGTTTTGTAGGAATAGGAGTCTAGTGTAAGAGAAAAAAACCCTTTTATTATTTTATCAGTAGTATTAAACTGTCAAATATAGGTGAACATTTTACTGTGTGTACTTTGGAAAAGCTTTGTTCGTGTCTCCTTTCCAAAGGCTTTTCTGGTCTAGTTAGGCACAGTAATGCAAATGGGAAATAATATCAAACACCTCCATGTTTCATAACTGATTTAGCAGTCCATGTAAGTTACTTGAAACTGCTCAACTATTGCTGCAGTTCAGGTTGTGTTTCGCTTGGTCTTTACCAGGTGATTAAATGGATACTGTGTTATGAACTGGGAACCTCTTTATTGCCCCCATCAGAGCAAAGTTCAGTGTGAATCTGAAGTTTGAGTTGGATCCTTTGAAGAAACCTTCAAAGGAGTTGCTAATGTTTTTGAATGTTGTATGCTTATCATTGATGTGTTTTGTCTTTATTTCTTAGCCTTATCTGTGTATGTTTTTATTGCAGCACACGTCCCATGGAGAAGGACGGCAGGAAGTTTCCTCTCGAACTGGGCGCTCTGGAGCTCGCTGTAGGAACTCTATAGCTTCCTGCACAGATGAGCAGCCACATATTGGAAACTACAGACTCCTTAAAACGATTGGAAAGGGGAATTTTGCAAAAGTAAAACTGGCAAGGCACATCCTAACTGGCAGAGAGGTAAAGTGGTATGGGTGTAAACAGTAGTGAATTGCAGTAGGTGTGAAGGTTCTTTTAGAATAGCATCATCTAAGTCTGTGAACATTTAGCACATTTTACTCGAGGTACTGCCACTGATGTAGAAAAAAATATAAATGGAAAAATATCTTTTTTTTAGCAATGATTACAAAACAATTTCTCTTGAAAATGGTCTCTTAAATTTGTATTTTTGACAAGTCCCTGTCCAACTGCATTGTGTTCAAGTTTGCTACTAGAATTCTCTGCTAAATCCTCCATTCCCAGAAAAGGGCTCAATATACAGCAATTAAATAAGCTTGCTGGGAAGACTGCCTCTTGGTGTCTCTATACTGCACAGTGTAGGGCTGTATTGGAGGGGAAGTTAGGAATGAGAACTAATACATCTTCTTGATTATGGTCTGAATAGCCCAAAGTCAGTATTTTCTTGCCAAAGCAATGTATCTCCCAGGAGATCTGCTAGTGTCTGCAGTGCTGGGCAGCCTTGGGAAGACACTCCAGTTTGTTCAGACCTGGTTTGTGTGTCTTGCTCAGTGTTGTATGGTGTAGACAAGCTTTCTCTTGTATCTGTTCATAGTGTCTAACTCAGTTCCATAATTAGTTTCTGCATGCCATTGCAATGTAATTAATAACTTGCATTTAATGATGGTTCTGCTTTGGTGACCTATAGCCCTGTTTGCTTGTTACAAGAAGGTGTTACTTGGTGCTGTTTTGTTAATAGCAGCTCTAGGTACTGAAAGAGGGAGAAACACTTTGTGGACCTTTTCTTGCCAAACCTGTCTAATGAAGTAAATGTTTGCTGATACCAGCAAGGACTTTTAAAGAAAGCTGTGTGGCTGACTGCAGTGCTTTAAGGGAATTTCTTTTTTCTAAGCTAATAGGGAGTTCAGTAGCACTAGGAGGAACAGAGGGGATGTCATTTTGCAAGAGTTGTTGGGAGGGTTTGGGGTTTTGGGGTTGTTTTTTTTTAAGCTGACAGTTCCCGTGGTCAGCAGTTGTCTTCTGGTGTTAAAGTAAGTGCTCGTTTGTAGACAAAGATTTTGGTTAATTGCTTTCCACTCTTAAGTTCCCTCTGCTTTTTACTAATACTTAATATAGGAAATCCAAGTACCTGATTAGTATTTCTTTGCTATTATTACAGGAGTTGGAGATAGGTATCATGTGTCACACATTGCTTTGCAAAAATTGAAGTACGTTTTCTTTTACTTGTACATAACTGTGTGTTGACCTCTGCTTCATTATATTTGTTTGAAATTTCAACAAATAAACTGACAGTGTAAAATCTTTGGCCAAATTTAGAAAGATTTAAGTGCTAAGTTTCTTTAACTCTCATGGAATAGATGTCATTCAATCAGTTCAGAGCATAAATCCTTTCCAGGATGTGGCCACTGGTCCTGCTTACCTAGAATGAGTGGCCTTCCTTTGAAGGGAACAATTAAGCTGGTTTTATAGGAATATCTTGAAGGTATTTTAAACTTTTTTGTTTTCTTTGTAAGAGGGATGGGTAAAAGTTTCTCTTCTTGCTAGGTGAACTGTACAGCACTGATGATAATTACATTTTAGATGTGCATGACCAGAATTATTCACAATATTCTGGATAATAATTTCCCCAGTGTCATTAATATACCCTTACAGAAGTATTTATCTGATTGATCTTTAGATTGTGCTAACCTTTTTCATGGCTGTCACATTGATGTTTTTTGGTGTTGATCAGGAACAGCACCTTGTACTTTGTTGAATTTTGCTTTCTTTGCTAACTCATCTTCAAGGTTGTTTATATCAGTTTTCCATTATATTTGATGGTGCCTCTTAACTCCTTCAACAGACTTAATCATTATGGTTTGACTTCCTGTGCCAAGGCCACTGATACAGATATTAAGATTAGTCCCAAGTCTTGTCCTTGAAAAACTCTCACTCATTTATTTCCAACCTGTTATCTCTTTAGCCATTTTTTTTAATTAAAAAAGCTCTGTGCACATTTCAGCTTATCTAGTTCAGTAATTTCCATGCATCCTCCTAGATGAGGCTTTAGAATAGTCCAGATAGTCCTATCTTGTGGGTTTCCATAGGGCACAATTAACTGTAGGAAAATATGTTGCATTTAACGCTTCTGTCTGTTTCCCTATTTTTTCCCTGCAAGTTTCAAGCTCAAGAATTTTGTGGTAAATGGCTCTACTAGGAGAAAAAAGTCTGATAATTTCTAAACCTGTGCTGCCATTTTGTTCTTGATGGATGTTAGAAATCTGTGCTACAAGAATGCTTGGGCTTTTTTTTTTTCTTTTTTTTTCTTTAAACCTGCCACTCTTAAGAATTCTGGGATAATGTTCTCAGTCTGCCCTCAGCCAGATGGCACTCATCTTCCTGAATTTGTGACTTCCTGCTTTACACACTCATTCCTGCTGGCTGTCCTGTCTTTGTTCCTATTCTTTTTTCCATCTTACGTATCAAAACCTAAAATAAAATGCTTAGTTTCGGGAGTCATGCTTAAATGAATTTTCATCTCTACTGTATCCTTGCTGTATTTGAACCCTACTTACCTTCTCCTTGTTATCTATGTAGCTAGTCTTAATGTTCTTTTAAGTGTCTGGTTCAACTGCACTTTATCGCAATTCCTTCTTTATATATCTCCACTGATTAACTTCTAAATCATGCAGCAGATCAGCACTTTTATGTCACTTCTTAGGAGGAGGGTGTGTTTGTTCAAGCGTTATTCTAGGGTGGTTGCTCATCTGCTTACATCTGGAGTCCTTCCCTATGAATTTTCCTGTTGCTTGAGATACAGCTTTCATGCTTCCAACTGGAGTTAAGTTCCAGGACACTCTTTCATTTCCATCTTTAGTGTATCTGCAGGATGTATGATGAGAGCCCAGCCTCAAATTACAGAAAGGGAGAAATGTTAAGCCCTTGGGGGGGTGATCAGAACATCAGCCTAACTTTTGAGGGGCTTGAATTGTCCTGCCAAGGAGCGTGTGGCCTTCTGCTCACTGCAGAGGTATGGAGGGAGGGTTAGCTTCACTGCACTAGAGCTGGTGTTTGGAAACACACTCCTTTGAGATCCTCTGTCTAGGAGAGTATTATTTGTAGTCTGTCTGCCCTTTCGAAAGCAAGAATCTTCATTGTAAATCGTGCTTTTGTTAATTCTTTGATTTTTCCAACAGAAAATACATAGCTTAATTTCTCAAAGGTTATTTCCTCTGACAAGTTTTCCATACTTGCCAAAACTAAACTAAAAGGTGAAACTACCTTTTACTGTTACTGAGGTGGTCTGAATCACATCCGAAAAATATATGGATCCTTCTGTTCATTAAAGGCATGTGTTTAGTTAATAGCCAGGAAGTTGAAGTTTCCTAGTGAGACAGGATTCTTTCAGGATCCAAGTCTGACTCCAAGGAATCTATTGTCATCTTCTTTCTGTGCTTCCCTTGGAAAAAAATAAATTTAAGAGGGAGAAAACATTCTGAACGGTATCAGTTTGGCCAATTTGCTCAGTGTCTCAACTTCTGATTGCTTTCACTCCTTCATTCAAGTCATGTAGGAGGAGTGTTTTAAGACATGTTATTGTGATCAGTGAAAGCAAAGTTAATTTTAATTCTACTAATGAATTCACATAGAATATCATGGCTGATGCAGTGGTGTAACAGTGTAGGTGGTCTTGCATTCCTCCAACATTGGCCATAGCACACATTACTTGAAACCGTTCCAGATTCCCTTGTGTAAAGAGAACAAAGTTTCTGCTTTGGAAGGCAATTTGATGCTTTATTAACTATGCTTAGTAAAACGGAGGATTTTCTTTCTCAGGCTCATTAGAACTATTCTTGAGGGCAGGATCCCTTTGCCTGTGATTTGGAGACCTTATCAAGGCACTTGAAGCTGGTCCCTGTTCTGATGATGGGTTCAAGCTCTCAAAGTCAGTGTTTAACACATTGTACTCTCAGTGTTCACGTGGATAGGAATTCTCTAAATTCGTCCTGCCTTTAAGGCTATAATTAGTGCACTGAATGGGCCTATGAGCCTGCCTTTCAGAAAACTGAGGTGTGTGCCTTCCCTGTATCTCCAGGGCTGAATTTGTTTGCCAGTGTGAGAGACCTCTATGTTCATCCAGCACCAATGCACAGTGCGAGAGGTGAGCTGTGTTTTGCAGAAACCCAATACCTTAAGACTTTGTGGGTTGAAACAAGTTTACGTCTTTCAAAGATTGACCAGAATGCTACAGCTCAGAACAAAAATGCAACTTTTTCTGAGTGGAATGCACTTACCAAGCAAACAGGGGTCTTCTGTGGCGTGGGTAGTCTTGGGACACCAGGTGACTTTGTCAACAGCAGATAATGTTATTTGAAAGGCAGTGGTCACTCTACATCCAGCATGGATTTATAAGAGATTGCAGGAAGTGAATAACTTTGTTACCTTTGTGACAATAGTTCAATAGGTGTAAAGGTAGAGATAAAAATCTTTCTTGGTTTCATACACAGCTGCTAATATAAAATTACCTATTGCTTAATGTGTTTCTCTTGTTAGTATTTTTGAAGTGATTTCTCAAGGTTTTGCAATGGAATTTCGCCTCAGGAAATAGTGATCTTTAATTTCAGTAGCATACTTTAGAAGAAAATACTCCCCAAAGCAAAAGTATTCTTAGATGGCTTCTACGTCTCATTGTATCTTGCATCTAGCAGGGCTTAAAATAATCTCGAATCTCAGTTTCAGAAAACACCATACCCATCATACAATTCTATGATGCACACAAGCGTTGAACACTGTGTTCCCCTTTTACGCTCTCCATCATGATGATGATCCATCCATGTGTTTTTGCACTTGAATGTAGGGATATAAATTTACTTTGATGTAAGATATTCTTTATTCCATATGTTGTCAACCCCAAGTTAATGACATGACAAAGATAGCACAAAGTGATATAGGGAAACAGGAGCTGTGGCATGGGAAGGAGCAGTATCTACTGTTTGAGCCAAAAATTCAAGGGGAATTGAAAGCCCTTGCTTTGCACCAGTGAGGTATTATTATCAGCTGAGTTGCAGCATCTTGACTCTTTGAGAGGCACCATCTTCTTGGCTTCTGTAGAGTTTCTTCTGGTATGTTTAGTCTCTAATTTAGAAAGGAAAAATACCAATTGGCATGTAATTCTAGAAGGATTCCTGTTTCCTGTTCTAACTCATCCTGTATCTAAATGGCATTGCACTGAAGCTTGTCTCTGTTGCCTATTGATTGCCTCAAATTTTCAGGTTATGACTAGTTACCATGGTACTGAATTTCTCTTTTGATTAATTTGTGAAATTTTTATTTTGTTCTTTAATATTTCTGTGCATTATTTACTAAAAAAGATAACTAATAAAGGAATGAACTTGCCCAAATTGTTGTACTATAGCCAATATAGTTGATGCACAAGTGATACTTATTTTCATATCCATCATGGAGCAAATTGATACAAATATTCAGTAAATTTCCAAAGATGAACTTAGTTCTTGCAAAATCTGTGTGGAATTGCTTTCAGTTTGCTCTGAAATCTCTGTTTTTAGAAGCATCTTCACAAACTGCCAGTGCCCAGTCAGTACTGTGTAATCTGTTGTGTTATTACACTGTGTAAATATCTGTAGACACACTGCTCTCTATTGGGGCACTGTCTGGTGTTGGAGTTCCCACTGTTATAAGTGTGGTGGTCTTAACATCAAGCAAAAGACTGAGTGAGCTTCTCGTCTTAATACATTTAAAATACTAGGGTTTTTCCCACTCTGCTGTTTAGTTTGTTGCAGCAGAAGTAAATTACACTTTAGCCATTATTTCCAATTGTTTTTAGTTTAAATACAAGTACATAATTTACTGAAGAAACTTGAATGATTTTTGTGTAATTTTCATGTTTTCCATTTCTGTTACTGGATTTGACCGTCTTGTAATAACGCTGTGTTATTCATATGGAAAATACTGATTATGAACTCTTCCTTTAGGTTGCCATTAAAATAATTGACAAAACACAGCTGAACCCAACTAGTCTACAAAAGGTAGGTTTTTACATTTAATCTTTCAACAGTATTGTAACTTGTTTTATTTCACCACCTTCCATTAACCCCGAATGCCTGTGCTGGAGAATCTGAAGCATTACATACCTTGCACACATCTGACTACTGTATTTAATAACTAGTTTTGTAACAGATATTTTTGACAACCCTGCAGTTGTTCAAGATGAACTCGTACAGAGCTGTAAACTGAGAAAACGGTGGTATTAGCCACTTCCTTTGTCACCAAAGCATAGCTAACTCTGTAGAGAGGGCGTTCATGGTTTGATGTCATACACCCATGTCACATTCATGCTGGTCACTTTGTTAAACTTAGAAATACAAAGCTTATGTTCTCTTAAACTGGCCTTGAAAATACTGCCTCTTGACTGAAGGCCAAGCAGTATCTATGCTTTCCATGTAGTTTGCAGCAGGAAAGGTGATGCAGTTTTGTGGAACAAACTGGGGCATGGCTATTCTGGTTTCTTCCCTCTAGCCTCAAATGTTTAATGTGCTGTTACAGTTGTATCGCCTTATCTATTTTAGTAAGTAGTGATAAATCCTACTCTTTCATCAAGCAAGCCAGTCTGCTTCGGAGTGCCTGCAGGAAGTACATTTAAATGTCACTTTTACCTAGGATCTTCTAACTCTGTCCTCTTAAGTACTGCAGTCAAAGGCTTTTTATTTACTTTTGAGTACTTTGATAAAAAAGCCCCTTGCAATATTTCTGTTTGAACTAGAGAATACCCAGAACTTACCTGCAAAGAAAACGAAATAGCATAACCAGAGTAAACTGGAGAATATACACAATAGATTTTATGCAAATATTGAAAAGATCGTGTTACAAGATGTTTTTATCAAAATTAATAGTGCAAAAGTAAATTGGAAAAAACGCACAAGTTCTTACATTGCACGGTTTGGTTGAGAGGCAAAGAATAACCTATAGAAGAAAGGCTCCTTCATCTGAGCAGGTAGCAACTTCCTGCTGACTCTGTAGACTGGGTAAAAGTAGATAATGTGGTTCCAGCTTTGAGAATTTTTTTCAGCTTAATCCCTGAGGTTATTGGTAATTTCTGTGCAAGCAGGGAGGAAATGAAATGCAAATTAGGTAATAAGATGGATTAGATAAAGTTGATTTTGTGTGGCAGATCTGTGCAACTTGGAATACCTGAAAAAATGGTTAAATGCTTGAAGCACTTGGAAGAGAAACAAAAGCTGTGTGATATGAAAGGGAGGGGTCAGGGCATGGGAAGAATGGTCAGAGAAAAGTAGAGAGGCCGTGTTTTCAGACAAAAATGTAAAATCTTAATCCTTTGAATGGTGTTATCTTGAGATTGGGCCGTAATGCTAGCTTGAGCTCATATTAAGGTACAAAGCAAACCTTTTATAAGTCACGGGTGTTCAGTTGGCAAGGCCACTGGGTGGACACAAGGTGGAAGTACACTTGTTGGCCCTTTGGTTCCTGGGTTTCAGCCTGCTCAGTGTCCACTGGTGTCTCAGTCTCTGTTGTAATTTCATTTTTGTTTACAGTTTATAAATTAGATTATAAAGTGTGATTTGTAAATTGGTCTTTTCTACCACTGGGTTTCTTAAATGGGAGTCTGGAACAATAGTACAAAATAGCAGGGTAGAAAGCAGATCAATTTTGGGGAGTGAGATTGCTAATGTGCTCTCCTCTCTAAGCTCGTTTGTTATATGAGCACAGAAAAACTTTAGCAAGATGTGTCAGTGTTCTCAATTCAAAAAATGAAAGTAATTTTCTTAAAATTAAATGCCTCCTTGTCATAGTAAGCAGAGTAACGCACAACACATTAATTACCAATTTTGCTTGATCGAGGCTTTTTTGCAAACCCTTGCCCCTTTTCTCCCAGCGCTGTCAGCAGTACTGTAGCCTCAGTGCATTTGAAGCCACTGCGCACGCAACCTGTAGATGCAGGGGAAGCTAAGATCAAGTGCTTCTGATCTTGTACTTCTGGAGAGAGTGATAAAATATTTGAGGTATGGTGGGGAGGGAAGGGCTGTGCCAAGGAGAGGGTGTAGTATATAGTGTCTCAGCTGCGGTGTAGCTGCATACCCTAGTCATCCTTAGGTGGGGAAACAAATGGTGATTAAGACTGCCGGTTCCTATTTCTTTTTATTATGTCTTCCACACCAATAATACCGATACTGCTGCCAGAAAGAAGTTACCCTTGTTAAGGACTTGCTTTGTTTTCTGGAGCAGTAATTCTTGGTATGCCCTTGCAGTAAGCTACGAGCGGCTGCAGTCTTGACAGCTCAATATTCAGCAGTGCAGCTCTTCAGGAGAGTTGAGTTTCTTGTCTGCTGCTGAGGAAGTCTGTGGTAGCCACATGCAGCTACTCTTAACTGTTGTTTTAGGACCTAATTACTACTCTGCTGCTTTTGCTTAGTGAAGAGGAAACTGTAACCGGTACTTCCCTGGTTTGAAAGAAAAGGGAATTCTTAGAGCTTTTTTTTTCCCCATGCTGGTGGTATTAGTCATAGTCAGTGTTCTCCACAAATGTACTTCTGTACCCAGTTCCAGTGAATATTGGTCTCACTGGAAACAAGTGCTGGTGCTACAGTAGTTCACTTCCTCCTAGCCCCCACCTCCAAATTGTCTGGTTTTTTTCCTTTTGAATTAGCAATGCCATTATATACAAGTTTTTTTACCAAACCCATGTAATAGCACTAAATCACTTCTCATTTTCCTTTTTTAGAACTTGGCTCCTCAGCCAAATATTTTTGTTCATTATGTGCAGATGTTTTGCCACTTGTTTGGGCCATTTTTTGTTAAAGCTTTTTAGGGTTCTTAAATATCAATTTTAACAGGGACCATGTTCTTTCCAACCGTGGATCAGTAAATATTTTAAAAATGGCGAGAAAAGGATGAGAATTTAAAATGCCCAGGCCTTTCAGTTTATAAGAAGTATTTTTTCTGTTTTCAAGTTGTGGTTTGTTTGAGGCAAACTTGTATTGTGTAAAGGTTTCCTGCTTGAGGCTCCTAATTATATGTAGGGCATATTTCATTGAGCAGTTATGAGGAGGAGCCTAATACAGAGGTCAAGCCTAAGCTAGCTTGGGACACCTCATGAAAAGCCTCCCCCTTTGAGGGGAAGGAGGACAGGATATGTTGGTGCTCTGCATCTGACAAATGTACTGACTTGCTTTTTAGCAAACTTTTTCTTGTATTTTTTAAATAATATGTTACTGAAACTCTTGCAATAGCTAATGTAGGAACAATTCTGATCTCTCACTGTGTTCAAAGAGAGTTGGCTTAAAAGACTGGTCGTCTTTTCCCCCCACTCCCTGTTGTTTCGGATGTGTCAGCATAACAAAGTTGAAGTAAAATTGATTCAAGTTCATTACTCAGTATGTGTCTCTGCTTCCATTGCTGATTTGTTGGGGTTTTTTTACTGTTTGTTGGCTAGCAGCATTAATTAAATGTAATTCTTTCCCTGTATCTAACATGGGTTACAGTCAAAGGACCAGACCACAACAAAGCTGAAAGCCATTTGTTTGGCAGACTAAGGATGTTTGTCTTTGTCTTTGCCTAGAAGCATTTGTAGAGCTCCTGTTGACGGAAAATGAGCTGTTCGACAACTTGGGAGTAGTTTTTAATCTCAGCATTAGAAATTAAACTGATGAGCACTGTTTTCAGTTGATTGTCTGCCTTTATGGTCTCATTATAACAAGTAAGTTCTTAAAACTAAGAAAATCTTCTGTACTGAGACCCTTCACATTACGTCTTCTGGTGTTACACCTCCTGTGTTCCTGTGGCAGAGAACCTCAGATGTGTGGGCTTTTATCATACCTGGCTGTTTGCAATGAATTTTACTGCGTGATGAGAATTACTACTTCATTTGCTAGAAGTTGATGCACATAATATTTGGGGGGAATGAAATCTGGGAAACCTTTTTTCAGCATACTGTGTGAAAGTTATATGATGTTTTACATTGTATTCCTCTATCAAAAACAGACTATAATACAATGTCAAGCATTTCCAGATATCCCTGTGGAAGTTGCTATCTGTGTCAAAATACCACACATAACATTTAAACTGACTAGGGGAGCACAATCTCAAGTGCATTTATCTAACTAAAATTATAATAAAGAATTCGGTGGTGGTTGTATCCTATTCTCAAGTATTTTTATTTTTTATTTCCTCTGAGACAAAAATAGTCTTTTTTTAAAAAGCTTGTTTCTAGTCACCCGCTTCAACAAATGGCTCATATGTAGAAGCTACTTTTTGACATGCTTCATTCGGGTTAGTAATGCAGAGTAGTTGTCCTGTGGACCAATGTTATATTTAGAGCAGCCCAAAATGTATTATGAGCCTGACTTTATTACATTAGACCATCAAAGTGTACAGTGTACAATGGAGGAAGTAGCTAGCTCCAGCCAAGTCAGCGTACTTCATTAAAAAAAAAAAAGAGGAGTGAATATATTCATTTACCTAATGGTATTGTGAATTCTAGCCTCATTTTTACTGTCTTATTCTATATTGCCCTTGGTTGACTGTTGTTGTTTGGTGGCACCAATTATTATTGCCTGTATTCCCATACTTAATCCTATGAAAGGATTTTTTTAAATTATTTTTTTTTAGGTGGGTGAGGTGATGATAAATAGGCTAATGGCTGAAAAACAGCCAAGGTCTTAATCTGTGCAGCAGTGGAGTTGCCCTTGATAAGAGTCTGACCCAGCAGGCTTTATCTGAGTATTGGGGGTGGAAGATACCAACAATCAGTTGAGAGTGAATTAAGCAAACTGTCTTCAAAGCTTTAAAAGCTGACCAGAGGCATTCAGTTATATCAGCTGTGATTAAAAGTATTAATGGAGTATTCAGAATATTTTATACACCAGTTCAGCTGAACTGAATGAAAAATAAGAAAAAATAGCCATAGATGCTATTGCTTTTAAATTCCTGACGATCAGAGAAAGATGGTGAAGTAGTCTACCTTGTCTAAGTATATATGAAAAAGCTCCAGAAATAACACAGCTTTTAAAAAAGACAATTTACTTACCTCTCTGGGGGGGAAAAGAAAAGATGCATGCATAGTTTTTGACACTGTATTTTGCGTGGCCAAAAATTTACTTGATCAATCAATCCTGATTGCATTTAAGCAGCTTGTCATCTAGTGAAGTGTCAGGCATAGACCTGGATAATGATAATAAGATAATTAAAAGCATTTGGAAAACTGTTTGGGTTTACTTCTTGTGTTCAGATAGTGTGCTATTCACAGCTGTGGCTGTAGCATGGGGGAGAACATCTGTTGGGTAGTGTGATGAGGATGACTCCCCAAATCTTAGCCTTTAGAGAAACGTCAGAAAGCAGAGAATGGTTAGAACAACTCATCTCCAAATTGTGATTTCCACTACCCTTAACTAATTTATTTATTTATTAATCCTACCCCCACATTTTTCTTTTATTAAAAGACACAAAGGCACATGGATTTTGTTTTGCTGACTCTTTGGTGGTTTTCTGTTTGTTTCCTATGTTTCACTTTTTTTTTTTTTGCACTTTTATTAAGTACACCTACAGATTTTTGAGTTGTTAGTAATACATGTAGACATATTAAATGTCTTCACTTTATCTGAAATCTGACCTGAGGCAAATGTTGCAGCAGCACTTTTTGCTGCTTTACTGTTAATAACAATGCTGTTATCTCTTATTTACAAAACTCTTTCTTTTCTCCCATGTCTGCATTCCTGTGGAGCTGTGGACTTTCATTCTGCTTTAGTCGCTTAACATTAAGTTTAATGTGATTTGTTACATTACTGGTGTGCCTGTAGAAGTTGGTGTTGGGTTATAGTAAAACCTCTTAATTACTCCTGCTTTTTGAAGCATCCTGCTAGAAAATAAGCAAGGCTTAAGAACATCAACCCTCTGGAGTCTTGGGCTGGCATGGGAGGAGCTGCAGAGGAAGAACACCTATGCGCTTGACAGCCTTATAGCGTACTGCCTAAAAAGAGAATTCTTTGGGTTTTCCAAATACAATAGTATTTACACTTCAGGTTTATTGTAATAGTTTTTTATCTTGGGTCTTTTCTGGGAGAAGAAGTAGGACTATTTTTACTTTATCTGCTATTAACCAACTTCATTAAAAGCAGCGGTTTATATTGCATTAACAACACCTGTGGCATTTTTAGTATTACACTTACAGATTTATGTGCATCTTATAATTGTCTTTTGCAGAAGAGTTTTCAGAGGTGAAGATAATTAACAGCTGATCAGTAATAGACTTTTCTTTCATTTGTGGTTCATTAAATGTCATTCCCATATTACCGTCCAGTTGCAGGAGGACGGAGTTTACTCTGTGTGACAGGCAAAGTTGAACTCTTTGGAAATAAGTATTCAAGCAAAACACTCTTCACATGGGTCTTGGTGTTGGGGTGGGGGGAACAAGATCCTTACAATCAGTATGTGATCTCTGGATGCAGCACCATTGATGTAATGTCATGCTGCAGCTTGAAATGGGTGGTTGTACTCCCTCACCCCCTATCTTGCCAAAATAGATGCGCTGGGCTGGGCAAGGGAGCTGCAACAGAAAACTTAGAGATGGAATGTTTTTATTTGGGGGAGTTGTGTGTTTTGTGAGATTTTTCTGTTGAATTCATTCCTGGACCTTGTGTGTCAGTCTGAGTTAACACCAATGCTCGCATAAAGGGAAGCGGTATGATCCTGTTGCATGGGAAGGTGAAGAGGGTGGGAGCAAGCTGATCCCTTTGAGACTGTGCCCCTGAAGTAATGGTGTTTCTTCTGTCTGCTGGGGTTAGGAAAACACTGTTTGTGTTCTGCCCTATTAATTTTGGCAAGTACGTTCAGCGTGTTGTACTGGCTGAGCAGGCTTGGAGGCTGGATGTCTGGCAGTGAGTCAGTGGAGCTGCAGTGACAAACCCAGGACTACATGCTGCTGTGCCTCAGTTGCCTTTCAGGAACACTTGTGCAATACAAGCAGCTGATTTTTCACCTGTGAGTGCCTGTGGTAGCACGGTAATACTATGGTTTTAACAAAGTACTGAAGAGTGATGCCAGTAACATACTGCAGTGGTCTTCAAAAGGTGCTCTCGTGGGGGTTCACGAAACTTTGGAAGCAGTATTTTCTGTGAAGGGGGTGAAAAATGGTGTGAGATGTACTAGCCGGCAATGAGCTGTGTGATCTCGTAGTGGTCTTCTGGCCCCAAAAGTCTGTGAACCACAGAGCTAAGATCACTTCTCTCCTGAGCTATCTGTAGTGCTTTGTGGGTCTTTTCAGGTTTTTGAGGGTTGATTTGTTTGGGGAGGTGTGTTAAAAGAAGCAGGCCCGTAACTTCCTTCCAGTAAGTGCTTATTTCCGGAACTTCATTGAAATGCTAATAGTAATGTTTGTTGTTTGTGTTTAAGTATATCAAAATGGTCAGGCTGTAGGAAGAATGGGTGTTACCTATTTCATTAACTTATTTCATGTTTTATGTTTGTTTCAGCTCTTTAGAGAAGTAAGAATAATGAAGATCTTAAATCATCCAAATATAGGTACATTGTTTCTTTCACATAATTTTCAATTCTGGAGAAATTTTAGCTTTTTCACTGTTAGAATTGCTGTGGTATGATTTTAAAAGATGATTCCGCACTAGGGTGTCAATTTACTGTAAAGTAGCAGTAATAAATACTTTTCAGAGCTGTGTGGTTTTGGTGGGGTTTTTTTGTTTGTTTGTTTGTTTTTTTAAAGAAAAGCCAAACCCCAACATTTTGGTCCCTTTGCACAAAACACTTATTTGCATAGCTAACTGATAGTTTTGCTCCTTTGGAGTGTAATACTGATTTTGACTGAATTCAGGCTCTCATTAAAAACAACTATATACCAAAAATAAGCGGTCAAGAAATTAATCAGGATTGTACATTTAGATGATTTAGTCTTGTTATGGGACTGTCAGCAAACTGACTGATAACTAATTTGTCACCATGTATGCCAGTTCAGTGCATAAAAATGACTATCGCTGATGCTCAAATCTGTGGAGGTTCTGCTTGATTTAGTTGCTTTTCTCATGTAACAGAAGCAAAGTATTGTTTCTTGAGAAAATGTTGTTCTGTATGGCTTGACCAAACGTGCTACAGTATTTTCCATTTAGGAACGTTAGACAGAAAAAGCTTCTTTAGAGTGATAGTCTGATATTGTCAAGCAGCAAGCAAATAGTTTTGTGTTGGGTTTTTTGTTTTCTCTGACAGAATTCTCTGTGGGGTTAACAATACTTCTGCAACTAGTTAACTGATTAATAAATGGCTTTCTTTTCTAGTGAAGCTATTTGAAGTCATTGAAACTGAAAAAACCCTCTATTTAATAATGGAATATGCAAGTGGGGGTAAGTATCTCTCTGCTGTGATGACATAAGTAAACAAATTGCCAAGTGGGAGAAAGCATTTGTTTTCTTTAAAGTTTTGCTTTCTTTTTCAGCAAATATTAATGTCATGGTAATGTGAAATATTAAGCAAAATCCTAAATATTCTCTGGGACTTCTTCGGGCAACGTAATTATAACTTGTAAAACCAGCTTCTGAACTTACTGCAACTTAAATCACATTTGCTTTGTTTTCACAACTCAAATTTAATGGGAATCTTTATTTGGCCATCAATTCTTCCTGTCAGTAACAAATGCCAACCTTCTCAATTTATTGTATTCAGCTCCCTATCTCTGGTGCCCGATTTTGTATAAGGTATTTGGTAAAAACATGTTCAGATGAAACATTTCTGTTTCTTTAACTGTTGCTTTCAAAAGCATGAGTACTGCAACTTTTGTGTTTTAGATGTTGACATTTGACATATCTTAATCACAGACCTTCTACTGTCAAGAATTGTTGGGCTTAGCCTTATGCCATTTTAGGGGGAACTTAAACATTTATTCCTGATTGTAGGGTGGGAAGGGGGAAAAGCGTGCATCACTCAGCGTCAGATATTTTCACCAGAGTTAGAATAAAGGTATTCAGGCTTAAGTTACTCCTTGCTGACTAAAACCTAATAGCACTCAGTTTGTTAATGTGACCCTTTAGCATCCACAGCTGGGGATCTCAAATAGTTGAGGCTTTGCTTTAGTTTCAGGAGGGAGATACAGACACTTCTTTTGAGAGAAAATCAGCATTGAATTCTCACACTGACATTAGGTTATGTGAAGTTTAATGAACTACTATAAATCAAGTAATGATTCTCTACCTGCCTGTGTTTTCTTCTAGCAGCTCCCTAAATGCTCAGCCAAGATATACGTAAACAGAAACAAAGTTGGTAAAATACCATTAAAATAATGGCTAGTACAGGTGTTTGTGTAGGCATACTGTTTGATGGTACTAGACTTAAAAGTGAAGTCCTATTGCCATCTAGTGATTAGCTTCTAGGAGGTGGAAGGGCCAGCGGTTCTCTAAAGCAGCGAGGATCTTTCTTAGGGTAATGGAGAGATACATACTGTACTGGTCTAAAAGGCTCTGAGCAGTACCGTTTGTACATGCCATGTTGTGCAAGACAGGAATGGCTCTTAATCTCAGTGGCAGGCATCAATTTCCCGTATTTCCTCTTTATCAAGATACTGGTCACGCATGATGTATACGAACTCTGTGGCTGCAGGATGAAACTATTACTACAACTGCAATACTTTGCGTAAATTGGGGATAATTCTTTCTCTGGTGTAATTTTCTCTGAATTATGAAGAAGTGTTCAGGTTTGTTCCTTCAAGGTTTTTGAAGAAGCAGCTGTGAAATACAGCCAAGAGGGTTACCTGAGTTGACTATTAAATAATACGCTACAGAGGGAAATAAGGCTATTTTGTAGAAAATCCTGACATTCCCTCAGAATGTTAAGTTGTTGCTTTGCCCACTGTATGACTCTCGGGTTTTTTATTCCAGTTTGGTGGAGTTGCTTCTGTTCAAAAATAAATGTGAAGTTACTTAGCTCTTCCGTTGTGAGGTGGCTATCTACAAAACAATGATTTCTTGCTCAGTAGAGAATATTTAGACGTTTGATCCACTTCTAAAGTTTTTATTAATTTTGCATATTGGCGAAGAATTTTTAAAACTGTGTAGTAGTCTGTGTTTGTAGGAGTTCTTATGTACATGACTGGTTTTTAGTAAAGAAAATCTCCCGTGCACTTGCAAACATGGGCCAGTTGGCAGCACCTAAAGCTCAAACATTGTAGTCTGTATTGACGTGCTATAAAATGACTGGATTGGTTAAAGGGAAGAAAAACCCCCAAACACAACAGATCTTTATTACTGCTTTAGTAGTCCACAGCCATACAACACTGGGCTTGTTCAGGAGTAATCCTTCTCAGTGTATCTTACAGATCTGATGGTTGTGTGATGGATTATGTCAATGTGTCCTGCTATGCTCATTATTGTGACCTTCCTTGTGGGTACCTCTTCCAAGCCTAGGTTAAAGCTAAGATTTCTGATTTTGGTTAGAACAATTTTATACACGTGCACAAAGAAAAATTCTAGTGCTGGTATGACAATATTTACAAATACCATCAGATGTTCTCATATATGAAGCTTTTTTTTGTGGGGCAAAAGAAACCCCTGTGAGAAAGTCTGTGAAGGGGTACGGGTCATCTTTATTTACAAAACAGAACTATGCTGCTCAATTTCTATCATAAACAATTGGAAGGAAATGTTGTTTGGTCTTTTTCCTATATCCAGTCATTCATTAAGTCTTACTATTTTCTTGTATAAGAGATGATGTAGTAAATTGCAGAGCAGTTGTGCCTTGTTCTCTTGAGCTAACCTGTAATCATAAACTTGAAATACAGTCATTCTAGTGAAGCTGCTGTGGGCTACTGCTAGAGTGGAATCTCTAGATTCTGAAATTGGTGTTAATGAATCTTGTTATTGAATTGTAGGGGAAGTGTTTGACTATCTGGTTGCACATGGAAGAATGAAGGAAAAGGAGGCTAGAGCTAAATTTAGACAGGTATGTATAACATTCCTATACATGAGCTTTCACCCCTTCCCTGGTTTTAATGCTGAAATGAGTAGAATGGCTGTCCTTTGTCTTTGACTTGTTGCAGTGTTCAGCATGTTGTGGACTTGTAGCCCCAAGTGAGAAAAAGCTTGGGTTACCATCGTACTTCAAAGGGGTTAGTAGTCCATTCAGTAATGCTAGTTTCCTTAAGGCTGTGTGCCAGGGTGTCCAGGAGTGCCAGAACACAGTGACTGCTTGATCCAGAAGTGTATTCCATTCCAAAATGCATTTCCTCTAGGTTGATTTCGTATAGCCTTAGTTCAGCTGGTCTGTAGCAGGAAGTTGCTCAAATGTAACAGGCTACAAACAGGCCAGTTTCAAAATGCAGGCAGTGCGTGTAACAGGGATCTGTTCACCTCTATCTGCTTACATGAAAGTACGCAGTTTAATAGTTGTTCTAAAAAGTCACAGAAAAGTAATTTCTAGGCTTGTTAGTTAGCTTTCTGTATGATGGATAAACTAGCCTTGCAAAGTTGTTGGATTTTCATTGATCTGTAAAAAGCCTTTCCATTCTACAGTAAAGCAGTATTGAACATAACAAAATATTTTTGCATAACTAATTTAAATCCATATCTCTGCTCTTGTAGCACCTAGAGTTTCATTTGTGGATCTGACTGGTCTGATATACTTTTTCTGCTCTTATGCAGAAATGCGTAATTGCCCATGTTATTTCCATGCCTTTGGTCACTTGGATAACCTAGGTGATGTTGTGAAAAGTAATAAATATCAAAATTATGCTCCTGCTTAATGACACTTTAAAATAATGAATAGGGAAAAGAGTGTTTTATTGAATGATATGTAGGGGTTTTAAACTGGTAATTTGTGGCAACGACATGACAGTCACTTTCACTCTTGGAAGGGGAGGCTCCAATAGCTTCACTACTTAAGCGTAGCCATACAAAAGTAGAAAAAAATTGATATAATATACAGGAATTCCAGGAAATAAATTAATGACTTTCACAAAATGTCTTGTAAAGAAAACTTTCACACTTCTCTAGTGTGGGTAGTGTGACTGAAAGGAACAATTTGGGAACTAGGAAACTGTGCCACAACTGTTTTGCTCCCTCTGTCTCATATAGTAAGAATTGTGTGAAAGCAATATAAGGAATAAGCTCAAAAGTAGCAATGAAAGTAAGAAAAAATAGAAATGTATTTAAGCCAACATAAGGAAGCAACAAAAGCATTTCTGTGAAATCCCTGTTCTTTTGTTTTCTCTCATCTCTAAATCTTGTATTTACCCTCTTTAATCTTTTGGAAAAAAAAAAAAAAACAAACCAACAAAACCACCAAAACCCAAACAAAACAACCCAAAAAAAGCAGCTGCAAACTTCATATCCCCAGAAGTGATTTGTGCTTACTGGAGTTACGCAGCTTGATAGTAAGGAAGATTTTTCTTCCTCTTAAACAAAATCTTACATGTCTATTTAAAGCTGCTTCCTTCCCTTTCATATTCCAGCAGGTAGAGAACTTTCCTTTGTGATTGAGAGTTTCTGGTATGTGTTTCTGTGCTGTGTTGGAGTAGATATGATGGGTTGTGGAGCAGTCGTTCCCACTTAAGCCGTCTTCTAAATCCCAGACTGTTGCCTTGCTCTTTGTCATGTCACTTGAAGAGCTTCAGAGTAATTTGAGAGGATTTGCTGTTGTCTCTCAGATGTGAATGTTGAAAACTTCTACTGGTATGGTTTTCTGCTCTTTGTCCTCAGTTTCTTTTATCAGGAGCTGTGTGGAAAAAGATCTTTCAGTAATTCCATTGAAATTGCACGTTTGTTCAGCAATTACCTATTTTTTTCTAGTAATTTGACTCCCCTTTAAGTGAAAACTTGTGGAAACAGGTCAAACATGTTTTACAGGTATGCTTTGTGCTTAATTTTATGGGATAATTTGAGTAGTACAGGATATACATAACTTCATTTTTCGAAAACAAATGTAAAGGGAAAGAATTTAAAAGGTAGTTACCTGCTGAGCTGAGTATTTGACCCATCAAGAGCTGATTTTATGTACTTCAGGTTCTCAGCTTTTTTTAAAATTTTTTTTGTACTTCAGTAGACTAAATGCTGCTTATAAGGATACATACATGGCCTCACTTGAATCCACTGAAATACACAGAAGTGTTTTCAGTGTTGTCTTGTAAGGCTTGTCTCCTGACACAGGCAGCTGTGGTCTGTCCTCCTTCAACAGCTGACTTCCCAGCTACTGAGGTCAACCAGTTTTAGAGGACCTTGATCTTAAAGATGGGAGGTTCTTGAGAGCTTCAAAAGCATGAGCGCCTGGAAAAAAAGAAGAGAACCCTAGTAATAACCCGAGGAGAGAAACTATATGATAAACTCATTGCGCTTTGCTAGAGAGAAGAGGATGCACACAGGACAGAGGTCAGGCAACTTTGATCAGAGCTTGGCATTTATTAGACACTAAGGCTCTGGCTGTGGGACAGTGTCAAAGGAAACTAGATCTTACTGGGTTTACAGGTCATAAAACTATTCATTTCACCTTACTGTAGTCCCAGAATAGCTTCATACAGCTTTTAGCCATTGTTGGAGGGAGAATGCTCTCTGTAGAACTTTTATCTGATTCAGTGCAGCTGTTCTTATGTTAGATAGAGACTTATGACATAATGGGGGGGGGGGGGGGGTATTTGCTAACTGGTTTAACAGACGGTGCCTGTCTTTAAACTGAAGAAACAGTTGTGCCGTGGTATTGAGCTTAGTTCTTACAATAGGTTGTATTATATCTTGTTTTTGGATCATGTTTCTTCTTTCAGTAGATGTGATTTCTGGATCAAACACTCATGTTTTATCTGAGGAGGCTCTTCCTCTCTAGCAGGCAAAGAGCAGAATTTGGCAATTCTCCCCTCTGCTTGTTTAAAAAAAAATAATTTTTTTGGTCCATTTTGTTATGCATACTTAAGGTTTTTAGCAGGAAAACATAACATAAAAGACAGTGATCATGTTATTCTAGTCACGCTTGACAAGGAACACAGGAGAGGGTACAAACACTAAAAATAAAGTCATGCTCTGCAGTTCACCATTTCAAACTCCTTTTGTGCAGCCATGTGTAAGAAATTCAAATCCAGAACGTTTTGCATTCTTAACATCACCTCATTTTTCTTGCCCTGTTACAGGTTTCCAAGCAGTTCTGGTTTGATCTTACTATCCTTTTTCCATAGAATAATGTGCCTATCTGGATAAGAATGCAAAAATGGGAAGCCAAGACTCAGGGCAGAGGGTCTCCTGAAATTGATGTGTCTTAGTTCCCTCTCTCCCTTTACTGCAGCCAATTAGATCTGGCCTGCTTCAGTTTTCTCACTGTTGCCCTGCAGAAGTATTTTAGAATTTTTAATGCTGGTAGATGTTAGGACAGATCTTAGAAAATTAAAAAAATCCGCGAAATACATCTTACTTGTTTCCAGTTAAGAAACAAAATACTTGTGGCGATGTGGAAGGGACCTTGAGAGATCATTTATCTATCCTTCTGTCATTTAATCCTTATGAAGAATGGTTTCTCTGCCTAGAGATAACTTGTTCTAACTTGTTCTTTAAAACCTGTGATTATACAGATTTTTGAAATCCCTCCCAAGAAACTTATTTCAATGCTCCAATTGTTATCTCTAGCAAAAAGGTCTGCTGTTTCTTCCCCTCTTCTCCCCACCTGCCAAGCGTCAGCAAATTTCTCAAACTGAAATAGGTTGGGGGCGAGGGGGCTGTCAATGGAAACAGTGATGGAAGTTGGAAGACAAGGGAGTGAATGCAGTGCAGCCATGCTTTGTGCTATTTTTCATTGTTATGACTGCTGTTCTTCAATTATTAATGTCATACACATTGCATTATTTCTCTTCCATTTAGATTGGACTCACTTCTGCAGTCTCTGTGCTATCCTGTTGCAATGCAGAGTAGTTCAAAAGCATCTGCAAAGGAAGCTACTGATTGATCATCTGCTAGACCTTCCGCTCTTACGTAGTCAGAGTAAAAGCAGTTTAGGAACAAGTGGTGCAGTTTTGTGTCTGCAGTCCCGAATAAAGCTTGAGGTGTTTGTCATGCTGTCAGCCTTGGAAACCCCTGCAGAGTGAGCTTGTGACTGGTGATAAAGTAATGGTAGCAGAGACGAAAGGAAGGAAAACCAAAAGGTGGTACAAGTGGTGGCGTGGGAGCACTTTGGCGGTTTCAGTAACTGTAAAAAGCTGAACTTGGGGTCTGAAAGAGGGAGTCAGTACGTAAAGGAGCAAGCAAAACCAGAATGAAAGTGTAGGGAATGGAAATATTTCAACTTCTCATAGACTGTTTGGCTTCTAAGGTCGCATTTTGCACACGTGTGATTCAATAATACAGGAGTACAAAGATCAAAACGCTGGTGCTTAGGTTTCGAATGCAAAATTGACTGGTAGGTCAGTTCTTTGACCTGCCAAGAACCTTACTTTCACCTACTGTAAATACTGGGAGAGAGAACCATTGCTCCTTACCAGTACAGGAGGATCCTTATGCTAAGCTGGACAGTCTGATCACAAGTTATTTTTTGTAACAGTAATGATACCTCGTCTTCCTGTGTTGAAAATCTTAATCTTGAACAAAGAATGGAAATACATTTATTTCAGCATAGTTATTACAGTGAATTATTTTTATGTGCAGTTCCACTTCTTTTAAGCAGTCATAACATCTGCCTCAATTCTGACCACGTATCCATGACAATAAAATGTGTTTGACTGCATTTGTGATCATGTAACAAGACTTTATCCAGCTTTTCCATACATGTAGCGTTCTGCAGCAATGCTTACGATTCTAAAGCAATGTATTAGGACATTGTACTGTGTAAATAGCTTATATAGTTCGCTATATAAAGCAGGAAAAACTAAATTATATTTGGAAACTAAGATGGAAGAAATTATTCCATTACACTTGAGAGACAGAGAGAGGTTTTTTCCATTCAGCTTGCTACTCTTGTACAGCATACAACACACAATAAACCATATGCACTTAGCAGACCTCTGTCAGATGCACAGTTGCTTCTCACTGCGGAAGTTTTGACAAACAAGCTGTTTCCTGGTAGTTTCTCTAGTATCTAAGCTTGTTTCTTACCCTTTTCTCTCCATGCTGCAGCATGAAAACTCACCTTTGGAGAGGGACTGAACATTTCAGGCTAGAGGGAAAGCTTTTATTGCTGTATACAGTATTGGAATGGAAATACTTCAGTAACCTTTCTGAAAGTCATTGCTTCTGCTGGTCTATAATTAGGCACACAGGAAAAACAAACTCCTCTTTCAAGTATAGTAGAAACCAAATAGATCAAATAACAGACACCTAAGTTATTTAGCAGCTTTTCCTCAAATACACTGGTCAGTATAGTAGTTGGTTACATTGCTCTTGAGTGGATAAGTACATGTCAACTTCAGTAATAAGTGTTGAACTTTTTGATTAAAACTCCTGTTTCTTTGAGATGTCACTTACATAATTGGGCTTGTTTTCTATCCAGATAGTATCTGCAGTGCAGTATTGCCACCAAAAGCATATTGTTCATAGAGATCTCAAGGTGAGTAGGAAAAAGTGCATGAAGTGTGTCAGTGTGTGTCAGCTTCTGTACTTGTGGGTGTGATCTTTATTGTGCTGATAAAATTTAGTGTGTATTAAGCTTTCTGGTTAGTTTATTTTTTTGTGTGTGTTATAGCAAGTTTTGAGGAATGTTTACAGTATAGAACCATTTCAAATAAAAGGAAGAGGATTTGTAAGGCTTTTAAATACAGAAATTTAATGGCTGCTGAAAGATAGCCTCTCACCCTGTAGTCAGATTCAAATCTGATGCAGGTCAGTGTTAGCTGAGAATTTTTTTATTTATTTTTTTTAAGGGTAGTTTGATAGAGGTATGACAAGTTTTGGTCTCGAACAGAATGAATTACCAGTTGTGATCATGCAACTGAAGTATGGTGCTTTGTAGCTTGGCATGAAATGGTATATCCCTTCTTTAAATTGTGCCTGTTGTATTAATAGTGTCACCACATAACTTGTTCAACATATCATAGTTTTGTAACTTAAAAAACAACAACAACAAAAAAAAAAAAAACAAAAACCCAACAACAAACAAAACACTACCACCAAAAAAAACCAACAAACCTCTTGAAAAGAGTTTAAAGGTTATGTATATTACCAAACTTTTGCAAGAATACCACATAAAGTATGGATAGTGAGACTATATCTTGTTTTCATCTTAATAGATCAAAATGTAAATTACAGTAGCTCAGGATGCATTTCTGTGGAGAAAACAGATGGTAGTAACACGGTTTTCAGGTATCATAACAGCTTGCATAGTCTGAAGCCATTGTACAGAGATCTTTAAAATAGGAGATATGCGAATGATAGAGTAAAGCATACCTAAAGACATTGCAAGGAAGTGAATGTTAACAGATATTTCAGCTTTTTGTCTTTTAAGAATGAGTAAAAATGGACAATAGCATTCTAAATCAAGTGTTTTAAGTTCATCTTACAAACCATTCTTTCTATTCCAGGCTGAAAATCTATTGCTAGATGCAGATATGAACATTAAAATAGCTGACTTTGGTTTTAGCAATGAGTTTACAGTTGGAAATAAACTGGACACCTTTTGTGGCAGCCCACCATATGCTGCTCCAGAGCTTTTTCAAGGGAAAAAATATGATGGACCTGAAGTAGATGTTTGGAGTTTAGGTGTTATTCTTTATACCCTTGTGAGTGGATCTCTTCCCTTCGATGGACAGAACTTAAAGGTGCGTTTTTGTAGAACATGTTGGGCATGTTTATCTAATGTTTTAAGTGATTTGCTGCTTACAACTTACTGTCTGTTCTTCTTCTGTTACCAAGGAACTTAGAGAAAGAGTGCTAAGGGGAAAATACAGGATTCCTTTCTACATGTCCACAGACTGTGAAAACCTCCTCAAACGTTTCCTGGTGCTAAACCCCACAAAAAGAGGCACTCTAGAGGTAATGGCACAAATAAGGTGCATCAGAAAGCTAGACGCTATATTTTTCGAACTGTATTTTTGAGTTGCGACTGATTATTGTCGTATAGTTTATTTGAAGTGGGGTGGGGGATTGTTGAGTAAAGCATGTGACTTTTTTTTAAGGTTTTGTTTACTGGTGTTACAAGAAAGCTGACTCCACAGTTACTTTCAAAATGAATGTGAGACTACACTGCATATGTCATATAACTTTTCCTGATGGTTACCTTGTGGATTCCTGCATTAATGGATGATCCATCAGGACGTTTTCCACATTTTCAGATGTGTAGTGGAAGTGTTGACTGCTAGGTTATGATGGGGTTGCCTTTTGCCTGCATTTTGTTCCATCATGGAGGAGAAAGGCTAAAACAATACTGGCTTCCGTGGACTTCCATAGTCAAGCCTGGACTTACTAGACTTGTCAGAGTTGTCACGCTGCTGCTGGTCTGTGTTACAGACTTTTGGCTTTCAGCTATGTGCTAGAATACAGCCAATTGGGAAGCAGCCTGGCTTGATGTGCATAGTTGGTCTCCTCACTGGAGCAAAACAAAACTGAGTAGGTGTTGGTGCCTGTTCTGGAAAAGAAAAATTAGAAGAGGCCTTGGTGTTTGGTAGATAGGGGAGTTGTTTTTTCAACAGCTCATTTTCTTTTCTGGTAAGTGTATTGTACTAACAAAACCCTTTCTTTTTAGCAAATTATGAAGGACAGATGGATCAATGCAGGGCATGAGGAGGACGAACTTAAACCTTTTGTTGAACCAGAATTAGACATCTCGGACCAGAAAAGAATAGGTAACTGAGTATTTTTTCAGCATACTGTTTGCATGATGTGGGCATGGTTTTTTCCTCCACCACTCTGTATTTGTTTGCCATTTGGAAAAAATAACTAATTTTTTTAATAATGATACTTCATCAGGCTTATGTTCTCACACTTAATCGTTTAGTTTAATTCTTTAAAGTGTTCCGTTCTTTCTCTTGAACTTAAACACTCAGCCAGGCTAAACATCAGAGTATTTCTGTTACTTATAGAATGTGTGTTTGTTTTTAGATATTATGGTAGGAATGGGATATTCTCAAGAAGAAATTCAAGAATCCCTTAGTAAAATGAAGTATGATGAAATCACAGCTACATACTTACTGCTAGGAAGGAAATCATCAGAGGTAAGTATGATTCTTAAAAATGCAAAGAAACAGAGGAATCCAAAAGTGTCCATAGCAAAGTTAGAAGCAAAAATTAAGTCAGTAACTATAGGCATTGCATTCCTGCACAAAAGTCCATTATGCTTAAAAGCACATTATGCTAATCATCAGTGTCAGCTGTCCAAATGATGCTATGTTTGTTCTCACCTTGATCTGAGTCAGTAAACTCTTGCCTTTAGGCTCCCCAAAACTATCCTGCTTACTCAGCAGTTACTCCTCTGAAGGACTTTGTATGCCAGTTACTGTCCTGTCTAGTCTAGGAGCTCAAGTGTGAATATGCCAGCTGTAGATATTTTAAAAGAACCAAGGAGCAGGACCGATCAACCTAAAAACATTCCCACGTTGTAGATTACTTTTCCGTATGATGCTGAGGGGGCTTAGCATCCGTAAGCTGCTCTTGGTTCCTCTGCTGTAGGAGTTGGTGTGGTGGCTTCCACAAAATGTATTCTCTCTTCCTGTTAAAATCTTAAGAGAACTCTGAGGAGACACTATTGAAAGGAGATGGGTTTTCTTTATCTGATTGTCCTTTGAGGAGCTGCAAATTCTACTTGAGTTTTACCTAAGACAGTTGCACAAGAATCTAAGAGAAGGGACCTCTAAGCAACTTCCTTGCTGACTCAAAATTTCCTATGTACCAGAGCCACCTTCCTTCTGTCTCCCTGTTACTGCTCCCCTAATATGGTGGATGTTGAATTTTTGTCTGAACTCCTTGTTCTAATATTCTCATTTGTATTGTAGTTGGATGCAAGTGATTCAAGCTCCAGCAGCAATCTTTCACTTGCCAAAGTTAGGCCAAGTAGTGATCTTAATAATAGCACTGGACAATCTCCTCATCACAAAGTTCAGAGAAGCATATCTTCTAGCCAGAAACAGCGGCGGTACAGTGATCACGGTGAGCAATTCTCATTTTCAGTGTTGCAGAATATAGTGACTTCCAGTTCTGTTTGGTTTCTGAATTTGTCTCCATCCCCTAAAGGTAAGGAGGACGACAGCAGTGTAGCTCACAGCATGGTGGTTAAATAATTCACTGAAGAACCAATTTTTTTTTAAATGGTTTTGTTATAAAGCCTTCAAAAACAGCATTCTAGAGGAATGCTGAATACACCAACTTAATTCTCTTATTTTGCCTTGTCTTGTCCCTTGCATTCCTGACCGTGCTGGGGAAGTCTTGTTACACAAATTGAAGAGAGTGTTGCAACCCCCTTTTTCATGAAAAGCACAGCACTCCTCCCCCATGCTCTTGTATGTCTGTTCAGCTTTTGTTTTCTTTTGGCACTAGTAGGTCAGCTTGTGTCTAAAACGAAGAAATGTCAGTTTGCCAATATTTCTTGTTTCCTGTTTCCTGAGGGTAGTGTCACTTGATTGTCCTGCAGGAATTAAATTTCTAAAGAACAGTGACTCAGACTTAGAACTCTACTGCTTAATGAGTGTGCAAGGTAGTAGCTTAGGGTTTTCTAAATATCTTAACCATCTTCCTGCTCAGACACTAACTCATAAAAGGAGTCTGTGTTTAGGTCTGCTTTTAAATACCTCAGGTGCATTCAGAGGTTGCTTTCCTTGGGGAGTCTCCTGGGATGACAGTTACTGTGTTTTCTGATGCTTTTTAATACATAAATTTATAAATATATATAGAATATATATTTTATATATATTCATCTGTATTTTTAGATGTTTGTGTGTATACATACACTTTTTGATTGTTATTAAAACGCTAACTACAAAATTGATGTATCCTCTTCTGAGAAGGTGTAGTTGAGACAGCAGAAAACACAATCCTGATGTACCTGCATGCTTTTCGCAGTGTGCAGGAACCTATTAAAGCAAGAGGGAGCTTGCCACTGTTGAATGGGCTGCCTCATTCTCAGGTGTGCTGGACCGGTTTTCTGTTCTTGGCACACCCGGGGAGGCTAGTGGCAAACCGCTGCTGCTTCTGGGCTGTTCCAGGAGTGCAGTCCACTGGCTGTTAGTGCTGCTGGTGGTCCAGGGTTCTGTCACCAGGTACCTGTCTCAGGAGCCTGGTTTTATCAGAAGCTGGCTTGAATAGCATGTGCCAGCTTTGTGCTAATGAAGGATCATCTGGTTTGCATGAGTCAGTTACTTGTTAAGTGTCGTTAAGGTGACTCTAAAGGGGTTTTTGTAGCAAGCCAAACCAATGCCAATACTCAAACACCAGAAGCTTCCGTGAAATTCATAATTTTTTCATGGAAATCAAGTAGTATCTTCACCTGGAAAGGTTTTTGTTTTTCACAATATTTTGCTGTCTTCTGAAGTATGTGTACTTTGATAATTTAAATAATTACCTTTTTGCAACTCTGATTCCCAGTGTTAATTATTTTGATTCTCATGTGTGAATACGTTTCCATTGTAGTGAAAAATAGCTACTGAACTTCTGAGAAGAAAAATCCTTTTCCTGTTTCTTTTGTGTTTCTTTTTTAAGCTGGACCATCCATCCCCTCAGTAGTGGCATATCCCAAAAGAAGCCAGACTAGTACTACAGACAGTGACCTCAAAGAGGAAGGAATTCAGTCAAGAAAATCCAGCAGTAGTGCTGTTGCAGGAAGAGGAATTGCACCAGCTAGTCCAATGCTTGGAAATGCCAGCAATCCCAATAAGGCTGATATTCCTGAACGTAAGAAAAGTTCGGCTGTTCCTAGTGTAAGTAGAAAAGCTTATTTATCAAAACCATGAAGTGTTTTTGAGGGGTGAAAAAGTGTTAAACCTGTGATATATCAGTGGTTCTGATTTTACTTTTCATTACTTTTCAAAGGTGTATTCCAGCCTGTATGTAAAAGCAGTGTGCCTGGCTTTTGTCCTTGTGGGCTTCCACCACCTGCCCCTAAACCTCAACAACAAAAAAAACCCAAACACACTAAGGTGCATAACTAGTGAATTCACAGGCTTGAGCAGTAGGCAGTGTGCGAAAATAAAGAAACTCTTCAGTTCAGTTTGGCTTTAACTTGTATACTCTGTGGTGCCTCCCTCTGAGGCAAAGTTGGAAATCTGTTTTCACATAAGTCTTGAGTCTTGTAACATTTAATTACTAAAACTTTGGGGTTTTGTATTGAAAAACTTCCTTCTTTTCAGAAGAAATAACTTCCCAGTCCTTTATTCTTCTTGGAATGATTTATTTTTTTTTCTAAACTTATCCCACAAAGCTGTCATATTTGGTCATGTGCTCAGCACCATTACTTAGAAAAATGAGAACAGAACTTCCTGAGCTCACAGCTCTTTGACAGTCTGAAGCAAAAGAAGTAATATAAGATTTGTTTCACTTTATTGGCTCTGTATTGTCAGTTGGCTCAGTGGCTGATAGTGACTTAGCTGGAAGATTTCAGCCAAAGAGATGGCCTTGGAAAGACATGTCTTCTACTGTAGCAGCTGTCATTCATAAATCTGAACAAGAGCTCATGATTTTGGGCGACCTTTTTCTGATTTTTGTGGTCCCCTGCCCTTTCCCTTTTTTTTTGATCAGTCCAGAAACCATTCAGATTTTGTTTCTCCTTACATGACAGTTCTTGGCTACTGAGCCTCAAAATGGTGGGATAATCAAATCAGTTTTGTCCTACATTGAACTTCACTCGGTGTTGTATAGTGCCTTATTCAAGAGCTTTGCATCACAGTTACAACATATGTTGTATTTAGTATCTTTAGTATTTTGATCTGCTATTCTACACCACTCCCAAATCCTGGGGATTTATTCTAGTAGTCTTATTTCAAATTTCATACTACTGTAGCTGAAGTAAAATCTGAGCTCTAAACCATAGGATCTTTCTCTCTCCTGATTCAGTGTGCAACTGATCCAACTGATGTTTTACAAGCAGTGGTACAAGGTGGTGAACATGGAATCAGACTTGTGATGCCACTCAATTAATTAGGGTTTAAAATTGTCTCTGTTTATAGGTTGCGATGTCAAACAGTGCAAACTCTCTTTTTTTTTCTTCTCCCCTGGCTAGAGATTATTCTTTTGCTTTCTGGCTGTTGGGGATAGAGGGAAGCACTGACTTTTTTCACAATTCCTGGAACTGATTAGGGAGTTTTATTTCTTACAGTATTAGCATGCATCTAGAAGGAAAAAAAGAATGTTGGAGTTTACCATGTTGTCCTGAAGTTGAAAAAAGTTTGAGGTGGAGAGGGTTTGTGTTCTCACTGAGCACTTAAGTCCTAAAATCGGTAATACGGTGAGAAAATCACTGAAGAGACACAAAAATATTGTTTAAAAACAATTATTACTTTGACAGATACAGTGAAAGTAGTAGAACTGGTCCTCGCTGGAGACCCTTAGCCAGTTGTGTGCTGCTCTTATTAAACAACAGAGCATACAAGCATGCACTTAAGGATAAGAGTTGTGCTTGTAGAGCTGATAACTAAGTCTGGGGTTGAAGTAAGGGGCTCCAAGCTGTACCTCTGAAGTTGACACAGTGTTTAAGCTCTTGCAAACTAAATAGTTCTGCAAGCTGAACAAGTCCACATCAAAAATATTCAAGTTCATTGGGCAAATACCAAATCAATAATGAAAACCTGCTACAGGGGTTGCATAGGTAGCAGCAACTAGTAACAACTTGTTTATTACTCACAGCTTTGGATATTTCCTCAATGCTTGTAATAAGGCTGCCCCAGAGCCCTTAGTATAGCTTCAAGAAAATTGGAAGAGGAGGATAGATGGTATGTTTGGAAAATCATTTAGGACCAAAAAACATACTAGTACTCTTAAGTAAATAGATTGGTTCATTATTGTAAGTCAGAAGCTGATTCTTTGAAAGTTTTTCATCAGTCCTTGCCTTGGTGTCTCAATGTGAAAATAGCCTGCCTAAGCAGCGGACACAAGGCTCCCTAGGAAAAGAGGAGGACTCTGTACCACAAATTTGTCCTTTGTGCTGTGATTGGACCTTGTGCGTATGCTCAGAAGTCTTAATGTGCTTTTGCATTGTCAACACCTTCTGCAAAGAAGGCAGATAGCGCCACAAGGATGAACTTACTTAGCTAACGCTGACCCTAGGGGTTGTCATTCCATCAGGGAGTAGTGTGGTGCTGTTGACACCAGTTTCAGGCTTCCTGTGCTGTGCATCTATGCAATTTAGTCATGCAGTAGATTGGCTGAACAAAAAAGTCATAGCTGAAGAACTTCCTTGATGAATTGTGAAAGCTTGTATGCTAAAAAGTGTAAAGGCCCCAATACCAAGACTGTATTCTTGCTAAAACTGACATTTGAAAGCTTGAAATGCTTAAATCTCCTCTCATGACCTCTGAAATCTGAGCCAAACAGAAAAAAATGTATACTGATCCTTCTGTCTTTGCATTCCAGAAAGAGCTGGGAAAGTGCATCTTCAGAATCCTCTGATTTCAGATATGAATAACAAAACTTCTCCACTCCAAACCTGAAAATGCATAGTCCTTAAAGTTTGATCCAGCACAGAGATTGCTGTCTTGTCTTTCTAGATGTGCAACATCACAGTACATTTTAATGTTATGTGGTGTTTTCTCAAGGGAGACAAATATTTAATGTTCTAAGGGAGCAGGTAGAAAGAAGGAAGCCACCCATTTTTGTCTGTATTTCCCACCAGAAGAACAGTCGGATATTCTAGGTGCTTCATTCTCTAGTATGTTCAGGAACACAGACCAAAATGATAAGCAAATATTAATAGGCAATACTTCAATGTACCGTTGGTGTGTGAGGGCTCCGCAAAGTGTCTTGCACAGCGTGACCTCTCAAGAACGTACAAACAAAACTTCACCTTAGGTGCACAGCCTTCATTGCTAGCAAGTTGAGTAAAGAGAGGGGAGTTTGCCCAATGACAAATGTCAGAGAAAAGTAGAAGAATCAATGTGACCTTTTTTTTTTTTTTAAATAAACAAAGAGATTCAAAGACAAAGGATGTGTAAGGAATAAGGTACAAGGAAAGGGCCAGGAGGACTTCTGCTGATGCTTGGCACATGCCTATGCCTAAGGAATATCCAGTGAAAAATTCTTGACAACCCTTGAGACAACTACATCCATCTTAGGTTTTAATTAATAGTTCTGCTAATCTAAAATACTGTTGATACTCTTTTTACTTTTTAAGACCAGGAGGTTGCGCAGTTCACTTGATTTCATTTTTGTTTGTACATTCACGTAAAGATGTATAACAGGTCAGCAGTCTTTTAAAGAGACAAGATGGCTTCATTAAATCTGCTGCTCAGGGATTGCATTGCTTGAGACTCCCTGTATAGCAAATATTTTGCCTTAAGGCACTGGAGGAGCTTTTGCTGGTTATTGAGAATATTCCACTTTAACAGTTTTATTTCAGGTTTGGAAACAAAAAAGGTTTGTCTACTCTCCTTTTGTGCTTGAACTAGTTTTTCCTTTCTTTTTTTTTTATCCTTCTTCCCATGATTCTCTACTGTGACCATTTATGTAAAACCTTTTCTTAATGCTATTTTAAAAATCCGCTGAATTTCCCTTGTCTGTCATAGCAGTAATTCTTCAAAGAACTCCAAAAGGTTAGTTGAGCATGAAGTCCCCTGCCTGATTCTTAGTGGCCATCCTTACTCAACATGTGCTTATCCAGGTGCTGACCAGTCATTCCCTTAAGCTAGCCTCCTTCAAGACTTTCCCCAGCAGTGATGTTTAAAGTTAATAGCCTATTTTGCTTCCTGCTTTGCCCCGTGATCCTTTTCTTTAAAGAAAAATTTTAAAGGTTTTTTCCACTTTTCCAACCATATGCAGTTTCCTGTGTTATGTTCTTGGGGTGGGGAGAAAAAATATAAGGCTTGCCGGCTTTTACTTCCTCTACAACCTGGGTGTGCATGTTTATCTGGACCACCATGCTTTTCCTACAGTAATTGCATCTAACTTTTTATAATTCTGTTATCTGTGAATTACCTAGCTTCTCAGTCGTTCCTGGAAAATTGACCGCCAACTTGGGCATATCTCCACCCTCTTTCTCTGTAAAGACAGAGGCAAAGTAATTCTATTTCTTTTCTCCCTCTAAAGTAAGGTCTGTAGTTTAAGTTCCCCTGGTTCTCTTGTCCTCAATGTATTATGCTTGTATTTAAATGTATATTTTTTAAAATGTCTTATTAAAATTCTCTGCAATTTGTCTCTTTAATTTGACTTATTCTTCCCTGTTTTTAAAACTTGTCTAGTGTTTTATAGTATTTTAATATTTAAAAGTCCATGTTTACCTTCCCACTGATTTTTACCACATTTGTTTCTTAAGTCTTTGCTTTTCCTATCTTGTTTAAGGGTATGGTTTTAACTTAAAGGAAAATTCTACAATCTGCAAGTGGTAAAGTATTTCAAAAATAGGTTATAAAGACATAAGGTATCCAGATGTAGATGAATGCTATACATGCTGAGAGTTTGTAATTCAGAACATTGGTAATTAAAAACTTTAAGAGATATTAATTTTGAGCCATCAACATGAAATACAAGAACAACTTGTTAGAATTATTTTTTGTGATTGCGTTATTCCTTAAAAATACTGGAAGGTGTTTGTATATTAACTTAATTATTGTAAGTCTTCTAACTGTGTAGAACTAGCATGAAGTAAAACTGCCTTCAATTATATGTAGACTTAACCCCAGAAAAGCCTTTTGTGGGGAATAACAACCCTGTGTTTTTTAATTGTAGAATAATACTGCCCCTGGAGCAATGACGCGGCGCAACACATATGTTTGTAGTGAAAGAACCACTGCTGATAGGCATTCAGTGATACAAAATGGCAAGGAGAACAGGTATATGAAATGTCTTCATATGGTGTATGTCCCTGTCTTCACATTTCCAAAAAATTGTAATGCCTAATTTAAAAATCAGTAATACTCTAGTGTAATTCTTAATGAAAGGTGAGTACAGATCTTTGGTTATGGAGCACCTGTGTAAGTATGTTGGGTTTTTGGTTTTTTTTTCCTATACTTACTTCATACAATCTTTATACTTAGAATGTAAAAGGAAGTTCCTAATTTCTGGTTAAATACATGTCATATTTGTACAGCCTTCATCTTAACTCAGCTGTTAACTCCTGTGGCCAAACAACATACACTTGCAGAAGAGGTTTGTTTAGTGTCAGACGACAAAGTCCATCTCTCTTGGGCCATTCTCTTTTTACATTTCACTCTAAACTGTACTTTGTTGGGATTATTTGGAATACTGTTTTTCTACAAAGTCTCAGGGAGAAGGTCAGTTTTTTCTGAGGAAAGATGAAACAGTGGTAGGCCATTGTCTTGGACTAATAATGTTCCTTACTGATATTCTTGTAGTCTAGTTGCTTCCCAGTGTTTACAGAACTCATCTTGAGAAGGGATGCGCTGATACCTCCATATTCTGAGTGAAAACAGTTAGAGAAATAACAGGTTTCCTCCTACTTTACTGAATGAAAGCCTGACTGGAGCATGCAATGGAGTTGGAGTTAACCAGTTCATGGTTTAGCACCATGGCCATGTCTAGTGCCATCCTTACCTGTGTACCAAAGACTGAGAGCCATAGAAAATAAAGATAATAGTGAACGTATGCATTAGGTATAGAGTAACACTTGTGAAACATACCACCAAATTTCCTGGCTGGGTGAGGTGTTTTAAGTTCCAACCACCCATTCTTCACAGAATTTTCCTGGTCTTAAAAACTGGTAACAGTTAAGTACTTGACCATTGCCAGGAGAGCACCCAGAGAGCTAGTACTTAATAAAAATGCTTAAGCTTGGAGGAATATGTGCTTCTCTCCTACTCTTACCAATTTTCTCCACCCCTTCCTAATTTTATGATATATTGTAAAGGGTGGGAAGAAAATGCTTTTCTTCTAGGTCGGGTTTTAAGTTGGTGAAAGATCTGCCATTTTTTTGCACAGAATTTTTCCACTTCCTCTCAGCAGTTCATAAGGAAAAGTGGCAAAGTTGTGACGTTGCCTGGAAGGTCCTTCTGTCCCTTGTTTGACTCCTGGAGCCTAGGGATAAAGAACATGATTTTGACCCTGTCTCTTCCTCCTAGCTTTCTGCAAACTGAAAGTGATTAAGAAAAAAGTCAAGTATAAGTTTGAAGAGTGCCAAAAGTCTAGCTGGCCAGCTGGGCGTGCAGTCAACTGTCTTGTGAAGTACAGCACAGCTATTTGGTACTGTCTCTTAGTGTGTCTGTCTCAGCCTTCATTGGTTAGTCCCTGTTAATGTTACCAAGTTTGTTTAGATTAAAGCTCACCAGCCTTTCTTTGATTTGATACGTTAATAGCTTTTTTCTTTCCAACCTATCTTTGAAAAATGGATCTTTCTGTCCAAAATAGTTTTGATCAGATTTGATTACTTGATTTCTTGGTTTAATTACATTTTTGTTCATCTTTAAACTAATATCTTTGCAATATCTTATCTAAAATTTCTTTATTACATTTTTTAAAGTTATTAGATATTGTTTACTAAGAAGGCTTGAGATTCAGATGTCCCCTTAATTTAGGAGTAACTTCATAATCCTAAGGAGCTGTCTTCTGAAATTGTTATTTTTTTCCCCAGATTTGAGTTTCTCAGCAAACTACTGTCTTTCTGGTTTGTCACATATGGGCATTAAGCTCAAAGTTAACATTGGGTAGTACTTGGCAACGACATTAATTCTATTTTATATTCATAATTGGTTATCCTTACATAATTTATCTTTTATTGTCAATATGGTATCCAAACATCATTTGCTTATCCTGCAAACTTTAGCCCTGTTTAGGTCATTTGAAATGTCTGAGCATTTATATTTTCACTGTCGGGGAAAAAAAAATCTTTATAGCTTTTATCATGTATTATTGATTACTACTTTTGTTACTTTTTATAGAGGGTCAAAACAAGAAAAGATAATGAGAATGCATTGCTAATTGTTTTACAATTAGATTTCTCATTGTCTGAAACGCTTCAACACTACACTGCACATTCATTTTGGCACAATTTCAGAATTACTGTGATTTGGCACAGAATTCAGAACTTATATCTGAATATATTTTGTTGTTGTAACTGGGCAAAGGCTTGGCTGATCACATGAAATGCAGGGACCTTTAACGCAGGCTAAATCGACATGGCTGTTGATGGGACTGGCTCTTCAGGATGAATTCTGCCTGCCTTCAGGTGTTTCTGTAGTATCTCTAATTGTACTTTCAACTTGGCAGAAAGAACTTTAGAAACTTGTAATGGTTCTTCTTCTGTGAAGCAAGATCTGACGTAGAACCTGGGCTTTGTATAAATCCAAGGTTTTGTTAAAAATGCTTTCTGTGCTTTTGAAATGCCTATTGGTGGCAAATGGTAAAGGCAGGAGTAATTGCTATAAATGATTTTGTTACAGATTGGATTTTAGTTTTTCCATAGCCAGTCAGATACTAACTGTGACCCAGATATTAACTGTGACCCAGTGAAAACTTGGGAGACTTGCCTTAAAAGGCAAGATGTGCACATTTGAAGTCTCTTCTTTCTGTAGAGAAAGTTTTAAAATGTTGCTTGTTCTGCTTTTATCTTGCACATTGAATTCTGAGAAGGCAGTATTTCCGAATGTGTGGAAACTTTGAGGAATTGATAGTCAGCTAGTGGGCTTGGTGTTGGAGAAAGTAGTCTTGAAGACCCCTGTGCCAGACTGGTAGAAGCAAAAAAAAAAAAAAAAAAAAAAAAAAGGTTTTGAAGTTTCACATCCCTACTTTAACACATTGTGTGGCTGACACAGGCATTCTGCAGAGGACTGCTGGCTTTCCTCCAAAGTCTGAGCATTAATTAACGCACTTGGGGACTTGTGAAACACTCTTCATAATTATAGGCAATTGCTTTAAATCATTTGTAACACAAATGATTTACAACAGCATCAGATTTTTAATAAGCATTGGCACTAATTAGTGAATGTTAGCTCACTGTTTCTGTGTTCCCAGGCTAGTAAGGAAGCTGATTTCTAGCAAAGATTCAGAGGAAGAGATATATATGCTTTAATATGTGCTCTGGTACCTTACTGATACCTTTAGCTATCACATCTTTGGAAGCAGGCGACTAAATAAAACCTGGATCTAATGTGTTGTAAATCTAGATTCTTTCTCCTTTATCTTTTGCAACAAATTGAAAGGAACTAGAAGTGCTTGAGAGGCTAGTGACCAATTATTTGGGGATTACTTGACTTCAGAGTATTGCTTTTGAGATGAATGTTCATTTCCGTACAATTTCTTAATACCCTGGGATAATGTAAAAGCTGGGCTGTGTTGCAGGCTTCGTTGTAGAGATGCATACACGATGTGGATGAAGTTTTCTAGATTCTGAAAAGTTAAAACCAAGAGAAAAAGTAGTAGATTTTGCTAACTGTTTTAGCCAGCAGTTCTGATGTCTGAGCTGTGGGGTGTTTTCTACTAGTGCTTTGGGAGCTAAGCCTGAGAAGTGGGTCAGCTGATACTTGTAGTTGGACTAGCTTTCTCCGAAGTCTGACATACCAGAATGAGATAACAGGACTTGAATTTCAGTATGTGCAGTCATGATGTAACGTGGAAGTGAACATGCAGTGTCATGAAACTGTTGCTGACAATTATGATTTCTTAACCTCGAACAATATTTCTGAACTACAGTTGCCTTACTTTTAAAGCAAACAAGATGAATGACATACGGTGTAGTAGCCTGAAAGGTCCAATACATCTTGTGGCCTGTCAGTTTTCTCACATCCTTATCGTTACTAGATAACGTGAAGGCTGCAAAGAGTATTTTGGCCCAAAGAAAGAAAAAGATCGCATGCTCCTATTTTAACATATTATACAGCTGGCAGCTTACTGGCCATTCTGCTAAGACAGCACTGTATACCTTCCTTCAAAGCCTGAATGGTAATTTGGAGAATTTAAGGTTCATGGCCAAGCAATATGAGACGCTCTTCAACAGTCATACCTCTTTCTTCAGAGTGTTATTCATTGCTTCCTACATGTGCAGGTTGATTTATAGTAGCCTTTTTGTTTGGGCCTCTCTGGACTTGTTAAAGATCATGATATTGTTTTCGATTGCGCCTGTGAAGTCCCTCAGTTATCAGATGTGGATCGAGATTTGAGAGCTTGCCCAACTTACACTGATTTCTTTTAACATGGATACATTCTGAAAACAAAGTATTTCGCTGCAGTAATGGAGCTATCATCAGTCTTTTGGAAAGTGCAGTTGGTGGGGGTTTTTAATGCATTTTTTAATGTTAAGACCAATACGAGTTACATCAGTGCTTTATAGTAGTGCTTTGGCACAGAACACTGAGTTATTCGGGTTCTGTATGTCAAGGAGGGTATCACTGCAAACTAATGCTAATGGTAAGAGAATGATCACTTCATAGATGTCAAGTGATATAGTAAGGATGCTTTTTAAGGGGACTGTAGGGTAGTTACTACTATTTACATAGAAGAGGGCTGTTAGAGTTCGTGTTCTTTGATAAATCAGTTAACAGAAGGAAAAGTTTGCTTTTTTTCTATGCAGTAGTTTGTTGTTGGTCCATCATGCTCTTCTTTCTGCCTCTGCCTGAACCCAAACCCCCTCACAGCCTGACAGAAATGTTCGCTTACGCAGCTAGCCCTGCTTCAGTTTGTACTACATCCTTCTCCAGTGTTCGGCTGCGACATCAGAAGTCGATGTCCATGTCAGCCTCTGTGCACACGAAGATGATGTTGCCTCCAATAGACAATGGCGCAGATAACTTCAGGCCTATGTAAGAACCTGAAATCGTTGTGAAACTAACTTATACCCACTGCTTCTTAACTTTGTGCTGTGGAATTTTAGTCCTAGATTGTTCTAGTATATATTGCCCACAAGATGTGTGTTTCCTCATTTTTTTTAGTCTTGTTTACATTTGTCTTGTGGTGTGTCAGGCTGTCTGTGACATAATCCTGCAATAATGAACCTTAATTTTTTTCTTAGTGTTAGGAGTATTGGACATTCCCTATTGTCAAAGTTTGTGGGAGACTTTAACTCTGTATCCTGAAGGACTTCACTACTTGGAGCAGTTCACTTGTAGAGAATTTTGTGTAGGATACTTTCAAATTAGCAAGATTTTCAAAGATGAATATATAGAATGTGGAGGGAGAGACACTAAAGTTACCTACTGCTTCTCTTTCCTGGGAGGAAACTTTACTTGTCTATTCTTTTATCAGTCTTCAGTGAAACATTGTATGCCTAGTTTATCTGGTCTTTTCCAGGATACTCCTGTTGCATTTTTCTGCCTATGTAGGTTTCTGTTTCGGCAGCCTTTTAATCCTAACTTCTTACAAGTTTTGATTCCATACAGTGCTGTAATAATGTTGATATTTCCAACCCTGGCCTTATATAAAAGTGTCTGCTTATGCTTTACTGTAGAACGTAGTGTTTTGTGTTTCCTGCAGAACTGTAGTGCTTCTGGAAAGAAGTTCTAGCGTTGTTTTTTTTTTTCTGCTCTAGCACTATTCCCGATCAAAGAACTCCTGTTGCTTCAACTCACAGCATTAGCAGTGCAACCACACCTGATCGTATTCGTTTTCCCAGAGGAACGGCTAGTCGGAGCACTTTCCATGGCCAGCTCAGAGAGCGACGTACTGCTACCTACAACGGACCACCAGCCTCCCCCAGTCTGTCCCATGAAGCAACACCACTCTCACAGACTCGAACCAGGGGTTCCACTAACCTGTTCAGTAAACTAACTTCAAAACTAACAAGAAGGTAAGCCTCTTAAAATGGTAATGCAACATTTCCTTTTTACCAGGTAGTAGAAACACCTAGTAGTTCATCGCTTAGGTGGTTTTGTCCATATTCTCTGATTAATGGCTTAACAATTTCTGCAACTTGAAATGCACTGGCTTATGATTTTTTCATAGTTCTTTTTGGTTACAGAAGCCATTTGTTTTTAGCAGTTGAATCAAGTGGGATAAAAAGTGAGACAGTTTGGTCTGTGCTCTTCTATGCTCTTCATCCTCATGTCTCAAGTACAAATGCTGCAGAGCTGAAACATTTCAGCTCAGTTCAAAAGCTGCTCGCTCTGACTTCATGGTCAATCAGTAGACAGCATAAACTAGGATCGCAGTCTTGATATTTAATGTAGCATTAGAAGCTCAGGTTGTGTTGCCCAATCACTTAGGCTGTCAGTGTTTCCAGAATAATTTTGCTGGCAACACATGAATAGAATTATCACAGGTGAAAGGGTAGGGGCAGGAGACACAAGTTTCTTTTGGCAGTAGTGCTAGCATAGGTCATGTTAAAATAATGGCAGTACTATGCTTTCAGTCTAGGCAGGAGTCTGGTCAAACCTTGAAGAACTTATTCCTGTTTTGACCTTTAGTTCACGTGCAGATTCTGATTTTGGTGTGAAGGTACGTTGGTCTAGCCAAAACCTAGCTTAAGTAGGTGCTGTTCCTGCACTAACAGTTTTTATTCTAATTGGACTTCTAGTTTCAAATCCATGTATGATTTAAATTAGTTCCTACAAACCCTAAAATTGAAAACCATCATTTTCCTTCTATATTTAAAACCTGTTGGTTCACATACTGCATACTTCAGACCACTCTGATACCAAGAACTTGTGTTTGCAGAAGTGAGGGTTTGTTTATCTTTGCCTTAAGATATTCTTCATGCTTTCGTACCCTCCTCATCAGGTGAAATTTTTTTTAATATATCATTCTGATCTTGGCCTGCTTGCTTTTGTTTTAGGCTTACATCACATCAGCACCAAGCCATTTCCTTCCTGTCTGTTCTGTGATTATATGTTCCTCTCTCTCAGCATCCTCTTCATAGTCTCCAATTCCTACAAAATAATGCTGAGCCAAACTCGCATTTTTTCACAACTGGCTGATTTCAATTTAGAGACTGAATTTCTTTAAAAATTTAGAAGTTGTTTCTGTGAAAAACAAAAATGTGACAGCCTAGCCTTTGGTAAATGTTTTACCCTGCTCAGCTCTCTGCCAGCTAACACTTCCCTGGGAAATACTGTGCTGTATGAAATTCTCTTTTTTTTTTTTCTTTTTTTCCCCTTTTTTTTCTGTTGAGAGGGATAAAAGATTAATTTGAATTTCTTTTTAAGAATTAAATCATCTGCTTTTTGTCAAGTGAAGTCTTAATCAGACACATTCTTTTGGCACATCTTTCTTACTGTACTTTTGTTTGTAATATCCTTACTTAATTTTCCATCTGACGTTCCAAATGTGGATGCTCAAACTGTGAACATGCAAGCTTTTCACTCAGTTGTTTAGGCAGTATTCAAACTTCTATCACTACCTCCGAGTTTCAACTTTTTGCAGTGCAGTGTGGTTTTCTTGAAGTTTTTCTGCCACTACTTTTGACAATAGTTTAAATTGCATCTGAACTTGATTAAATAACATGCAGTTGTAATACAATAGCACTGTTAGAGATGGTTAAGTTTGCACTTGGAGGACCTTTTATAGTTGGGGCTCTGTTTAGTATAGGTGCTGTACAGACTACTAAGGAGGTGAATAGTGCCATTAAAGGACATTGTTATGTTTCTTCTCTCTAAATAAATTATAAAGAACCTTGAAACATGTTAATTTATTTTAGCATTCTCTATGGGGAATCAGAATCCTTTTGATTATGAACTACATATGTTCTGGTGTAGGCAATTGTTACAGCTTCTGTCACTAAATTAACTAAATATTTAAGGCAGTTTTTGGCACAGCATGGCTGACCTAACGTGCTGAAGGAAGGAAGAAACCTAACTCTGAAAATACTCAAGATCTAATTGTAGTAGAGTTACTGATTTTTGCTTTCTATTTGAAATACATGAAGAAAATCCAAACATATTTTTATGTGGCCTTGCAGATTGAGTTTCAAAGTGTTTTGACACTAGTACGTATTTTAATTCATAATAACTACTGGTGGCATATTCCCAGAAAAATTAAGTTTGGAAGTAGCAATGTTAAGAGTTTGACTCTTCAGACCCTAAATCCTCTGCCTAATCTCAGAATGTATTGAAGTGTAATTTCATTGCGCGTTTTAAATG
Organism: Haliaeetus albicilla; assembly: GCF_947461875.1. Taxonomy (NCBI): domain Eukaryota; kingdom Metazoa; phylum Chordata; class Aves; order Accipitriformes; family Accipitridae; genus Haliaeetus; species Haliaeetus albicilla. The sequence continues at coordinate 11,980,609 of NC_091487.1, read as the reverse complement.
AGATCTTTTTGCATGTTTCACTCTAAATGGCTTTTTCAATTTATTTTGTACAAGACTTTTTTGTTAATTATTATTTTGGCTTAATTTCTTTTAGAAACATGTCATTCAGGTTTATCAAAAGGTAGGATTTATTTATATTTAAAAAAAAGTGGCTCCTGCAATTAACAACAGATTTGGCTTTCTAGCCTTGGTTTTCTGAAAAACTAAACTTTCTGCTGAGAACTAAATACTTTCTTTCTTGAGCGGAAAGCATAGAATAAATCCATTAACTCATGATGATACTTAAGAATCTGTGGCACCTGTATAACAAGATGCTAAGCATGCCTTGTGAATTCTTCTTTCTTTGATAGAGTTGGTAGTACCAAAGTAATTCTGTTCTCTGTACTAATACACTTAGCATGCTTATGTTTGAAGAATGAGGTGTTTGATAACAATGATGAAAGTATAAACAAAACATAAGGTTACAAGCAAATAAAGGTAAGTGATTCTAAATTTACATTCTTTCTCTCTTTGTTCTATGATAATTTATAAAAAAAATCAGTTTGAAGTGTTGTCTGCAGTTGATACAGTAGAAGGCAAACTGAACACGGTTGTGAATAACACTTTCGTATGGAAGATTGAATGAAGATGCAACGGCTGTGTACTTATTTTAAAATGGGATGCATTTGCTGAAGTGAGTTGCAGCTGCAGTGCAAATAGAGCACTTCAGTTATAAACAAAAAGTATAACATTATGCAAATTTACTGACAAAAGGGAAAAGCTCAGAAGTCTGATTTGCATTTCAAGCCCAAAGGATTTAATTTAGTTTTACAATTTGGGAATGAATCAAGCTGCTATATATCATGTTAATCCATTATGATTCATGAAAGTTGGTGATACAATTTTGATCCGCAGGTAAATATTCCAGCAGAATTTTGTAACACTCTGTTCAGTTGTATGATAACTTGGATCTTCTTAAAGGGTAGTACCTTCAATTTCCAACTACTGATCAAAAATAGGGAGACAGGGCCAAAAACCAGACATCTGTTTTAACTTTCGAAATGCAAGGCTATGCACGTGACTAATTTGAAGTTTGTCAGACCATTTCAAGGAAATACTTTGATTAGGGCGACCTGAGACATGTAAATTGCTGCCTAAATTTGGGATTATTATGTACAGTTCCAGTCTAAATGTACCCTACCCGATTTAAATGAGTAGATTCCATGCAACCGTATTAATAATCAGAGCTCTTCCAAACATGACTTATGTTTAGAACTGGTGTTGGTTGGGCTGGCTGGCATTGTCATAGCTGACTTGAGAAAAAGAACACACACCAACTTTTAAGGAAGGAAACAGTCCAACACAGCATACAGATGAAACTGAGCCGCGGAAATAGTTTTAACCCATTGTGCGTCATGAGTTGTGGGGTGCATACCACATTGTAAGAGGGAGCTTTTGCCTCTCTAGTCACATTGCTTTTAAAACAAAGGGTTGTGATCTGTGCAACCTCCACAACTGGATACGTGTAAGTTTGTTACACTGCTGCTCCGAAGAAAGATGGAAAATGCTAATATGAGTACAATTTTAAACTAGAAGGTTACTGTTCAAATTTGAGACTTTAAAAAGTTATTTTTTTAATAATTTTTAAAGATTTTCCTTTGACTTGAGGCCAAGAATCTTAGAATATTGTGGAAATAGCTGCTACAGCTTCCATGAATATGTCTTTTGAGTAAGAGATTTGCAAAGTCTTACACCACCTACACAGGACCAGACTCTGCTTTTTAAATTCTGTTTTAAGTGTGCATGGTGCCCCTCCATACCTAATTTGTATGTAGGTACAAAATAAAATTTAAAATATTGGGGGTTTTGGCAATTTCTTCTCACTTCTTATGCTATGAATCTTTGATACTGAAAGAACTACTGTAGCTGAATAGCACGTATATATACTACTGCAACATCATTCTACGGAGCTGAACAAAAGTAGATAATCAGTCAATCAGTCACTCCTTTTTAAACTACTGAGTTCTAATGCTGTACTTGGTGCACAGAGGTATAAAATATATATGTATCTCTTGTACCATGCACTGTCCTTGCCAGTCTGCATATTGTGGAAGTCCAACTTAACTTTCTGACAGCAAAAATCACCTTCTATGTTCTGGATTTTATTGTAGCATCTTTTCTCCATTTCCATAAATTGATCTTATTTTAGAGTCTTGCACTTTTTGCTGGTTTTCCGTATCTTTTTAGACAGTTTTCTTTGTGTTTATTTGGATTTTTAACACAGAGTGTACAAAGATGTAAAGAACAGAAAACACAGCATAACTCAGGACAGATGTATGGAAACATTTTTGAAAGCCTTTCACAAATTATAAAGGAGATAGTGTATAGGCATTGCATGACAAATGAGAACACAACTTTCCTTTATATTTGTTCCATTCTCAAGATCAAGAAGCATCTCGGTCCATAAAATTAATTTATGTAAAAATACAAGCAAAAGCAGAAAATTCAGAGCATAAACTAGCAATTCGTAGTTCCCGCAGAAGTGAAGATTGTATTAGCAGTGGGGCGGCCTCAGGGCTGCTTCTGACTTGCTGTCAGAAGCACTGAAACAGTACTGGCAGTACAGTAAGTGACTGTTCCTGAAGCACCAGTGCTGGGCCGTAGAACTGGACCATAACCATGTGCTTCATGAAGGAAGGAGCGTCTAGAAAGACTGACACAGCTCTCCAAAGCTTGACATGATGGCTTGTATTTGAGGATGCGTGTCACCAAATGCAGTTCCTCATGCTAAATGAATGGAGCATTGACGCATGGAAAAACTGAACATAGTAAGGATTTTCTGAGAGGCTTCCACGAAAGAGTGTTTATTATTTCAAAGTGGCAGGTATTCTGTAAATTATGATCTTCTTAGATTTAGAGTACAGGGGTTTAGAAAGAGAACAGTTTGGCTTAATTTCAACCATGAAAGGGTCTAAGAACATCATTAGGGATTTTCCCTCCCAGACTTTTCTGGACAGATTCCAGTAACAGTAAGACTATTCATTATCAGGGAGACTGGTTATGTTCCTGTTTTCTACAACCTTTGGCAAGTTTAAAAAAAAAAACAAACAAAAAAACCCCCAACAACAAAACGCACAAAAAAACAACAAAACCAAAAACCAAACCACAAAAAGCCCCATAAATGCTTACAGCTCTTAACAAAGCTGTTGTCTTCCACTTCGTAGGTCCACAGTAGGCTCTTTAAAGTTCAAGTACTCTCAATTTTTCAATTGAGCAGTGTCTTCAAACTTGTTGCTTGCTTTGCCTGGTAAAAAGAGCCTTTCCCAGATCACCTGAAAGGTGTGGATTTGTTCAGCTGGTACATGTGATGGTTTCTCCCTTCCCACCTACTGCCTTCTTGGTCCTACAGAGTTGTTGTCAAGGATGAGTTCAGGGACTGTATATGCAGACCTGAAAAATCTCTTTCTACCTTCTCCTATATCCACAATAGGTACGTAGCATGAGATCTCATGAAAGTAACTACCATTAAAAACCCACTTTGAAGTGCTAGAATTAGTTGAGGACTTGTCAGTTGTTTTCTTCTCATTATCATCTTTATCCTTTTTGCTTGTGACAGCTGTTCATTAGTCAATGGCAAACGTTTCATAGCAGAGACTCTGTCGTACCATGTGCTGTGCACTACCTCAGAGAGCCGGGTTCTGATCAGATGCTGTTGTGACAAGCAGCTCATAGCTGAGTGACTTACCACTTTCTTAATTGGATTTCTATTGCAATAGCAGTGTGAATTTTGAACAAGGAGCAGGCTCCATAGCCTGTACAGCAAGTGCTGCCACCATGCTCCTTGCAGTGCTAACACAGCGTCTGTTTCCTCGTGACAGGGACTGTAGAGTCCTCTTGCAAGCCTGTTCCCTCACCACAACCCTCAAAAGGAAGGAGGAAATTAAGCCTCGTAACACCCCCCACACCCTGATCTAAGTACTGCTCTGCATCAAAAAATAAGCTTACCGTCTTACGTTCCTATCCCTAGACACCTGCCAGCCAAACTGCTTTAATAATTTACATTATTCAGTGAAGCCATGTACTAGCTTAGAGTAGTCTTGATAAGAGCCTTATAAAAGCAGCTTCCCTGGAAGCAGAATTAATGCTGAGATGTCGAACCATGGTACTGCAATAATGGGAAGGTTGAGGAAGATGATCTTCCCCTTAATTCTGCTTGATAATATGTTTTTTAAAAATGGTAGTGATCAGCAATGTAGCTTTAAGCAATGCAAGAAGACAGAAAGCTTAAGTTTATTCTTAGATGTGGAAGATGCGTCACTATGGGAATTAATAGGATAGAGTTACCACAGCTTAAGAAAGCTTGGATTTACCTCTAAACTTTTGTTAAAATACATATGCATCTTGTTCTTTTGCGTTAAGGTATTTGGTATTGTTTTAAACACCTAATACCTCGGATCTGATGTGCATGCAAACACACAGGGTGATGAGACTTGTCTGTAAATAGGGTATTTTTTCAAATATATATCGTACTCCCAGATAAAACTTTATATATGTCATTAGCCTAAAAATAACTGGGAGTTATTTCTCTTTTAGGAGGTACTTACTAAATAATACAATAACTTCAATACACTTTGTAACTTTAGTTTCACATTTTCTGCTTTTAGAAGTTCAACTTTATTCAGTGAGTCCTACAGTATTAATATATACAGACATTCATTGTAAAAATAAGTTATGGTCTTTTTAAAAACTGTAGTTTATAGACTTCCATTTGGTTTGACACTATATTCTGAATTTGGTCTAACCTATGAAGTTCTTTACATCTTTGTTGCTTTGTATTTTAACACACCTTTGGTATGATTGCAGTATCTTTTAGCAACTACTCAGATATTGTATATTATAGTGTAAGATTTGTCTTCTCTTTCCCACTTCCTTTTGCTTCTGCATTCTTTTCAATGAGGCTCCCGACTGAATATGAGAGGAACGGGAGATTTGAGGGCTCAAGGTGAGGGTAAAATTTTTGTTTAAAATGTTACTTAGGTGAGTTTGAACCTTTCTCCCCTTGATTACGTGGCATAGTGGCTTCAGGCAGCAGCTTTTGTTTCGTGTAAGGCTTTGAAACTAAACAAAGCAGCATTTCTGTCTGCAAAATGGCTATTAAAGCACTGACTGACTTGGTTCTAAACTTTCATCTTTCCTGTTGCCTTTTCCCTTGTGTGTTTATTTGCATTTTAGTCATTATAATTTGCTGTTGTCTTGTAGATGTGTAGGTAAGTGGTCTCTAGTGAGGCTGCAAACGTGTGGGATAACCACTGAAGGGTGATAAGATATGTCTCATCTCCAAAATCACAGAAAGTTAAACAATATTTTTCATGTTATAATCTTCTTCCAAAATCTGCATATCAAAAAATACTAGAAATGATCAAACTTGTGCTGGTTCTGCCAACTGTTTTCAGGTAGAAAAAACTTTCAAAAAATAAAAGGAGCATTGACTAGAAGTTGGTGTTCCCCCTGCCCTCTTACAGCCTTATTAAATTAAAACCTTAAAGTTAAAACAAAGATCTCTTTAATTTGCTTGCTGAATTTTATAACATCTGGCAAATCATGTAGCTGCATTTGACAGCATAATTCTATGACTCTTGCAGTTACTGAAATCTTTCTAATAGAAGATAAAATTATGAAAGAGGTTATCTTTGAGAAATCTTATTTATTTAGTTTTGACCTTGCTATCGCTTTTTATTTAACTTTTTCATAACTGCCTGCTTTTCATGGTGGTAGAAGAAAAGCATTGTGTAACCGGAAATCCATTGCCAACTATTTTAAAGAGCAGCTTGACTTAATACTGTAAGTCAAACTTTGAAGCTCAACATGAGACCTAAACTGCATGGTTTGGGGTCAGTTAAGTTACGTATTTTCAGAAAATACTGAAGCATGACAGTGAATGTATTTAAGTCTCTTGTCCTGAGGGCAAGTAAATTTGAAGAGGCAACTGACAGTGTGCAAATATTCATAAAGCAAATATGTAATTTTTTTTTTCCCTGGAGGTCCAAATATAGTTTCTTATTCTTCAGCTGCGTGACCACTGATTTTAATTGAAGTAGAAGAATCATTGCAAACTAGAAATTTCTGGAACGTTTATTTTCTTTGTCCTGTATAACTTTATTTATCCTTACAAAAGGAAAAGCTTTTTTTTTTATTAAAAAAAAACAAACAGTTGCAGACTTGGGAAATGCAGCCTCAATATTTTGTGCTTTATTTCTTAAAACTGTGACAGTAATGGTAACCATCTTATTTGCCATCTTTACTGACAATGTTGAGGCGGTGTCTGATAGTGACTTCCAACTCTCCTTCCTGCATTTCAACCTCAAAGGCGCTTAGCTGCATAGCTTGTAGCAGCGAAACATTTCACCACTTTACCTCTATCGGTTGTTGGTATTAAACAAATTACTTCATCTCTAAGTTTCCTCCCTGTTGAAGGTAACTCCAGTAGCCTACAATGTGGTGGGTCTCTAGTGATCATCTCAAACACTTACCAGTGCAGGAAGGCCAGAGTGAAACTGAACCAGCCCAGAACTGGGTGGCACATGTTGGCCCTGGGACAGTAGGTGGGTGACCCTTGGCAAGGAGCCCTGGTCCTGCTGTCCTTCCTCCTGCTTGCAGCTAACTACTGTGGGATGCCATGGGCCCTCCCAGTGCTTGGTCTCCAACCTGCTGCACAGGAGGAGGTGCAGAGGAACCCCCAGGATCTTTCTGCACAGGCTCATCCCCGTTGCGTATGAGTGGGCATCTCCCATGGGCTGGCATTCCTACAGCCTGGGCTGAGCACCCTTTTGTCACAAGTCACGCTATTTGAATGTTCCAGAAACTTCTAGCACAGACTTGGTGTTTCAGCTGGCCGCGTGGCCTAAGAATAGGGGTTTGAGCAGAACTTGCCTTAAAATTGAGTTGTAGGTGATGCATGTAGTTCTACCTCCGCAAGGTCGTTTCCCTCATGCTCCTGACTCCAGTGACTTCCAGTTGTCGCCCGTCGTACCATACCTTTGTTTCAGCCCCAACAGCTAATGCTTCACCTTGACTGTGTGTTTGTACAGCAGCTAGGAAAGCGGGGCATTGCTCGCAGCCGGAGCCTCTAGATGCTGCTCTAATACCGGTAGTGTGCATTGAGTGTTAGTTTGCTTCACTAACATGAAATGTGGAGAAGTTAGCTGGCCCTGCTAACTAATAAATTCCTGTCTTTCAGCCGCAATGTAGCTGTGGATCAGAAGGACGAGAACAAGGAAGCCAAGCCTCGGTCGCTGCGTTTTACCTGGAGCATGAAAACCACCAGCTCCATGGATCCCAATGACATGATGAGGGAAATACGAAAGGTCCTGGATGCCAATAATTGTGACTATGAACAAAGAGAGCGTTTCTTGCTTTTCTGTGTCCATGGAGATGGGCATGCGGAAAACCTTGTACAGTGGGAGATGGAGGTGTGTAAACTGCCAAGACTGTCCCTGAATGGAGTTCGCTTTAAGCGGATATCGGGAACATCCATAGCTTTTAAAAACATTGCTTCCAAAATTGCCAATGAGTTAAAGCTGTAACAAGAAAAATAGTTAAGTTGTAAATTAGTTAGCAATTTCAAGTGTTTTCGAGAATTCCGATGGAAATGTATAGAATAACATTTAGGCAATAACTTCTGCATCCTTCTGAATAGTGATATTAAAAAAAAAAAAAAAAAAGCTGCTGAGCTGGGAGGGAGAGTTGGACTTTTTTATAAGTGCACTACAGCATTAAAGTTGCCTACTATGTAAAATATTACCCCTTCTGCTTTATTTCCATTGCTCCTAAGTCTTTGACAACAAATTGAAACACAGAATATATTCATTTAAATATGCCTCCTGTTTGTGTGGACGTGTGAATGTACAGTATGTGTGTATAATATATAAAGTATTATATGTAAACAATTCATTTACAACATCAAGCTGTACCAGTACCTCTTTTTGGGCTAATTTTGGTGCTAAAAATTGAAATGGCCAAGGAGGAAACACTTGAGTTAATATTTAAAATAACTGAAGCGATAATCAGTAAATGCAGGTTTACAGTTCACTGCTGTGTTAAGAAAAAAAAAAGTGTGTGAAGGGTTTGGATTTACGGTTGTGAACATTATTAGTCCTGTTTTCTAAGTAGATCTCATGAGATTATTAAAAAGTCACTTTTACTGAGTAAGTCTTGCATTATATTTTGCCCACCTATTTATTATTTAAGTCTGAATCAAATTTTTAAAATGTAGTTGACTTGTGCATTAAAATTTGGGTAAACGCTTCCATTCTTCTGCTTCTGCTAAACTACTAAAATTGTATCTTTGTCCTTTTGGCTTATGAGTATTGATTGCAGCTAAGAACACTTTTCTGTTGTTCCACCATTCCTCTACAGAATGAGGCAGTCTAAAAGGATGTGCTAAATGCTGATTAGTGACTTTTTCTTTCAGACCAAGTTCTCTACATTAGACTAGGTCAGACTGATACAAAGCACAAAAGGACTCTCAAATAGTGACGGTATTTTGATGCAAGTCGCCATGTCCGAGTCAGTGCCATTCTGGGGTATTGCTGCATGTGTGGCAGTACTGTCCTTTGCGTTCTGGGTGTGCACAGTATTGAAACCCAAAAGTGGGAATCAAATTGGCTACTGATCTCCTTTGTTGTAACATCCAACTTGCTAAACTACAGCCATAGGCAGTAGCAGTTAAAACTTTTCCTTGCAGCTCTCTTCCACCGTGCTTCCACTTGGCTCTGGTTGTATTGCTTTTGATGGCTTTGTGCCAGTTGTGTCTCCTAGCTTCTGCTGCAGAGGGAGTCCACTGTTGCTCTTTTAACATGCAGTGTGGAAGCCTGCCCTTGATGAACTCTGACAGCCAACTAGCTTTCTGTAGGACACAAAGATACTTTGGGATGGTCCCCACTTTTTAACCATCACTGTGGTGAGCCGGATTTGATTTTGCAAACTAGACTGAAGAGATTTCTTCATGCATTGTTTCCTGCTGATACTCAGTTTATTTCATCAAGGACTTATGTAGATAATATCCTGCATTATCTACTTGACTTTTTGTATTACTGTTTTATGCTTATATTTCAGTGAAACACTTAAGCATGTACTTAACATGTGCTTTAAACTGGAGCCTAAATTTGCATTTTAAATTTGCAGTGAGCTGATAGTTTCTCATAGTACACAGTTCAGATTTGACCCGAGGTGAAAATGCAAAATCCTTAATATTTTGCAAGTTAGTTCTTGTTATCTGTAGTCTGTGAAGGCAGCAGACTTCCCCTCTCTTTCCCCCTAAGCATTGATATTGATTATGCTAGTTTAAAGGGTAATCATAGTTGTTAAATGTAGTAAATATTCCTGAATTTGCATTTTATTCTCTGTATATTCTGTATCATGCCATGGCTTGAGAACTCCAGGTGCTACTGGAGTTCAATTGGCTTTCAGTGCTCTGCCCGTGCCTGTGCTGCTCAGTATGGTTTTTTCCATGAAAACTCCATTTTGTAATAGCAATAAGACATTTCAGGGCAGTCATTGTACTTTCTCAGGTGAATGGTCACCTATCCTTTCACTTCCTAAATTTTAAGCACTCCTCCAAATGTATTTTTTTTCACCTGGCAGTGCACTTTGTTGTCTGAACTGAAAAAGTGTTCTGATAAATGATGTAAATCTGTATTCGATGGAAGTTACAAAAGGTTTCATATTAAATGTTTTCTGAAATAACTCTCTTCCTACTTCACCTGTTAAGTATGTAATTGTTTCTAAAAAGTGCACCAGTATCATACTTTGGATATTTAAAGTTTGTACTTAGAGTATTTTTCTTAAAGTGTTCTCAAAAGGTTCTTTCAGAGTAAATCTGTATTTGAGGTATTAAAAAAAAATTACTTTAATTGGAAACAGATTTTTAACAGCTTACTTCCCAAATGCCGTGTAAAATTACCAAGTTGCAAGAATATGCCCTTGTTTCTTTAGCATACTGCATGCTTGCTGTTCAAGTCTCTAGGAGTTGCCTGGAAAGGAAAACTGCTTTCTTCCTATCTCCAAAACAATGACGAACTTCTTCCCAAACACAGGCCTTTTACTTGTTCATGTTCCTTGGGGATCTGTGTAGGTTTATCAGTGTTGCTGCTGATACAACTCTGCAGAACAACAGCTGTTTTTTCTCTCCGTAAGAGACAAGTTTTAAAAATACTCGGAGGTCGGTGTGTGGTGAGGAGGTAGCAGCAGGCCTAGGCATTTTGAGATGCGTGTCTAGCAACCAAGAAGGGATTTTGTGTAATGGTATGACTGGTGTCCTGGAACGTGTGGTCTGAGAGGTGTGTTGGGGGGTGTTTGTAATGGGCTTGTGACTAAATGTTTGCATCGCCAAAACCCGTGTCATCCAGCTCTGAAGATGTCTTTCGGTTGCTGGGTCTGGCAGAGAAAAATGTCTTTAAGAGTTTGTGTTGCGGGGGGTTGACTGCTTTAAATAAAAGTGTTTAGATATGTACATTTTAAAAAAATATGAACACTGAGCAGGAACAAGTTCAGATAAACTTTTTCTCATGCAAACCTTACCTGTACTTAGGCTTTCTAAACCACTTCAGTCCATGTGACGTCTTTACAAGGTCTAAGGTCCTTGACCACGTCGAGAAGTAGAGAGGTATGTTAGAGGAACAGCTAGTCTTGCTGGTCTAAGTGTTTTCCATACTACATTTATTCAAGCTACAGTATCTGATCCAAACTGTGGCTTCAAAGGTTTTTTAGTACAGATTTGGACAAGGTTCACCTTTTTCTCCTGTATTACAGTGAAATTTCAAGATGAAATATAGTGAGATACTATATCCCAATCTTTTTTTTAATTGCAGTACTTTTTGTCAAGATAAATTAGAACATTTAAAAAAAATAAATCTGAAATTGTATCCACATGCTTATGTTAAAGAAATGAAGTCAGATGTTCAGGAGTCCTTCTAGTCATATGGAAAGATTGTAGCATATCTGGAATTTAAATAGACATCTCTCCAGTTCAGTTAAAAGCTCAGGTATACATGGGCCTATTGGGATAATGTGTAGAGCTTTTAATCAGTCATTTCCCACAGCTGCTGTGTCATACAGTGTGTTGTGGATTGCAATTTAATTAGGACTGCAGCCAACCCAGAGAACCATTTTCTCTGTTAAGCCCTGTTCTGGAGCAGCAGTACATACATGCACACTTCAATTTAAAACTCGCTTGGTCGTGCTGGTTTTGGTTCCTGACGGGCTCAGATACCACGCTGGGTGTGGGCAGAGGCCACCTATGAACTAGTGGTGGTGGTCTCTGTATTTCAAGGGTGGGGTGGTTGGGTGTTTCTTGCTGTGCAGTCTGTGATCAGCTATCCAAGACCATGTCTTTTCTTAGTAAGCTAAAGAGTTAAATATTTAGAGAATCTCAGTGGTAGATGGTATTTCTGCTATTGGGGGGATGTCATACTAATGTAAAATTTTTGTTTTCTAATTCACATTGCAGATGTTTAGGAAATACTAAATACAGTTTTGGAAAGCTGATCCCACTGTAGATTAACATTTAATTTTAAACATGTAGATTTGCAATTTCTCCTATTTCCAACAGTCAATACAATCTCATTTCTGTAAGTTCTCATAGAAAAGCCATGGAGCTTTCCTGTAAAGATAGGCTCACATTATTACAAATCACTGGTGCTGCCAGTTAAACCCCTGATCTGACATTCTGATGAAGTGTGGTTGTGAAAATTCCACCTCTGACCGGAATTTTTCTTTCCGGTAGCAGTGACTTGTTTCATTGATTTCACCACTGACCATTAGTCCATTGCTTCAGAGAAACTGTTATCCAGCAAGAAGGGGCATAAGCTTTGGATAAAAGCTCAACCTAGTGCAATTAATAAGAATTTTTTAAAAGTCACACTTCTTCATACCAAAGGCCCAACAGTGTCCTGCATTGCAGCAGCAGTAAATCCATAGAGAAATCTAAGAAACACAAGACAGATACAGTAATTGTTCTCCGTGTGTGTGCTCCTTACTTCTGACAAACTTAAGAGCAGGAAAAAAGCTAACCTTTAAACTTGTTCAGATAACTTGATGGTTTTCATGTTCCCGTTTCTGCTGGTCTCTTCTTAATGTACTACCAGGTACTGCCTCCAAGGAAAGGGGCTGGATAAAATGAGCAAAACCATGGGGGAGCAGTCTCTTCACCCAGTGCTTCTGAAGTTGAAACAGTATGGTATTTGAAGCAATAGAATTTGAAAGACCCTTAACTGGTCTTTTTTAGCCTCCTAAGAATGTTTTAACCTTTGGTACAAACAGTGGGCTCTTGTTCCAGCAGTAACTGAAAACTGAAGCTGTGTCGATACCAACACTATGAATCCTGTAAGTATCTGCACAGAAGCCATGTTCAGGGCATTAATTGCCAGTTGTTGGGACTTCATCTTCACCTACAAGTGCCATTAACACCTTGTAGTGGTTGTGACTTAGCAGGTAAGAAGATATTTATTGCAGGGGAAAAAAAAAATGCTTTTGCTTGCTTTTTGCTTCTGTGTGTTGAGCACTTGAAACTGTGTTCTGAGACTCGGATGTAAAATTCATGCAAAGTGGCCATGGTTATGGTTGCTGTGGGAACCATGGCATTGAATTTCAAGGCATAGAAATGTTGCAGTTCTCATTCCATTAGTGCCCTTATGTTATCATTTAATAATATCCTTATGAAATTCAGGGCATAAAACCAAAATATTTGTACAGTTCATGTTTCCTTGTAGTTGCTGATCACACTGAATGTATTAGGTGAATAAAATCAGATAATGAAATAACTCGCCAGAAAAATAATTCTGTTAAAACATATGGGCATGCAAAATCGGAAAGTGAAATGCTCCTGGTGTTGAACAATCGCACCATTTTCAATCATTTGCCTATCTCAAGGTACAGCCCCTGTTTGCTTGGAGGTGTCTCTTACCAAGACCTCAGCTCAGTGTGAGCACTGTAACCAACTACAAACAGCAAAGTCTTTCTAAGCGCAGAATTATTTTCCCCCTGCCGTCCCCAGCCAGAAGGCATGAAATGAAGTGCTTTCACACATGTTTCCACAGAGATGGGATAAACACCAGCCTGATAGGATCTTGGAGACATTTGAGAGCATGTGTTCTAGTTGTCCTGTGTCTGCGGTGCCCAAAGGAGCAGGGGCTGGTGGCGTGGGGCACCTGCTGCGGAGCTGGAGGCAGGGTGGGATGGTGGTGGGTGCCTGGGTGGGTGCATGGTCCTTTCTGCAAGGAAAGGCGAGCTGTGGAGGGACGTTGCAGTGTCTGCAGTGGCCACAGGATGTCTCTCAAATGCAGAAACACACTTCTGGTTGGTGTTCATCTGGAATATTTTTAGAAAAGAGCTCCAAGGATCACTTGCTCCATGCAGAGCGACGACTTCACATCGGTTATCGGTGTTACCGGCCGTTCGGACAACTTTGACTTACTGTTAAAAGCATTGGGGGGAAAAAATGCACCACAAGATATTGACGGAAGGTGCATATTTTTCAGGTTGAAAAATATCCTAATGCTATGTTTAACTTTCCATTATGTTTTATTGCTTTCGGAGCTGAGGTGTAGTTAAATGGTCTTTAGCTTTGCCATGGAAAACCTGTAGGGCTGCAAAACCCTTTTCCACTTGTTTGTCAAGCCTTGTTCCGTCTCCTTTCCTAGAAAATGACCATGCTGGGGAGCAGACTCTTCTGCTGAGAAGGGTAAAAGGAATATTGGATGTTTAAATTCATTTCCAGCTTTTTAAAGAGTAAAAATCTTTGTTTTCCTGTTTGGAAATTTAATTACTGAAGCTATTTTGCTGTTCATCCTTTAGTAATCAGTGTAATCAAGGCTGTAAATTGCAGCCAGCCTTTTCTAAAATAATCTGGGATCACTTGCCATTTATATTTCACTGTATTAAGTAACTCTAAAGCTTTATGCCTGGCATTTTCCATGTCTGCAGCCTGTTTTAATCTTCAAACAAATCTTGTTGCTTATGCTTTGAGTAGGCAAGAAGTGAAACTTCCTTATTTGCTCAGGATTTTTTTCAAATCACATATTTTGCTGCAGCTTTCACTTTTACGGTAATCAAAGTTTTGCTGTTGGGGGATTAATAGTGACTGGTACTAATATTTATCGCTGGGATGTTTGGCTTTGGCATCTGGAAATGGAGAAGCTGTTTATTTTGGTCAATCTCAGGCTGCTCCATGTTCTTTCTATGAAAGAACTCTGTGACTGGTCCCCTTCTTCCTGCAGTCCCAGACCCCATTGCCTGCTGCCGAGCCCTTTTCTGTGCTTCCCAAGGCGATGCCCTGAAGCACTGGTTGCGGTGGGAGTTGCGGCGTGTGCAGGGCTCATGGCTTTGTGTGTGGCTGTGCAGTGGGAACCGCAAAAGGAGGATTTTGCTGTTGGGAAGTTCTGTTCCTCAGCACCAATCTGGGAGCAGCCGCCAGAGCAGATTTGTTGGGTCAAATATATGTATTTTAGTGGTTTTATCTAACTGACCCCTTCATGAACTTCTTTATCGCTGGCATCTAAAACTTGTTGCCTTCTCCTTACCTCCAGAGATGAGCCTTGGCTGAACCCATCTGGCTGAAGCCTTCTTTGAGCTAAAGTCTCGATTTAAGGGACAGTCTCTTTTTGAGGTCTTCTGTGGTGTCAGGGCTCCGTGAATCTCTCTGGACCGGGACTGTAAGTGCTCTTCTAGCTGGTGAAAGAGTACAAGTGCTCCAGGGCCCCCTGAAGTGTCTCAGCACAGGTCTGTGGTACAGAGCATGGCAAATGCAAAAGGATCTCATCAGTGTTCAGTTGCTGAAGTAATTCTTCAGACCTGGGGGACAGTTTAGCTCAAATAAGTGCAAGGCTGTAATGAACGGTTGAATTTAGAGCAGTCCCTAGCATGAGGAGGAAGGAGTCATCTCTTCTGGATGACTGCAGTTCCTAGGTGCTTTCCAGACTTCTCGTTACAGAATCAAAACACCTCACCAGAATGCATACTTAATTAGGCGCATTCTGTAATGTGTGCAGGGCCTGCACAGTGGTGGGCAACGTGCACGACAGCAAAATGCCCCAGTGAGGAGCTGTGTGGGCTCTGTTTACTAATGAACAGGGGCAGGACTGTCCTGTTGTTGTGGCTCTTGAGGGAGCGACCTGCTCTCACTGTGAGGCCTCCATAAGCAGGAGGAAAAGCTCATCCTGGTCATGTTACTGTAGGAAAACGCATGCATTTTTCTCCCTAATTCTCCTCTGGCTCTGCTTGGGAAAAGCATTAAAAGGAGTATTGCAAGGTGTAAAGGCAGAGGTGGTGGGAGCTTACTGGTGGCAGAAACAGAGCTCAGTGAGCACCATCTCAAGTGGCCCCTGGTTCATGTGGCTGTGTCTCTGGGGCTCAGTGTACCATTTCCCTTATCGTCTCACACTGTATTCAGTGGTCCAAACGGCTCTTGGGGTGAAGCTGCAGCTTGCAGGGACTTCATGGAACGGCCTGTTCCTCCTCTGAGCTCTGTTTTCAGGGGACTTGCAGGGAAGTTTATCTCCGATCTGTCTGCCGACCCTGGTTGAAGCTAGCTTGCAGGTTCAACAGCTACAGGGAGGACAGATTGAGTGTACACGAGCACAGGTGCTCACACACAGCGCATGACTACATAAGGCTTGTTTCTCTGGGAAACCAGCCTAAAAACTGTGACAGTTCACAGCAGGGACCAGATCTGCTGGTCAAGAGGCAGCTCTCCTTAAAAGGTCACTTTTCAGGTCAGAGTTGCACTTGGGGTGAATCCTGATGGAATAGGGGTTGATTCTGCTGTGCACAAACGGGAGCCAAGCTCTAGTCTGTGCACTCAATGACTTGAGTAACTTAAAATACCAAAGACTGTTCTCCAATTTTCTTTCTGTTGCTAAGATTATTAGCTTGGGTCTGCCAGGGTGAGTGTTGCATGATGTAAGACATTATTTTTTCTTTTTTCCTGACTATTTTACATCTGGCTAATTCTGCTGAAACAGCGGGGAAATGTGGAACCACATTTCCAAAGCAGTAGAAGTAAAGGCAGTGACAAAAGCATTCGTTAAGGATAAAAATAAAACAGAGGGATGAGAGCCAAGGCTTATGGGGAGACACGCTGTTTATTTAGCCAGCATCCAGCATCTCTCATTAACTTACTGTTACCTCTACCTTACCCTCCCCTTCTGTCCTACAACAAGTGAGAATAAAGAATGTTTCATCCTTGCCTTGTTTTGTCACTCAGATGATGCCTTTTCCCAGTTTTCTGTCTTGGCAGCAGTAGCATTCAGCATTTCACTGCAAAGCTGAGTTTCATTGATTTAGCAGCTGAGTTCAGGGAAGGCAGGGGATGAAAACAAGTCCTAAATTTGGATTCAACCAAAGATAGACATGCTGCTAAATGGAAAACCAAAAACCTGGAAGTAAAGCTCTGGATCAGCGTGGTATTGCATTGAAATTTGTGGTTATGCTGATTGCATCTGTTATGCTCACTGCTGTAATGTGCCCTTTAATCTTTACTTATGGCATGTGCAAGTGTCCTGGCTGGGGACGTGTGGAGCGTGGTGGTAGTCACCTCTTCTGTGGTATCGGCTGGTTGCAGAGAAATGGGGTTTTGTGCTGGTAAGTTCACTGGTGATAGAGTAACCCTATGGGTAGGGCATTACAGAGGTTGGAGGCCAAACTCTGACCTCTGAAAGGGTCTGATCCCCCCACTCTCCCCCAAGGGCTGTGTGAGTCCCTGCTGGGGCGCTCTCCTGCCAGCAGTGCTCAACCTTTGCAGCTTATTAGAGCAAGGAGTGTAGCCCTGGAGAGAGAAAATGGTAATTTCTTGCCCTTACTTAGCAAGTCTAAGCTACACTGGCCTGCCTCAGCCAGAGCTCTGGGGAGATCCACTTCTACACAGCTTTAACCTGCAGAAGCCCCTTGGCCTGAGAGGTGGGAGACCCTGATTCAGTTTGAAAGTGGCTTCCCACAGAATATAGGAAGAGAAGTAAGGAGGGGGGAGGGGATGGAGAACAGGGTGCTGGTCCATCTCCCATCTCTGTTATGAGTTCAGTATTGCTCTTCCAACAGCTCAAACCTTTTTACCAATATGTGCCCAAATTTGTGTATGACATCCAAATTTTTTGAACCCTTTAGTGGGGCTGGGATACCTGAAGCCACGTTCTCTGCCCAGCCCAAGCACCCTGCAGCCTGCAGGGCAGCAAATCCAGGAGCTTCCACTTCTCTGTGTCCACAGCAATGTCTTAGAAACAATATTGTCAGTCAGTCTTTTCAACTAAAATTACTCTAGTGCTAGAGACAGCTCTGAACATTACAGCAAAGTGAGCACGCAAGGCCAACACTCGTTGCTATAAGTTACGCTTTTCTTTAATTACCATGTGGACAGGTATATGGCTGGAGATGTTCCCAAATGCGGGTCATGCTGGCAAGGACCTCTTGTGCAATATTGGCCATGTCAAAGTGACTGTGCTAGAGGAGGATTTTCTGAACACCTCTCAGCCTCTTCTCCGAGCAGTGTCTGACACCCACCCTGGCTGCAGAGCACCCTTCAGCCTGGCTTCTGGTCCAAGGGCAAAGGGCTGAGGTATGGGCAGCCTCTGCAGCAGAGATGCTCTTTGTGCAGTTTAGGAGGCCCTCCGCCAGCTCTCTGATGAACGACCTGCGCCCGTTTAGAAATCGGTGTACATGCAAAGAGGATGCGGTCACCGGCAAAGCTGAGCTCCCAAACCACTTTTTCAGTTTGTAGTGCAGCAAGCTGTCTGCACTCGCGTGGTGTTGTACAATCTGCTGTTGAGCCTAAAGGGCGCGTAGCCTCCTTTCCCCATGTTTCTGGGGCAGACAGCAAAGGAATCGAGGTGTTAAACCCAGTAGCAGCTAGAACACAGCCCTGCTCAGCCTTGATGCCATCGGAGACAAAAAGGCCTGCCAGCAATCCCACTCACCAGCTGCCGTGTGGAAAATCCCAGAGTGGGCTGAGATTCAGGAAAAGGTACTAAAATCTGTCTTTGCGGGTGATGGGGTCCCTAACTAGGCCATCTCCTGAAGCAGGAGACTGAGCAGAAGTGGAACTGAGTCCAGAAGAGGAAAGGCTGGAGTGATCTGATCTCTGCTTCTGTTCCGCTTTCAAGTAGGTAGACTAGATCAATGGATTTTAAAATGGAATAGCAGGAGTTCTGTCCCTAAGCACCCTCCTCCCAGGCATGGCTGGAGGATTGGGTCAGTTTTTAGGACAGTCACTTGTTCCTCCTCCCTGTCTAGTGCTTATAACAGGGGTCCCCTCATGCTGCACCCCTCTGGGGCAATCTCCATACAACCAATGCACAGTCACCAGTGCTCACCACCACTGCCTGCCTGCAGCAAGGGTCCACCCTAGCATGAATGAGGGAGTACCCACAAGAAATAAGATCACCCACTGATGCATCCTTCTGTGTAGTTATGGTTTTCCACAAAAGAGCACCCCAGTCTGCTGCCATCTTACCCTACAGCACAGCAGGGGGCTGCTGCCCCAGGATGGAGGTGAGCTGGGGGGGTGAAGGACAAACTGCTGCCTAATCATAGCAAAAAGCCTCTTCCTATCTCGGCTGGTTTCACTTCTCTCTTCTGGCCTGAATCCAGGCTGGGTTGGGGCCAGGACACTTCCTAGCCCTGCTTTCTCGTTTAGTTGCTAGACCAACTTCTCCTTTGGCTGGCTGGATGCTCTCTGCTGGCCGCTCCTCAGAAGGACCTTCTGCATGGGCCAGGCTAGCCCTTGTGTGAAAGAGGAAGGGAAGGTCCTGGCCTCGCACACAGGGAGTGGTGCAGCTTGTGCAAGTGTCTGTCACAAGGCAGGAAGAGTAGGAGTCAGACTTTCCCGAGTCTCAAGTTAGATCTCTTTCTGGCCGCTGTGATGAGTGTGGGTAGGCTGATGTGTAGGACAACAAAAGCTCTCTGTTGGTAGATATAAGCGGAGTAGTTTGAGAAGGTCCAAAATTTTCTTCTTGGCAAAGGAAAGCAATAATTTTTCACAGTGTCATGAGAACTTTGCTGAAATTTTCTCACCTGGAGAAGTGAAGAGAAAGGGCATCCAAAGATACTGTCAGGAAGACCTTCAAGCTTGTATTATAGTCATATGGCTCAGCAAAGAGCTAGGAGGAGGCACAATACATCAACCCCATGGTTATTTGCCCTGTGTACAAGCTACTGCTGTCCTTTCTGGGGGTCATAAATATTCTCAGTCAACTCGGGCAGATGGTTGGCCAATTATGTCTCTGGGGAGCCAGAAAGTCTCTCGAATCCTCACTGTAAAGAGCTGGTATCTGTTTGAAGTGGCGCTGAAAAGGGCTATCTATCTCATTGACAGCCCTGGCTATGGCCAAAGCGTGGCCGCTTGCGTCAGCCGGACCAGAGGTGTCCTGTGCACATCGCAGGGAGGGAGCTGGGGGAGCATCTGAAGTCTCCCTGGGTGGATAACTGTGACCATCTCACCACCACCGCTGAAGGAAGCAGCAAGCTGTTTTGTGAATCCCTTAGCCTGCAGCAACCCAGAAAAACGTTGAGTGTTGGCTCTTGCTTAAACTGTCATATGCTTGAATTCAAGCAAAGTTTTCTCCCTTGGCAGAGAAGGAGCGAAGCCAGCCTCTGGTTTGGTGCTAGCCAGGAGCATCGCCGCTCTCCCTCCTGCCCCAACCTGAGTGGTTCCTGGACTGGCTGGTGGTGGGCCGTGCCTCCTGCTGTGGCCACGGCCATGGTCCTGCTCTCTTGGGCAGCTCCTCCCCACGTGTGATGTGCTGCAGAAAATGTCCCCAGAGGATCCCAGGGAAGGAGCAGTTGTTACCAGGAAGGACAGGTCTCGGATGCCCTTTGAAGCCTCTGAGGCCGGCGAGTGGGCAGGGCTGAAGTATTGTGTTCCCAGAGCAGGAACACGCCAGAAGTCTGGAGGAGGTTATGGAAATAATAACAACAGTGACAATCAGAATAGGTGGGATTGAGCTTAATGCAAAGACAACGGGTCAGCGGAAGCAGGCATCTGTTTCTGTGGAAAAAGGCATCTGCTTTTGTGATGAGCCTGTGCCCCTCCTTGCCTTTGGGGAGCTCGGGGGAGGAGAAGACAGGAGGGATGGAGGTGGCTCAGTGTGCTGGTGGCCAGTCCTGGCTGTGTCTGAGCTAATGGCAAAGCTCGATGCCTTGGTGTGCATGTAGGAAAAAGCAAGGGAGCTCTTTTCCCCACTTACTGCTCCCGGACAACATCAGCTATGGCTTTTGAGAACCTCTGAGCCAAGCTGAACCTCAGTAGGGTGAACATGTCAGTAGAAACCCTAATGGTTTGCTGGAAACATCATGTCAGGTTTGGCCCCGTTCAGCTTGGTGGACTCTGAGGTGACAGTAGGGACAATCTGTAGTTTAAAACAGGTCAGCCCCAAGCTGCAGCAACTCGTGGTGGCCCTGGGTATGTGGCCTGCAGATGGATGGTCTGGAAATACAGCTCCAAAGGTGAGCGGAGACCCATCTGCAGCCTGCTGCTGTGGTTAGGAGAGAGATGCAGTTGGAAGTAACAAAATCCTGGACAGCAAATGGCTGTGCCATGCCTTCTGGCACCATTTGGTCATGGCTGGTGGAGGTGGCAGCCTAAGTGTCCCTGAGCCTGGCCCGAATCCAGCTGGATGCTGGGTTCCTGGTGGCAGGTGCACTCATGTGCCGAGGTCCCACTCACCGTGAGCAGTCCGGTCCCCTGCTGCCAGCTCCTCGTGTCTGGTGGGTGCTCACCTGACCTGTCTACCCCCCATGGTGGAGGTCATCCTGCAGGACCTCAAGGGGCTGGTGCCATGTCCCCCTCTCGTGGGCTGCGTTCTTGTCACCTGCAGAGTGATGTTCAGGCTCACAAAGCATCACTCAGACCTGCAGGTCTTACAAGCCCCCACTGGTGAAGGGCTGCCCCATGGAAGCACCACCCAAGCAGTGCGAAGGCAGCTCAGTTCCCAGGACACATCAGCTCTGCTGCAAGCACCCTTGGCTATACTGGCAACACCCTGCTGTGTTTTGGAGCTGCACCCTTCACAAAAATATGAGCATCCCCAAACAGACCCGGGGTCCTAATGTGACTTGCCAAGGATTTCTGCTGGGCTGCAGCTTCCAGCCTGTGCAAACATCAGCCCAGCCAGAGATTAAACAATATCCTTTAATAGGAACAGACAGGCACCGATTCCTAGCACAGGGAGAAAAGCGCATTCCCCATTCAGAGCTCGCATGCAGGCACCACGAGGGCCACAGGGGGGACTGGGATGCCCTGATTTGGAAGTCTCTTGCTTGACCCAACTACTCAAAAGGCGGCTGTTTTCCTGTGCTTGGGCCAAGTGAGATTTTTTTTTTGTTAAAAGATTCCTCATCTGCTCAGTGTAGAGGGGAAGTTGAAAGACGCCAGCTTGCGCTCCCGGCCTCTGCTGAATGTGACTTTGACCTATAGCAGATACGGGAGTTACCACTGGCTTGTCAGAGCCTCCTTGGCGTGCAGGGCTGGGGCTCGCTGGCGCTGCCGTTTACGGGGCTCCAGCTGTCGCCCTGATTAGATAGTGCTCTCCCAGCACAGGGGCAGCTCTCCCTCCTGTGCCTCGCGGTGTTGCCTTGCTCCTCAAAGGCCACCCCAGGGTCCTGCCGGGGGGAGCCCCCAGGGAAGGGGGCTGCTGAAATGCTCTCCAGCATAAACAGGAGCCACCTTTAAAAATAAGCTGAGAAAACAGCCAAGCTGAAGGGCATCACTCCTGTTTCCATGAGAACGAGAGAGTGAAGCCTGCCAGGGCAGCACTGCTCTGGCCTTGGCTTTCTGACCCCACTTTCACCCTGCAAGATCTCTCCCCTGCTTTTACCCCCTTTCCTTATTTCGGGTGGACCCTCGCTGTGGTCCCTGCTCTCTGCAACTACTCCTGCTGCCCGTCCTGGTCCACAGCCCCCCAGCTCCTTGTTTCAGGTGCTGGGCTTTGTCCTCCAAGTTTTGGCCATTTTAGGGTGTGGGACAAAACTTGGAGGACAAAGCCCAGCACCTGAAACAAGGAGCTGGGGAGCTGCGGACCGGGAGTCGGCCTCATCTATTGCAGGGTTTTATTCCTGCTAGCGCTTGGGTTGGTGCAAGGGTCTGCCCTGAGCTGGGTTGGAGGGTGATGTCCCCTTTGGTGCCATCTCCACGCTGGTGGGAGGTGAGCTGTGGGGGGGACCAGGGTCTCCAGCTGTGAGTGGACCACAAGGCTCTTCGTCTCTGATAACGTGCTCTTTACAGTCTTTTCCATTCCCAAGAGAAATTCTGCAGGAATTTTCTATTTCTGCAGGAGGGGCAGCAGGGAAAGGTTGAGCTGTCTTGAGACCTTTGTACTTTATTTTTACTTTTGTTGTTGGGCTTTTTTTAATCTCGAGGAAGGAACAGAATAAAAGGGGCATAAATAAAATCCAACTAGTTGGGACAAAAATACTCAGGCAAAATCCTCGCCCAGGACTGTGAGTGAATTTGTACGTGAGAGAGACACTCAGCTAAGGGTGGATTCTGCATCTTAAACCAGGATTGGGTTGTGGGTTTTTTTTTCCATTTGGAGAAGACAAAGAGTGACCAGGTCAACCCTCATCTCTGAAAAGGGTGAGCAGGAAGGCAGAGGACCATGTCCAAGAGCTGCTGTCCCCAGCCTCAGCAAAGCTGCTTCCTCCACACTGTGAAATGGGGCTAACAATTAAAAGCCTGCATAATGATTTGCTAAATGGAACATTATACAAATGCAAAGTACCATTAGTACTAAGCCTGGCATAAGCTGAAGGAGTGATCTTGTTTTCTTCCCCAAACCAGAGTCTGCAGTTTCACTGTTGTTGATGTCCCCAAAGCCTAGCCCTAGAGATGTCCTTCTCCTAGGTTAGCATTGCATCCCCCCCTTTCCTACCTTGGAAAGGAAAGAAAATACTGACAAGATTTCAGCTGCTTCTAAAATATGCTTTAGCTGCATGCTTCATGCAGAGTGTAAGTGTTGTTGCTTAAAATAAATATATATGTATTTAATTTTTTTGTCTTATTTTCCAAAGATCGCGCAGTCTCAGTGTGGCTTGATAACAGTCCCTCACCACAGGTTGCCTTTTCTGAGACGCTCATTTCCAAGTCCCAAAATATCTCCCACAACAGCTCGTTTGGAAACTGCAGCCACTAGTCCACGGCCACCATGTCCCAAGTGCCAGCGTGGGCACAGGCTCGCCGCTGTGGCCAGCTTGCTGCTGCTGTCTGCAATTACCTCTGCCCGCACTCCAGGGTTTTTCTCAGTGAGGTGGAAGGACAAGAAAGAACATGTTGAGAAATAGCAAACGGAGAATTATGTGCCAAGTTCAAAGATTAGTGGTTGGCTTATTAGGTTTTCCCCTAAGCTCAGTATTAAGTAATGCTAAATGACCCACACAAAAATCAGAAGGGAGAATTAACAAAGGTTTAATGATGGATGTTTGTGTTTGAAAGCATCATGGGACTAAGTGCCGGCAAACAACAAAGTGTTCCCCCCCCCCCCCCACTGGTACCCACTGGAAGATATTTCTTAGTATCTTAAAAATTGTTTTACCTTACTTCTAAGTTTTATAAGTCTTTGTAATAACTGTTCCCATGCCCATTCAGCCTCGAATAGCTCTTAGGTTTATAAATACATTTCACTGTTTCTCTATATCTTCTTGATGTGTTTATTCCAAATTCCTTTTAGGTAATCTAATCTGTGTTTTCAGTGGTCCCTGCTCAGGGCTGGCTTTAACTGAAAGTGAATAAACTGAGCTGAAAGGCACATCAGCTGGGCACTTAAACAACTCCTGTACAAGATGATGGATCTTCGGAGGAGTTGTTCTTGGTGGAGGCTTCAGTTCAGAACTAAGTTGTATGAAAAATCTCTATGTGGCCATGTCAATGGCAAGCAAAATGGAAAGGATGTCAAAAGGGGAGGACGGTGTACAGGTATCCCAGGAAAGTAAAGGCTAAAAGGGCACATAGTCTAACTGCAAAGCCAAGTCATTGCTGGCTTCGACACTGGTTATATAAAAGTATTTGGTAAAGATACACTGGCCATCTGCTGTCTTATGCCTCTTCAGGGGCTCCGGGTGCTCCAGCTGACCCACCGCTTGGTGTCATTTCTCATAAATACTGCTCAAGGGCTGATCCTTTATTCCGTGTTAGGAAAAACAAAATAAATTTTTGTCTGCCTTTAAAACTGTGGTTTATACTACATTGAAGGGTTTTCCCAGCCAGGTGTTCAAGGGTGTCATGCCGAGGCACCAGGACTACCTGAATCAATTCAAAAACATTTCAAGAGGAGGGGGAAAGGGCTGTGGGAGGGGTGCTCAGCCCCTGGAGAGGAGAGGGATGGTCCCCCCAGGAGAGGAGAGGGATGCAGTGCCTTTCCAACAGTGGGTAGCAGCCCAGGGCTGCATCCTGAAACATGCAATCCTGTTGCATGTGTGAGGACACAAGTAACCCCCGGCACGAACTGCTGCTGAACTTCTGCGACGGCCAGCGGGAGAGGAGGCTGGATGCTCTAGGGGTGGCTGCTGGGGCCAGACTGGTGATTCCCCGCTGGGGCTGGGGCCTGGTTTTGTCCAAAGTTTAGGTTACTGCCAGGAAGTGAGCCACATGAACCAAGGCAGAGCCCTGTGCTGCCACAGGGCCCCTTCCCCTCTGACACGTTCCGAAACCAGCCCCCTGTGCTGGGGGTGTTGCCCCACAGCAGCAAGCGGCAGGTCCGGCAGAGATGGACCTTCTCTGTCCCCTGCTGAGGTTGTCCTCATCACCTTATTCTGGCTCAGCAGTGACACAGGCTGCTGCCTGCAATCCGAGGCAGGCAGCTCTCCCCATGCTAAGCTGCAAGGTCTCCATCCTGCTGACAAGTGTCTTCACAAACCACAGCGTTCATTGCAAATAAAAACCACCAAAAAAAAAAAAAAGCCCCCCCAAAAGGCCAAACCACCAAGTAACAGAAAACACGTAGCTTATGGCTCTGGTTTGGTCAGTCCCCTGCAGCAAGCTGTGAGGATAGCTCGCCTAGATGAGCCCTCAGCCCTGCCCCACTTCATAGCACCCCACAGCATGAGTAAGTCAAAGCAAGCACTTTGGTGAGATAACCGATGGGCGGTTTAGCTATTGCACAAGGGTAAAGTGATGCTCAGATGCAAGGTGTGATATGCAGCAGCTGGACATTAGTGTGCTTCTCACACAGCCCTGCAGAGAGCTGGCTGGTGCAATCCCTACTGCCTCTCAACCTGACTCTCTTCCACGTTAATGCAGTCGGGAGGTGCTTTGCAGTGAGAAATGGTCTGTATGATCACCGGTGGCCAGGGATGCTGGCCAGGACCCAGCCCTTTGGGACATCACTGCGGTGGGGAGGTGCACCCTTCCCCAGCACTTACCTCCTGCTGCTGGGATGGGGCTTCACAAGAGTTTGGGCGGCAGGGGGGGAAGGATGGACCTTCTGGGATGCTGTGAGAGCCAGCACGGGCTGGGGATCAGCATCTGGAGAGGCACAGGCAGAATAGGAAGATGCCCAGAGCACCTGGTGGGCACTGAGACTGAGCGCTGGGGGTGGCTGGGTATACTGCAGCACTTGCACAGGCGTCCATGCGTGCCCGGCCTTGCGTTCCCTCCTCTGCTCTCCAGAACAGCTGTAAGAAATCCTCAAGCCTCTCCCGAGGCTTTCAGCAGTGGGAAATAGCTGAGCTGTTGATTACTCATGGCCCTTTCCACCCTCTAGGTAGGTGCAAGGTCTGGGGCACTGCTGGGGCCCCACCAGGCACCCCTCCATGGGAGCAGAGAACACCCCGTGCCACCCACCAGACAGAGGAGGGGAAGTGGGACTGGCAGCAGCATGTCCCCTTGGCCTGGCAGGGGCAGGGATGATGTCCCTGAGGCAGAGAGAAGGAAGTAAGGCACTTATTCCAGCTCTAGGGAAAAGAGCATCCTCAAGATGCTCAACGATGTTTTGCCTTAAAACAATGGCTTATAAAAAAAAAAAAAAGCCAGCCATCAGTATCCCATGGCGAGGAGCTGACGCTCTGGGCCCATAAGCGCTCCTGTCCATTGCAATCCTCTTCTCATGCACATTCCCATGAGTATCTCTGGAGCCGTCTCTCCCCAGACAAGTCCCAACTTGGAGGCTGTTGCAGCAGTGATCCGATACGATGGTATCCCGATACCCCTTGCTGAAGACAGCCCACTTGTGGAGCAGCATGGTCCCATGGCTTTCCTGGCGTTCACCCCACTGGAGACCTCTCCTTTTGTGCCCATCTGGACACACGTTCAGTCACTCACTTCCAGCACGTCCCTCCGGATCGGCACCGCCAGCACAGGACAGCTCTGCCGGCTTCCCAGTGATCACAGGCACGCTCTGCCCAGGAGCCTGGGAACATCATTAGCCCGAGCAGTGATTAGCGATGATTCAGGGGATTTCACCACAGCTGTGGAGGGAGACCAGCCAGTTTCTGCGGGCAGACGAAGCCTGGCCCACACTTACTGAAACACCAGTTTTCCTGTCCGAGATGACTTCACCATCCAGTGCCCTAAAACCATCTCGTCTGCCTCTCACTGCTGTGGTCACCTCCAGCTTTGTCCCAGGCCAGCGAAGCAGGAGAAATCCGCTCTGTGCCAAAGCCGGTGCATAGCCTCCGTCAGCTCCCGTGGGCAGGGCTGGCGCCAGTGCTGAACCTGCTGTTGGTTTTCCCTCTGGTTTCGCTGCACTTTGAACAGATGGCAGCATTTGAACTGCGAACAGCCGCTATTTACATCCCAACAAAACTGTCCTCAGTGTACATGCTAACGGCTCTGCCGGACCAGGCCGAAGAACATGGGATTTCAGTTGAGTTAATTCACTTATTTTTCAGTGTCTTGCTCATTCACGAGTAATCCAGGAAAGCTTTGCTGTGCTTGAGTACTACCATCAAACACCATCACAAGAAGTCACTGCAAAAATATAAGCTGACACTTCCAAGGTCTCTTCAGCACAGGTTATTCTCAGTTTTACTCTCTGGTCATCAATGGATGTGGAAAGAGCAATCAGACTGCAGCCGTTGGCTGAACCTCACACCCATCTGCACTAAACACAGTGAGAAGCCGAGGTCTTTACAAAGATCTGGGGCTTGCATGTGTATCTGGCAAATTAATCTTCAGTTCTGATCTTATTCTGAAATTGCATCATAGAAAGCTCAGGGTTGCCCATTCTATATTTGTAGCTGAAGCTTTTGACAGTCAATAAAAACCTCGGTGTTCACATTTTTCTGAGTGTTACCTTTTCTATCCCTTTTCCCAGGTGTTAAATATGAGACATTTTGCTCTTTGAAAGTTTATATTAATATATATACACACATATGTATATATAGAAATATACGTACATATATATATTTTTATATATGGTTTCTCATAGTCTTACTCACTACCTGGAGGAGGAAAACAAAAATCTTCGGTAGGTTTGGATGCATCTCTGTTTATTTTTACCCTGTCTGGTAATGCAGATTTTCCCCGTTAATTGTCGATCCCAGTCTGAGCCCACGCTGACAATTTAATTACTAGACCCACACTGTGGGTGTAGTAGATACGGCTCCTCACCTGATGCGCACGACCTGGCTCTATGCAGCGTTTGAATAAAAAAAAAAGATGGTCTTTCAAAAGGTGGGGGAAAACCCCTATCTCCACATACAAACGTCTCTGCAGCTCAAGGGCAGCCCTCGCCGTTTGGTTCTCCTGCGCGGTGGCTGGTGAGGCAGAGGTGCTGTGGGGCTGGGAACCCAAGGCGAGCGGGCCGGGCCTCAAAATGGAGCTGGGCAGGAGCTTGCATAATTTCTGTGTAAGAAAGTAAACCCTGATGTGTCAAAGACGGGGGAAGAGGGTCAAGCGATGCAGGAGACCTGGTTCTGTTTAGCGTCTCATCTCAACATCTTAGGCTATGGGGTGTCCTGCTCCATCGCTGGGCTTGGTTCCCCCTTCAATGGGGACAAATAAACCTGACGAAGCCCCAGGATGGTGGAGAAGTGCCCTATCCCACTGGTGGAGGGCTGGAGAAAATGGTCAGCTGGGCTATTTATTTCCAGCTTTGTAACTGTGGTTTTTTAGAAGAGGTGGGAAGGCAGACTAGCCAGAGGAATGCAGAGCAGCCAAAGGAGCCTGCTGGCCTGCTGCTTCCCCAGGGGAAAAAGAAAAGCAAACAGGAGATGAAAAGGCTGTGATTTCTGTCTCCATTCCCAGAACAGTGCCCTTCCCACCACGCTACCACATTTTTTGTGGGTGGGTGGGTGGAGCAAAGAGGGAAAAAAAAAAAAAAAAAAAAAAAAAAATCACTAAAACTCTCCTGCTCAAGCTATTCCATGTTGCGTAAAAATATGGTAATACTCATCTGAGGACAGGCTGGAGCCTAAACCTCCTCCCTCCCTGATGGGTGTCGGAGACATTAGGCAATAGCGCCTTCCTTTTTCTTCTTAGCCTAGTGATGGATTAATTACGCTGGGCAAAATGGAAAGCTGGAGGAAAGCATTCCCCTGGCCTCAGCTGTGGTTGGGCCTGAGCTGAGCTGAGCTGAGCCAAGCAAGGACCCCAGGCGGAGGGCAGGACTCGAGCAGCAGCCTCCTGCACCCCAGGCAGGACTCTCGCCAGGCGTGAGCAGATAAAACCACCTTGCTCCGTACTTCATTTTCGTGAGAGAGGAGTCACACAGTTGGGCCACCTCGTCCCAGGAAGCAGGAGCCTCCCTGGAGCACGTGGACCTCCCTCCTCGTGAAGCAGCCCTCCTGTCCCCTCGCTTGGCCGGGGGCACAAGGGAGCGTGTGGGGAGCTCGAACACTTCACTCAGGCCTGGGAGCTTCCCACAGCATGGCAGCGTGCCCAGGGTCGATGCCGTAATGCTGAGCTTCCTCCGTGTGGCTTAGTCCACAAGTGGGTGAAAGACCATGAATAATTTTCCAGTAGATAGCACGAAAGTGAAATAAGGAGCATTTCTGGGCAGTCTACTGCCAGTAAGTGTAATGTGAGATGTAAACGGTTTCCCCAGCAGCTTGATTTCTTGAATAATGGACCCTGGGGGTCCCAGCGGGCAACGTGCTGCCCTGTGCCAGGCGTGCCGAGAGGGAAGGGCAATGGGCTGGCTGACTGCTGCCGGCGCAGGCATTGCCCACACGGGCAATGTGGGCTAGGCAGCTGGCTCCCCTGAGGAGAGAGAAACGTTTAGAAGAGAAAGACAGTGACAAAAAGAAATTCCCCCTGAAAACATTACAAAAATGGCGCGTGTTCCGAGGGGTGAGCTGGCAGCCGAGGGGCAACATGCCAGGCTGTGGGAGCAGGGCCTGTGAGGGCAGGGAAAGAAGGCCGGCCTGACAGCCGGCAGAGCGCAGCCGCTCTCCCCGGCAGCAGGACGGCAGCAACCATCGCCGCTCCCGAATCTGTAAGCGAGAAAAGTTCAGCTGAAACTTCACGAGAAAGCCCCGAGACACAACACACGCCTGCATGGCCCGAAGGGCTTCCCGGCCCCTCTCCTCCCCCAGCCCGCGCCCACACATCGTCAGCACTTTTTTGGCCAACTGAGGAGTCTGTGCACCGCTCCGGGCTGGGTGAGGGATGACGCCGTCACTGCTGGGTGTGATGCAGAGCATGAGCTCACCCATCCGGAGGGCTCTGCCGGCCGCGCCAGCTCCCGCATCCTTCCCGAAAGCTACGTGACACCGGTGGCTCCGCCAGCAAGGCTAATTGCAGGTCCCCTGTATAAAGCGCACCTGCAAGTGATGACCCCCCTCTCCTCCCCTCAGTTTAAGGCCAAGGCACCCCTGACCCACGGCAGCTTGCCGATGCCCAGCCCGACTGCAGATGCCTGAGGCACGAGCGAGCAGCCGCTCCGTACGACCTACTTTGTACGGCCGCAGTATCCGAGTGACCCACGGTAGGCACCCAGGGCACGACGGTGAGTAATGCTGAGAATCAAACCAAAGCTTTCAAGGCGAGGGGGTGGGAGGTTTAATTTCGCTCTTGATCACAGGTTTTTTAGCAAGTTCCAGCTGGGCTAAGTCACTGTGTCCAGCCTTTTGCCGTGACACGTTCATTCTCTGGAATATTTTCAATTGCTTTGTACAAGCTGAAACAAAAGCACGGTCATGTTATTCCTTGTGGCAGCAACAGGAGGGAACACAGCAAAGGTGGTGGGTGGGAAAGAAAACCAGTTAAAAAGAAATATTTTCTAGTTAGATGCAAGCATTGAAGACTAGCTCGCTGCTTTGACCATAATTTTTTAGCCAGCTACAGGTCCTACCTCAGACTGTGGGGACCCAGGAGCTAAAATGAGACAGAGAGATGTAGCAGCTCTGATGGGCTAAGGACATAGGAGAAACAAGATGCATAGGGAGAGAGATGTTTTTATTAGTCCAGCTGATATAGCTAGAAAAAAATAGACAAGTTTTCAGGCACCCTCCTTCCATTAGATAATTGCTGTGAGTGCAGTAACGACACCGTGTTGAGGAGAGGTGCCACTAAATGAACACTCTCTGATTACAAGATACAGCACCAGCTATTCGCCAAGCGTCTGTGAACAGTGACATGAAGCACAGCAAGGGGGATCTAAAGAATATACAGAACCAACCGGTTGTCTCTTGCACAATTTTCCCTTTCCCACTCTCACAAGCCTCACACAGAAAAACCCCTGTGCTGATTAACTCAAATACAGGAACATCACCCAGCACAGAACAAAACTCTTACATGTGATCTCCTCTCCCCCACCCAGTTAAATTTGAATCACATAGAAAGCTATATTAAAAAAAAAAAAAAAAAATCTCATCTGAGATATTCACTCAGCCTTTCCCTCACCAAAATTTAATTAGCTTACCCAAACTGGAATCATCACTTTAGCTAAGTGACAGCCTGCAATCACAGACTTAGAAATATCACAGCCTCTACAAAAGAAAGCTTCAGTTATCTATGCAAACCTATATAAAGCTGCACACTGTGAAGCTATGTATCAACCTTTCATCACACTCCCCCTATAAAAGCCAGGTTTTAGCAGTGGGTAGAGCTGTTGAGCAGGTGCTATCTGCTTCCCAGGTAGCACAAGCTGCAAAAACTATTGTTACTAAGGGTCTGATGCTTCTAGCTATCAGTACTTCTGGAAAACATTGTTCTTGTGGGTTAATAATGTGATGCTTCCACACAGCAAGCACACACATACACTGACTACAGCCATTCTGGATAAGACTTACTTGATGTAACACTGTAAACTCACACCCAGAGGAACAGCCTGAGCTTGCAAGCCAGACCCAGTTTGGAAAAAAACCCAACCATTTAGCATGTTCTAACTATACTGCTTGCTTTTAGATTCATGGCATAACTGCTACAGCTGAAGAAAGCTAGTTATCTGTATTTTTCCTGTAACTAGTAGCTTACAGCCCTCATCACTTCCCTGGCTGAGCTGAAACCACTTAAGAAGAATGAGTTTAAGTTTCACCTCACGCCTTACCCCCAAAAGAACAATTAGTTGTTTACACCAACTCTCTGCACATCTCTAAAGATGTGATCTTCTCCCCACAAACAGGCTTAGTGTGGATATTATTATGGGCTGAAGTCTGACCTCAGAGTATTGCCTGTAGCCCCTGGAGGACCTGTCTGAAAACAGTAGCCTTTTGTACCCAGATCTGTCTCCCCTCCCTCACAGGAGTCAGCCTGGCTTGCTGTAGTCAGGATAATGAGAGTTTACAGTTGCCACAAGCAGATGCACAAGTCAAAGCCTCGGAGGTAGGACATGTTCGCAGTGACTCATGTTTAACACTAGTTCTCAAATTTACAGCAACTACAATCAAGTTAAAGGTTCACTTTGACACTACTTTAACCACACTTCAACTTGAATAGACTGCAGCAGCACAGCCAGGAAGATATGCTAGCACACAAAACCAGCCCATCTAGCATAACTACAAAAAACAAGTCACTTAAATCTCAAAAGACAGTCAGTTAACACATCTAAGACATCTCAGGCCAAAACAATAGTTTATTTTGTTTTCAGCAACATCTCAACCATCAAAAAAATAAACTCTAACACAGATGGATGAAAGACTTCTCTACAGTGTAACTAAGTGGGCTCTGACCCCAGGGGTTTGAACTGGAGTGACATTTTATTATTCATCCAATAAGTTAGGAAGCATGAGAATAAAATGCTTTATTTCTGAGCTGGTATGAGGTCATCAATGGACTGGCCTTTTTCAAGGCGTTTTTCCATTTTAATGAGCAGCTTCACACCATCCACCACCATCTGCACCAGCTCCACTTCAGAGAAGCCCAGACGATCAGCATTGGAGACATCAAACACTCCTCCAACAGCAGCTGTGTCCACACCACCTGGAGCAAGAAATTTAGTTAGTACACTGACCACTGCTAGAGCAGGTGAGTATCTTTCTTCCCTCACTAGCTTGAGGTGGGAACACAAGAAGACAGTTCTCTACAAGCTGCCACTGCTGCCTCCTCCTACATGAAGGGAGATATAGCTGTATGTGACTGCCAACATGAGCCACTGAGCATGCCATTAGGCCAGCTCTTTATTCTTTTAACACATAAGCAATCTAACCTGTGGTCAGAATTACCACTGTAGCCATTTCCTAGCCAGAAGTTAAATCGGAATTCCCATCCCCGCTTATAACAGGAACAGCTGCCACCAGGTTTACCTTAACTGGTGCTCAGAATACCACATAGAAGGACATACCTAGGTAGCCAGATACACTAAGGCTTGGTTCTCTCCATGTGCTTTACAAGGATACCTTTTGGATGGTGTGACAGGCACTGCCAGCATGAACCAAGACATGGCTCTGGCTGTAGGCAGGCTTTTGCTGGTGTCATTAGGGCAGCCTGACTAGGACATCACTGTATCATCTCTCACCTGTGCCTCGTTTCTGCAGCCGAAGCCTCTTGAGGACTTCTCCAAAACTCTCATGTTTCCCAAGGTTTGGTAGCTTGATGTGCACACCAGCACGGAGCCCCGTTCCAAGGTTGGATGGGCAGGTCAGGATGTAGCCCAAGTGTGGATTCCACATGAACTCATAGTTTTTGGCCTTGAAGAGAGTTTCTATCTATAAATAGAGAGAATGAATGTTTAGAGATTGTTCTCTGCCTGAAGGATGTAGGTCATCCATTAGTGCTCATTTACAGCTTCAGTTACATAGCAACAGCCACAATAGTTTGAACACCTATTTAAGTCAGCCACTAAGCCCCCTCCATTTCGAAAAAGGGCCACCAAGGGGCTTTCAAGGCCTTAATCTTGCTCCTAGCAGTGAGGCAGGCTAAGTTTAAGCTACACTGAAATCTGAAATCACTATCTGTTGGGAAGCTTGATTTAGTACATGTCAAGCTGGCACATCTGTTAGGATTAGGCAAGGGCTGGTAAGGCTCAAGTTCATATCAAGACTAGAAGCTGAGAAAAGCATTCAGCCTAGAAACTTCAGTCCAGCTTTGCCCATCCACATTCAAGCACTTTCTCCTCCCTCCCAGGGTCTCTCAATGCTTGATTTATAGAACCATGTGGAAATCCTTTAAGTACAGTTTAGACACTTGGATAAGGGTGCCACATCAGAGGACATGTTCTAGATTTCATAACCACAATGCTTTGACAATATAGGTGTTTCAGCCCTCACAGCTCTGGACCTCATCAGGGTGTTCCCAAAGACCCAGGCTATGAAGCACCACCATGCAGGACTCTGGAGGGGGCTTGAAAGAGTTTGCAGTCTCAGCTCTAACCCAACAAACATGTACCATTTGGACCTAGAGTTCAGGCAATATTGATTTACCTGTGTTAGCCCAGTACAGAAGCGGGTAAATACTTCCTTCATGTTGCCACCTTTCTGCATGGAAATAACTCTAAGGTGATCCTCCTCATTGATCCAGACAAGGAAGGTCTTGTTATCATTGTGCCTAGGAGACAAGGCAAACAACTTGTCTGTCTCACCTGACATTTTCAAGATAATTGTAATAGCACCAAATTACTCATCATTGTAACTTTTATTTTGAGAGGCTCGCTTAGTTGCTTCTTCAAAGAAATTAATTTTACTTCTTTTGTCCATGCAGGACCTAACAGAATTAAACTGGTATTTTTTTACCCTGCTCTTTTCAAGAGGTATCTAGAATTGGCCTGTATCTAAACAGGTCAGAATGAGTAATAACATAACATTAGCCAGCCTAACAGTATCAAACCCTAAAATCCAGTCATCCCCCTAGCTTGCTCATGGTCTGAGTTTACAAATTTTAAGAGATTTCATCTGTTCAGCAGAGTTTGCAGAAGGGTGATCAGTACAGACTTTGAGGCAGCCCTGTACAGTGATGTTCATAATGACACCATGTTGACAATGTATAACAAAGCCTTTTATCAGAATTTTGTCAGATTCTGTTGAACTGCACTTTATACCTTATCAGAGAACTAAGCTGAGTTTTCACTACTAATTTTAGATCGGGGCTCTTCAGAGATGCTATAAAAACCTCTGAACACCAATGGGCCCCTCTTGTCCTAGCTTGCAGCTGGCAGCAAGTACTATTATCAATATTTACCATGCTGATAATTTCTCAGCTTGATTAGGATCAAAAATTAACTAGTACCTGAGGAAAGTTATTTATGCAGACAACACTGAGAATTTACACTTCAAGCCTGTGGATTAGTCATGCTCAGATGACAGCACTATCTAGTGCTGGCAATCTGCAGGTAGATGATGCAATCTTAAAGGTGACCTACAGAAACAAAGCATGCTTCCTCTGGGTTATACTGAAGCAGCTACAGTAATAAGATTGGAGTATTCCAGCCGATAAAAACCTAGCCCTTGGCTTACAAGGGAGGAAGTTAATTATGCTGCAGAAGCTCCTGAGATGCAGAGTTTTATGTAGGTGACCTACATCTGACAAGCAGAATCCTTCCATTCCACACCTCTGCATCAGTCAACTCATGTCACTGAGTCTCTGGGGGCAGGGGGGGATATCTTATCACTAGTATAGGTAAAGCCATACTAGTCCAGCAGAAGTGAGTTTCTGCAAGCAGAAGCAATGAGACTACAAGGGAGCAACTATGCATCCAGTCTGAGCTAAGCCAACACTATGGTTTTGTTACCACAAGTTACTCTTGCTCCTGGGACAAGAGCTGAATGTAGTAGCACATCTACTCCTTTAGAAGTTACCTGCTTTCACAAACTGCTTCAATTATTGCCTGATGTTTCACTAACCTGTGCTGGATGGGTGGGCTCTGGTTACAGGCTAGCCAACTGGCTTGCTCCTACCAGCCCAATGTGGTGCATGATTAACACTTGTCCAAATTCTGCTGGTTTAGATTCAACTTTCCCAGAGAATACCACACAAGTTTCTCATTACATTCTATAATACGAGTTCAGAAGCTGCCATTTTGCCCCACAGAACAAGCCACAGCCAAACTGCAAGATGTTTTTGCAGGGACTTTGTACGACTCCTCCCTTCCGGGCATACTCACCAGATACCCCTGGCATCAGGCCAATCTCGTGCCATCCCAGATGCCAACAGAAGAGGAGAAACTGGCTTGTCAAACAAGAAGTGATCATCAATCAGCTGCTGCTGCTCTGCATCAGTCATGTTCCTCAGAGCATAGTACTTCCCCTTGAGATCACCTTCCAGACTACCCAGAGCTGAAAGAGAGTTACTTTTAGGATGGGACCAAAGATGCTAGACATTCCCAGCACTTTAGAGACCACACACAAACTATGGCAGTGCCTGATCTGCTGGGTTCGGTTCCCCCCTTGCTTTCATCTGCAATGGCAATGCCTTTGTGGCATTACAGAACTTAAGGCAGTATCAGATGATTTGTCTGCACCTTCCCAGCTTATACAAGTAGCCTTTGTTCCCCTACATGCAGTATAGAATCATTAGTGCTGCTTAACTGTAGAAGTGGAGTGCTTTCTTCCAAGGAGAATCAAGGTCATTAATATAACAAACAGTATTATTCTAGTCAAGGACTGTTACCCTGCCCTTGAGAGGTTTTGGAACAACTACACTCTCAGTCTCCAGAACTGCACCTTGAGTGTATCCTTTCCTCTCACGTATTGGAGTTGGGAGGCAATAGAAAAGAACTGCAGCTGACAAGTTCCACTGAAAGGTAGGGCTTACTCCAGTCAATTGCACATTTGGAGCAAGACTACACCTCTAAGCAAGCTGAACATTAATGAAAGTCAATTAAAAGCAGCCACAAAATACTGCAACCATGACTCAAGCCCTGAAGTTGCTACATACCTATTACACTTCAGGTTTGAGCCATGATGAACCAACCTCTTTCCCCCACACACAAAGCTTTCAAGATCAGCAAAGGTCAACTTAATGCAGTCTAACTTCCCTCTGACAAGTGCTCTTGCTCTCAGCTACAAACTGCAATGCTGAGGCAGCTGTAATATAATGAGCCTTTTTCAGGGAAGGCTCCATATTCAGACTAAGTCTTGAGGGAGGTGGCTTTCGCCAACTGCCTCTATTTTCAAACTGCAAAGAACACCTCTTGTGCAAAGGACATAAGTAGTTTCCCCCATGCACCCAGTTCTCACTTTACCTTCAACAGAGAGCTTTTCAATAGCCCGCCTCTCTCCTCGACTACAATGCGGGGGAAGACAGAATCCACGGATGCTTCTACCAGTTCTGACACGGGAACTCAGCACGTAATTGGGATCCAGGTCATCACCTCCCTACAAGACAAAAAAAACAGTGACTACAACCCTGTTGCCAAGATACCTACCCTAAATACATGTAGCTCCCATTTTATACTTGAGATATTGACTACTGGGCCTGTAAGCCAGTGTCTGTCTTCAGGACTATTTTCTTCAACATTAGCTCATGTATCTGTGTAACACAAGCCTTATTTTGAGGCTAAGTCTACAGCTACTAAGTAGTGCTAGAAGACAGGGATACCACCAGACCATGAGTTTTATGTCCATTTCAGACATTTCTGGGCTTCTGTTACCCCTTCAGATCTGCAATCTAGAGATATCAACATGAGGCAAACCCTTGTTGTTTAGGTAGGTGTTTACTCTTGCAAATAAGAATTATTCACTGCTGTTATCCGAAGCCTCTTATTTTCAAGATGACCTATGGCTAGCCAATCAACATGGCATTAGGAATTCCTAGAATCTACAGTAACATTTGAAACCCATAAAACATGCAGAAATCCTTACTCCTAGCCATAACAATCTCTACTCTATAGTATGAGACCACCAGGTGGTAATTAAGGTCCAAGATCAGATAGTAGAAAATGTTAAGTTTCATGACAGTCCTTGAGTCCTAGGACAGTGTTGTTTAACTTGACTGCTACAGCCCATAGTTCATAGAAATACATGTTGAATGTGTTTGGCATGACCTACGTTGCAGCAGCACATGAAGCAAGCTCCTGCTGCATGCCAGCTGCCTGGTTCTACCCAGCTACTGACATCCTACAGAAGCAAGCTCTTAAGTCTGATTGCACTGGACACACAGCCTGTGGGTCTGTGCTGGGTGAAAGTGAGAGGACAGACCACAAGCCATCAGTTTAGGCAGCTGCCAAAAATTTTACCCAGTCCTCAGACCACTAGGCATCAGTAATTGATCAAAAGTTTATACCTGCAGGTTATCAGCGTTCAGGTCAGTCTTGTGCTCATCAGTTGGTTTGTAGCCACCATGCCTGTCTTCAATAACTGGATCAAAGAGTTCCTTAAACACATCATAGGATTCTTCATCACCAGCTACGCATCCTACTGTCATTATGAAGGGATGCCCTAGAGTGGTAATAAAGTCAGAAGAGCTAAGTTTGGGTGATGTTTGGCTGTACTCCAACACAGCACTAACCAGGCAAGTTCTTTAGTGGTAGGTCTAGTCACTTAGAAATGCATTCTTATATAAAAACATTTGGAGAGACCCTACATTTCACACTTTATCCAGTTAGTAAAATGCAGTGCTATGGAAACCCATAGCTGTTGCCATTAAGCCACACTCATTTGTCAAGCTTGGTTTAGGACAAATTTGCACAGCACATCCAATTTCACTAGCTAATTTAGACCACCAGATAGAACTTTATGCCTAAACAACCATGCTTTGCTCTAAGCAAGCATGCTTTGCTTTTTGTTCTTTCTGCTACAGACAGAGCTGCATTTCTGTAGTCTGCTCATAAATACCACCTCCACAAGATTAGTTTTAAGCCACCATATTCAAAAGCACCAGTTACTTCAGCTGGCTCACACAAAATATTCTCAACGCATTTTACCAGGATTATCAACCCCAGTCTGAATGACATCATCCAGGGTGAAGCCACTGGGCGTGACTCTGTCTCTCAGTTTCTTGTATAAATCCAGGGTTAGAACTTTGGCCATGTGGTTGTTGTGGGTGCTCAGGTCCGGGTACTCCTCATCAGGAGGCAGTCTCTGATTATTTAGTTGGGCCATTTTGATATTGCTAGAGTAAAAATAAATACTGTAATGTTAACATGTAAACACATCTGCTCCCCCTTTTTTCATAGAAGTGCTAGAGAACATCAGGTAACCAGTCTGGAGTAGAAATAGACCAGAACAGCCAGGTAAGCCGACTTTTTTTTTCTACCCCCCCCAGTTGTGTTATAATTAGAATGCATTTGGTTTGGGGTTTTTTTTTTTCCCCTCCAGATTGAAAGTATTTAGCAGAGCAGTTACATAATTGAAGTGTCTGGGAATTGATATGTCAGATCACAGCAAGGAACGCGGCTTGATAGAACAAGGCCTCCTTTAACACAGCCATGCGTTTAGAGCCATCTCTCAATGCCTTATGAGATTTGCCTCTCAGCAGCTCAAGAGCTTTGGGTGCTGTTGTCAAGAAGCACTTCCAGTAAGGAGGGAGAACAGATCATTATGCAGATCTAACGGTCCCCAGCCGTTACCTGGGTTGTCAACCCCAGTCTGGATGACATCATCCAGCGTAAATCCACTGGAAGTCTGTTTATCCCTCAATTTCTTGTACAGGTCCAGGGTCAGCACCTTGGCCATGTGATTGTTGTGAACGCTCAGGTCAGGGAACTCGTCATCAGCAGAGTACTTCATCTTCAGGAGGTTGTGGCTGTTTGAGAAGGGCATGTCTGACCCTACCGCAGTCACTGGGGGAGAAAGAGGGGAAGCCTATCACTGGGGGCTTGGCAGGCCTCCAAACCGCCTGAGGCGGGCAGCCAGGCACCCAGGCAAGGTCACCTTGGCCGTTGCTCCACCCGTGCCTTTTACACCTTTGCTGCCGCACCACCTTCCACGGCAGGAGGAAAGAAAAAGTTCTTCACCTCCACCAGCCTCGCCCCGTCCTTAAACGTCCCAGCCGCAGGGGCAGGGCTCTCCCCGCTCCGCCGGGGCACCGCCCAGGTGAAGGGATCCACCCAAGGTCGCGCAGCGCGGCGGTGGCAGCGCCGGGCGGTCCCCGCCGGCGGCTCTGGGGCGGCGGGGGGGGGGGGGAGCGGCCGGGCCGCCGCGGGGGGGCTCTGCCCCGCCGGGACCCCGGGCCGGGCGGCAGGTGAGCGGGGCGGCAGCGCGGTGCCCTCGGCGGCCAATCGCGCCTCCTCCCGACGCCGCCGGGCTGGCGGGGGGACACACGGGACCCGCCGCGCCCCGGCCCGACGGAGGCATCGCGCCCGGCGCCCTCCGCGCCCGCGGAGCCCCGGCTGCTCCCCCCCGCCCCCGACTTGGGAGCGGAGGAGTGGGAAGCATCCAACAAGCCATTATACAACAGACGGCTCCCTCGGGGGACCTGGCTGGGGCGAGCATATGTAACTACCCTGCTAAATACCGGGTTAATCTGGTTTTAGAGCGGGGCCCGCTCCAGCCGGGGGCAAGCCCGGTAAGCACCTGCGCCGCGCCCCGCTGGAGCTCCGCGCCACGTCCCCCGCCCCGGCTGCTGCACGCCGGGCGCCCCTGTCCTGCGCTGCCCCCCGCCGCGCCCGCAGCCCCGCTCCCCCTCCTCAGCCGGACCGCCTCCACCCCACACAGCGCAAAAAAAAAAAAAAATAAAAAAAAAATCTTATTTTAAAGCTGCAGGACGGCTCGGCTGCCCCGGGACTTACCGAGGGCTCCGCAGCCAAAGCAAGGACCTGCCCGCCCGCTCAGCGCCCCGCTGCTGCCCCAATCGGAGTGGAGCCCCAGCACCCGCGCCGCGCCTCTTTTATATAGAGCGCGACCCGCCGTCCCATTGGCCGCTATTTATAGCCCATTCATTCCATTGGGCCAGGCGCGGGAGGGCGGGGCGAGCGCCCTGTCGCTGGCCGGGCCCAGGCTTGCCGCCATTTCGCTTGGCCTCGGGGAGGCAGGGCGGTGGGGGGCGGGCGGCGGGACTCCGCCGGGGCTGCCCCCCGCAGCGGAGAAGCAACGGCGGCCTTGCTGACTTCATTAAACACGTACACGAGTGCGGAATCCGTCTCCGCGTTCCATCGGCCAAGGGTTGTCCGCAG
The DNA here is from genome assembly GCF_947461875.1 of Haliaeetus albicilla. Lineage (NCBI taxonomy): Eukaryota > Metazoa > Chordata > Aves > Accipitriformes > Accipitridae > Haliaeetus > Haliaeetus albicilla. The sequence goes on along the minus strand of NC_091487.1, from coordinate 11,940,230 downwards.
GCGGCGGTGCGGTTGCACGCCAACACGGGCACATGGCCTGTCGCCGTTGAGGCTTCACACCTTGGTTGAGGATTCAGTAACGCATGTAATAATCCATCATCCTAAAAATAAGGGCTTTGTAGTGTCAGGACTGGCACGCCCTCAGTCGCGTGAGTGATTAACTCCCCCTGAGTGGGCTTGGCAGAAGCCACCAACATGGCTGCGGCTCCGGCGCTCAGCGCCCCGCACCAGAGAGAGGCGGCCTGGTTCTGCAGGGGAAGGGCCTGCCGCCCGCCCTGCGCCTCGCCTCCAGCACCTGCGAAGCTGTGGGCTCATTTTACAGTTTAATCTGAAAGGAAGTAGGGTGGTTGTGTGAAGCACAGCGAGTCTCCTGCTCTTGTCATGTGCCAAAAAAAAAAAAGTCTTAAACTTTATTGGAGAGTGGCTGAGTTCCCTCTGAAGACAGATGCAGGAAGGCTGGGATTTGACCCATGTAAAGCTCACCTGAAGTTCATGAAAATAGTGACTTCTACTGGTGTCTTTGTAGGAATGAGCAGGGTTTGTCCCAAAGCTAAGATACAGCTGAGAATCCCGTCGTTTGCAGAAATAAATATACTAACAACATGAATAACTATCTTGATCTTAATTTCACCTTTACATAATAGTTTATCTTTCTCTGACGTGTATTTCTCATAACAGCACCCACGTTTATCCTCCTGTCCAAACAGAGAGTGTACTTATCCACGTGAGCATGGATCTGAGTTGCAGAGTTCCTTTCTTTGACACGAGTTGTGAATGTCAGGAGACATCAGCTGAAGCTCTTTCCCCACCACAATTCTTTCAGAACCACAACCAGTACCCTCACCCTGACAACGAGAAGCGTGTGCACCTTACAGAACTGCTTAGGATTTAAAAAAAAAATATACATATAGTGGAAATCATTACAAAATATAAAGCATAGACTGCTTCAAATAAAAATGCGTTGTGTTTGGCTACCATCCAGATTTCGGAGTTACTCCAGGTCTGATAGACTGAGATGCTGAGTATACAGATCTCCAGCAGAAGCCAAAGGGCTCGGCATCTGTGCAAGTCTGGTCTCTTATCTCCCGGATCAAAGAACAAATCCTCTCTCTAGGTCTCCTCTACCTTTTTAACCTTACAGAATCTTCCCCAACGTTTTACTAGTTTCACACAATGTTCATGCTTCAGAATAGTGTAAATTGCAAATAATGCCATCGCTAAGCAAGTATTAAATGAATGTAAGTGTAAAATCATACCCAGAGTCTTCAAAATAAATGTAGTACTGCTGCGTGACCTCAGTTGCAAACATAGTTCTGATTGTGGATTTTGTTGATGTAAACCACTCAGTTTTATTTTTAATTTAGAACAACAGAAGTAAAACTAAGCATTTTCTTACTTTACACCATATTTTTGTGGCATTTTTCTTCACAAAAAAAAGCATATCAGGATAGGTAGTGAAGGCTACTTTTGTTTTATTCTATAATCTGTTGCCGCACAAACAGAGAAGCAATCAACTGTTCTGTACTATAATTGTTCCATAGATTCATGGAGCCAAGGCCACCTCAAGAACGAAAATCCAAGGATCCACTTCTGTTCATTGGATATGCTCTTTCCCTCCCAGTCTTGCAGAACAGGGAATACCAGTCATTATTATAAGCTGGTAGTAGTCTCAATGTGCCATTCATTACAGCACTTCCAACACAAACAGACACCTCTTCTTCACAAAACTTCTCTCTGAAAAGACATGGAAAGAGTGTCACGGGTACAAAACAACCAAAATATATCCAATTTATGTGTTTAATAAATAGCGCACCCTCTACCCCCTTTTACTCACCACTATTTGACAAATTTCTAGCATGCAGTAAGTCAAAAGTGGCTATTACCTCACTGGGTTTTATTCAGACAGCATTTTAAGATTTGCTGAAAGCTGTGTATAAGTTGGATCCTACCTTTGTTACAGCATCCCATCCCAGCTTCCCTAGTGACTTAATTATAGATGCTGTGCCTTGTGTCAACAGCCTCTGATCAACCGTTTTATCTAGCTCATCTGCTGAGAGAATACTTTCTTTGGATAAGCCTGTATGGCCTGTTAGACTGTGATAAAGGCACCAATACTTACCTTCCGTGCTGGGGTGACATCTTGGTGCATACTGACTTACATGCTACATTGCCATTCTGCAGCTCAGGATGGAAAGGTGGGTGATTACTCCAGAGATCTCTGCACTGAGCTTTAACAATGAAGAATTAAGGGAAGTTAATCATGGGCCATGCAGCTAACTTCCTAAGAGGCTTAATTATAAATGTTGCACAGTGTACAATTGCAAGAGGAGATGGGTGTTAGCTAGTGAATGTGTCTTCTGAAATTACTCGTGTGAACGTAAGATGAACCTGAAGAATTAGGGGATAAACATCTTGAAAATCTAGAAGAATATTCCAAATTAGGAAATAGCAAGAGAAAGTGGCTTGCCATGAACAACTGAATTGTTTCCAATTCCTAATTGACAACTAAACAGCACTCGAAAATTAAACATAACACTCATGTATCAGCAGATTAAAGAAATTGGTTATAGCTGCATCTGCTTAACTTCTCAAATGAAACTTCTCTTCCCATTTACATTTATTGCTTAAAATATATTTTCCTGGTTATTATCTTTGGTGTATTTTTTCCAAACTGCTTAGGCAGTCTGTTGAAAATTACTGATCATTTCCAGTGAGTTGAGTGCCTGTGGAAACTAGGAGTTGCTGAGTGTCTCGATCTTGCATACAGTTGGGCCCACAGTGATCAGAACAGCAGTTCATCATGGGAAAGAAAGGACATAAGAACATAAACAATGACAAATATAACCAATGACACTAAAAATGACAGGAAAAAACCCAAGGTAGATGCAAATATAAAGGCACAGTAGAGCCATGATTGCCAGTCAGAAAAACAGCTGAGTAGGAGTTCGCAGTTTAAGAAACCTCTGAAACTGCATACATTATGTTTAGATTAGATGGAGAAGAGTTTCGTAACTAAATAACAAAGAGTACTGCAATTATGATATGGGCAGGTCAATAGCACAACAAAAAATATGTTCTCACTTAAGGTAATGGGCAAAAAATTCCCTAATACTTGATGGAATCACATTCATTAAAAAAAAAATCTCAAACTATCATCTAAACAGCACTCCATTATTGTGTTATTGATTGTGGAAGGACGACTTTTTCTCCACTATTGTGCATTACAGGTTACTGGTGAACGCAGCACTGTACAGAGCGTTATCTGATTTAGCAGGAACGTTACCTGCATGTCCAGGGTGATTCACATGCTCTCTGCTATGCCCATACCCCTCCCATGCCAGGTGGCCTGGGCTTGTTGCAAACAGAAGATGAGGCGATACTCTCCTCCTTTGCTCCTCCTTGCCTCCTGACTACATCCCCCGTACCACTGGGGCACGCAGGGCTCTCCACATCACTTCAATCCTAAACACGAGACAGAAGTAGGAGTTAGTACCGTGCTATTTGGGGTTTAGATAACGATTCCGCTGCTTCTGAGCCCACATTGTGGTTTCTCCTACAGCCTTACGAAACCCATATGAAGAGCTTGGTTGGCCTTGAGCTGCCTTTCCCCCGAGGAGGCTGCCCTGGGGGGAGGGCAGGCAGAGATTTCTGGAAACCGCCTGCCTGGGTGCCGGAGACGAGGCCTGGGTTCACTGACGGCAAAGGCAGAGACATTCCCTGGGGAAGGGGTTTCACCCTTGCTGCCGGTGACCCTCAAGTCTCCCCAAACACACATTTGATGGGAGACACACGAGTTCCCCTTGGGTTCATTGGCAACCCTCACTGCCCGTCACAGCAACCCGCTGCCCCCTGCATCCCCTCAAGTTTTACCCAGAGGCACGGTGAACGGCAGCTGCCCCTCTGCGCCCTCGAGGCACGGTGAACGGCAGCTGCCCCTCTGCGCCCTCACGGCCCCACAGCCGGCTGGGACCGCCACCCCCCGCCCAGGCGGGACCACCCCGGCCGGCTCGGCGAGGGCTTCCCGGGGGGCTGCCGTCGGTCACCGTCCCCCTCCTCAGGAACGCGGCAAGGAGCGCTGAGAGGACCGGAGGCTGGGTCGGGGCAGCGGCGGGCTGCGGGGCGGAAGGCTGAGGGGCCGGGCGCCTTGATCGGGCTGCGGGCGGTGGGGGCCGAGGGGCCGGGTGGCGGGAGCTGGGGCTGCCCGCGCCGCGCACGGGCGGCGGCGACTCCCCGGCTACCGGCAGGGCTGGCGGGGGCGGAGGCGGCGGGGAGGCGGGAGCGTCAGCAGCCTGCGACCGGGGCGGAAGGAGGCGCTGGGCGGGCACCGCGTGTGAGGAGAGCCGGGCCGGGCCTGCTGGCGGGGCTCAGCCCCGGAAGGTAACGGCTCTGGGGACGGGGCGAGCTGGTGGCTGCTGGGGGGACGCGAGGCCCTGAGGAGCGGCGGGGGCCCTGGGGCGAGGGCGCTGCCGCTCCGTGCGGAGCCGCCGCCCGGGCCCGTCACGGGTTAATGCTGCTCTCTCGCAGGCTAATTCCTCCTCTGACCTCGCCGGCAGGCTCTCTCCCCTTCCCTGCCCGGTCTGTGCTTTTAACCCCCACCCCAGCAAACACCCAATTAAATCAGTCAACCCCGGACACGGCCCCGGCGCAGCCGTTCGGTTCCCGGGTCCGCTGCGACGGGCTCACGCGCTCCCAAGGGCGCGGAACGGCGTTACCCCCCTCCCGGCACGGGAGCCGGGCTGCCGCTGAGGGGGCGCGGGGAGAAACGGCCCCCGGGAGGGCGGGAGGCCCTGCGACCGGGGACAGCCTTTCTGCAGCGGGCGGCCAGGTAGCGGATTCACCGGCCTTCCTGTTACCGGGATGGGGGGCTGCGCTGCCCGGGAGGTGAGACGGTTACGCCTGCCTCCGCCGCCTCCTCCTCCTCCTCCGGAGGTTCCCCCTGCTGCCGTGTCAAGCAGCCAGGCATCTCGGAGAGGGAAGAGGCAGCCTGGAGGTCTGTGTGGAAGCCAGTCAGGAGAGGGAGAGGTGGATCTGGGTTTGGTTGAAGGGAACACAGAATCACTTTAGGGGTTTAACTTGTGAGGCTGCAAGGGATCGCCTGGGTCATTGAGTTTGGGTCGCTGCAGTCGAGGGAAATGTAAAGTTGAGGCAAGCCCATTGAAAAGTCCTAACCCCTTGCCACAAGCCACTGCCTCACCTTCCCTTCTACTGCTACTCCACAGCACCATGTGGCAAAAGTAATACTGTGCTACCCAGAGAGTAAAGGAGACACAGGTAACACCAATGCAGGAGGCCCCGCGTTGGTAGGGCATGGAAAATTATTGAAAATGAATGAAAACGAGTGCTTGTAGATCGCCGTGCTCCTTATCATAGCGGGAGACAAAGAAACTACCAAAACTACTCACAGACCCCAAATTTAGTGGCAGGTGAGAGCTGAGCCCGAGAGATCTGTAACTTGGGATGTCAGCATACACTGTTGTGACAATTAGCTGTGCAAAGTGGAGCGGCTCAAAGGAAGGCAAAGAAACTGGAAGCCAGTTTGTGTAATCAAAGAGAGAATAATTCTCTCCATGTCCTTCCAGACATGCTGCAGGAATGTTGCTTTTGCACGTGGGTGTAACTACAGTCTAAATAATGTGAAAGAAATGGATTACAGTCAAGATCCTTTCAGATGGTACTGTTCTAAGAGCTGAAAACTACATCGCATTAATAGTATCTAGAGTGAGAACTACAAGTGTCATTTATGAAAGATTAAGACATTAATATAATCAGAAGGTGCAAGCTATAAAACATGGTTAAGCATTTGTACTATCTCACAAAGTCCAGTATGTATATGTTTCTGAACTCACGGGATGCCCTTCTTAGTATTTCACCATATGTCCAGACAGGCCTATTCTGCTTTGGCATTTGAATACCTTATGCAATAAGCATGTCATAAGTTATGGAAGTTTTGGCCACAAGCACATCTGTCTATCAGTCTCAGTGACTGCAGCGGAAAAATTCTAAATCTAGCTGCTTAACAGCAAATTGAACTACAAAAAATTCTGGTCAACAAAAAAAGACTAGAATTTGAGAACTAAAAGTTTTTAATGAAAATGATGAAGTAGGACCAAGCTATTACACACTCAGTACAAAAGCACTGGAATCAAGTCATTGTTCTGAAACTAAAAGTAACACTGCTTTTAATTCTGTAGTGGAAGAAGTACCAGAAATCTGACTTTCAAAGCCTTCTGTCATAGGCTTTAATTTCTGGTTTTGAGATTACTTCCTTCCATGAACTGATCAACCTGCAGCTTAGACAGTTAGCTGCCATATCTGAAACGCAATGCCAGGTTTCATTGTAAGCTGCCTTCTCATTTCTAGATTATCTTCTCAAAGGCAACAAAATTTAATTGTAGTTCTCCAAACAGCTCTGAGATCATGGGGCTAAAGTGATGCAACTGTTCGCATTAGTTTGCAAATGGTTGTTTACATTTAGTTGCAGCACAGATCACTTTCCGGACAATTACTTTGCACCCCCAGTGGCATATTAAAGGCCACAATATTGTTCTTTTCCTTTTAGTTAGTCATATTTATGCATAAATTAATGCAGATACTACCTTTATCCTATCTCTAAACCTTCATTTGGAAGACTTTCAAGTAAACTTTTGTTAGTGGTCCTAATAACTAGTGATTGATATCCAGGCAAGTAACAGTTGTCTTATGTTGTAAGTCACCAAGGAATAAGCCAGCAGATGGAAATAAAAGTTACTACTTAACAACAATACTCTGAGAGCTTCTGAACTGGAATTGAACAGAGTGCTGAAGTTGATACTACCTTGCAAGTTTCTCAGTAGTATTCTGGAGCAGGCTGAGTAAATTATAATTTATTTCCTAAATTTTCTTTAAAATGTACCATAAAATGGGAAAAATACAGGTTATATTAAAATCTGTGGGATCTTTCCATTGATTTTAATTGGATCAGCAGTGCAGTGGCAGGGAGGTCCCTGAACTTCATGGAGTTCTCTTGCTATCATCTTATTTGCACAGTATGGTTTTGTTCTGTATTGGGGAAAATAGAATTACTTGGGTTTATGTCTGTAGTTTCAGCTCCATTGTGATCCTGCAAAACTCTCTTGGCATATTTGTTCTCTTCTAGGTGACAACCACCAGCCAACTACAAGACTGTCACAATGAGTTTTGTTGAATATGGAGATACGATAAAGGATGGTGACACAGCTATTGTGTTCTTGGGCCATGAATCCATGTTTCCTGTGAAAGTCCAGCATGGCACTGTAACTCAGACTAAGTATGGGGTCATCAGGCATTCCACGGACCTCATAGGCAAGAAGTATGGCTCCAAAGTAACGTGCAGTAAAGGAGGGTGGGTGTTCATTCTTCATCCAACTCCAGAACTGTGGACTATGAATCTTCCGCACAGAACACAGATTCTGTATTCCACTGACATCTCTATAATCACCATGATGTTAGAACTGAAGCCAGGCTCCATAGTGTGTGAATCAGGTAATAATTAATATGTTGAAATCCTTTATTAAGAACTAACACTTTAATGAAAAAACAGGCTTATCTTTACATTTTGCAAAAGGTCCCTTTTTTTTCCATTGTGATATAATTTTCCCAGTCTACACATTGAGTAATTCTATTTCATGTGCACGTGTTATTGGCTGCTGTTTCTTCAACAAGTGATGTTACCTCAGTATGCTGGCCTTACGTACAGGTATACCTTTCAGTATGTGTTTGATTAATTTTCTTAGAATAAATATATAAGCGTTTTTCTTTCCCTTTTCTAAAACTGTTAAGTACTTAAAAATATTTTTAAATACATGGTTTGAATCAAAATTCAGGCTTTGAATTTGCAGTTTCAGAGAACAGAGTTGAGATCACCCAGTGAAAGAGACTGTGATGATAGGATGTTGAGCTAATAAGGGAAATAAATTGGCAGTATTTATATAATGTGATACCATATAAGTACATGTATTGCATCTTTCTCTTCCAAAGTCTGATCCACTTGTAGCACTCCAACTGCATGCAAAGTCACTGTAGCCATATAATACAATGGATGATGTGTTCATCACAGGGCTGTGTTTTGTTTCTAAACTTGGTTTAATTTATTATGGCTTCCATGATTTTGCTTAATTTGCAAGTGAGGAAATTTTATATTAATAGATATTTTCCTGGTTAAATACAGTTTATAGTAATGCCTTCATGACTTTATTACTACAGGCAGTATGAGGTTTGCTTGATTTGAGTGCATCTCTGTAGTTTGGAAAAATATGAACTGAGGTAGTTTGTCCTTGTTTTTTTCTGGTTGTTTCCTCTGAGTCTTTTTATGAAGCAGTTTCATACACTTCCCTCTCAAGCATAGATACAGCAAAGGATCAGCATGACAGGATTGTGCTGCACTGCATTTTCTTGCATTAAACATTTCCTGTTCCCACCCAAGCGTAATTTTGGACAGCTTTTCAAGCCTAATGACCACTTTCCAACACAATTGAAACACCACTTATCTCTGCATCCAGTTGCACCCATTAAGAAGGAGGTGGTATATCGAGCTGGTTGCTGTATAGCAGCACTTGAAACAGGCAAAGCCATATGCAGAAACCTCTGGTACTGCTCAAATGGTTGGGTCCTACGAGTTTATAATTTGGTTTGTAGGACAATCAGGCATTTTTAGGGTTGTCATGGGAAGTAGCAGTATTGATCATTGGGCAGCTCTTCACATCTTCCCCTCCCTGCTGTGTTTAGACAGAATGGGAAAAATAAACACAGCTAATTATTCAGGGTGAGGGAGGTTTGAATTGCTCCATGTTCTGTCTCACTTGGAATAGTCGAATGTTAAAGTACAGAGCTGCAAATATGTTTTCAGTAATGTCAAAGATACCTAGAGAAGCTGAAAATGTTTGAAAGTTCATTTATCTAAACAGCTAAGAAATGGAAACACTTGATGAGATAACCTATTCAGATTCCCAAAAATGTTGTGAGTCAAAAGTCATAGCCACAAACAATCCTTTTTGCTAACGGGAAACTGTCCCCAGGTTTATTATAATGCCTATGCTGTCAAAGTATTATAACTTCAGCTTTCTGGGAAAAGTGAACAGTTTTACTACTATAGTTTTGCTTGTATTGCTTGAAAGATTCACTGTTCACGAAGAAAGAAGGAAAAAGTATTGCATCAAATTCATCTGGTTAACCTTGAAGCAAGAGATAACTGCAAATGTGCTTGCAACTGACCAGAAGTGGTGATTTGAATTAAAAATTTTACAGATATTGACAACTGGAGCCTCCAGTGTGATGATGTAACCTACTTTGGTGCCATTCTAAATTAGAATGTATTCAGTGATCCAAAATCATTAGTTCTAGATTAACCTTGTGTGGCCCAGACAGAACCAGCCCAATGGCGATTAATAGAAACAAGACAGGAAATCTGGTCTAGTAATGACATTTGAGTCTGCTTCCTGCTGGTGCTGGTTTTAGATGTATTTTGAGCGTTAATTAGCATGGAGGTCTGTCTTTTTTATTATTTGAAATCGAACTGATATACATAGTTGCTGTACGGACTGGCAAAGTAGGCACTGTAAACAGACCAGGCTCTCTTCCTCTTGTCTTACTAATTAGACTGTGGAAGAGTACCCTGCATTTACCCAGTGTAAGCAAGCAGAATGTATGAAGAAAGGATCGATAAAGTGAGATGAAATACCCTCTGTGTCATGTTGTAATGCTGTGAATATGAGTGTAAATGATCTTCTGTGTGTGATTAGAAAAATCCAGTAGAATAACTAGAAGGCTTAATTTTATATCACTTGAATTATGCAGTTTAAATTGATTAGTCATGATTTGTCATAAATGATACAAACATATTAATGCAGTTTTTACTATTTTTAATCATCTTTAATAAATACATAAAGAGCAAGCTTGTCAGCAGTGCATGCATAATTAAAATGATCCAAGTATACTCTATTGAGGCTATGAGGGAACTCGGCATCTGCCTGATGTTTCATGATGGAGGTGTAGGAATATGATCCTTTTTCTTCTGCTAATCTCTAATTTATAAAGGTATGTTGAGATTTAAAAACTGTTAGCACCGTTGCTGGAGCTAAGATCTCTTGAAAGCATTGGTCCCTGGTCTGAGGAATTCCCCTCTCTGATAGTCTTTAACAGCTGAGTCTTTCCAGAATTAAAGGATACTTGAGATAGCTGCTAAAATACCTTCTGTGGGTGGCCTGGTAGTGTGAAACTTTAATTCGTCAGGTAACTCTGATCCCATTTGCGTTCATTGCATGTGCAGCCACTGTCTAGATGAAGGCATGAGCTGAATCTTTTTTTTTGTGTGGCTACACTCTCCAACACTAATCTTGATGTCAGCTTCCCAGGCAAGGCTATTTTCAGTCCAGTGATTACAGCTGCCTGTAGTAAAACAACTCCATTTGACAACAAATATTGAGTTTTTTACATTTATTTTTATACTACATCTGAACCAATATGAAACCTTCCAAATATTTTTTCCAATCAAAAGTGTGTGGAACCCTTTGTTTTTAATTCCCAGTCCCCACATATCGAGGCTGTTTTACTGTCCTCTCTCCCTGGTGAGACCTGAACAAGTGTCTGTCCTAACCCTCTAAATTGCTCAGGGAATGCAGTACAGCACTGTGAAACCTCATTTAATCTGATAAATCTCAGAAATATTTGGCTTCGATGGAGCATTGTATTTAGACAAAATGTAATTTAGTCAAAAGTATTCTAACCACCATCCCAGTGATCCTTCAGCAACCAACAAAATCAGACTCACATGAGCAAAAATGTTAATTGGATTTTTCGTTTCCCTTCAGCTAAATCCCAAATTGAGAATTGCTAAACCCTGTTCATTGCCACACAGCAATGGGTTTCTGAGCCCACAGACTGGATTTCTGAAGACTGAGAACAGTATTTTGGGTTCTTATGGTTTCTCTGTGGAGGAGTAATGAGAGCTGCTGGCTGGCCTTACACTAGAGCTTCTCAAAAATAATTATGAAATTTTCAAACTCACAGCCTGGCTATAGATTTTGTTAAGAGTACACGCATAAAAAAATAATGAGGACTTAATGATTAATGGATACTCAATAAATGATTAATAGTTTATTGTGGAGTCCCAGCAAGTCAGCTGTATACTTACGACTCTTCTGAAGCGCTTATAGACTTTTTGACAAATACTGCTCATGTCTTTACAGTTTTTGTGGCATAAGTATATGTAAACTGTTTGCAGCTCTATCTTTAGTGTAAAATACAGACCAAAGTTTCTAAGTATTAATTTGATTTTGGAATGTGCTCATACTAATTAAGTCAATGTTTTATAATGTCTCCCTTATCTACCTCTTAGCAGCTGTTCAGGTTAGAGTGTGGGAAGAATTCGAAAACCTGATCCTTGTATAGCACCTTCTGAAGTATAAGAAGGGCCTCATCAGTACAAACATCAGAGAGCATAGTATTCTCTTGACATACCAAACAACTGAACCAAAACTGTGGCCACATGAGGCATCCCTCTAATGTATTCAGACTTGTGGCTGACCTGCAGCTGATGAGGAATGCTGTTCATACCCTAAAGCATTTGTTTCCAGACCTTCTGGACTCACTTTCATCTTATCATTTCACTTGACCACCACGTGCATTTCTCATGCAGCTCTGAACTTAACAATACTATATCCGTTTGCAGAAGAACCCTCCCTAAAGAACTCTGACTCTTGAATCTCTAAGGAAGAATTCTTTTCAGTTTTCACATTCCCATTCCTTTTGTAGGCAGTGCCAGCCTTGAAAACTTCCCTGCTATCCTTCCCCCAACTCCTCAGTCTGCTCAGTGTGCAGTGGCCCTCTCTGACTTGCAGGCTGCTGCCTAAAATGTCTATTTCAGCATGGTGTCCACAACAGATAGGCAGGAGAAAGAGCTAATCTTCTGTAAAGGGAGCTTCTTGATTTGCTGTTTCCTCTTTCAGCTGCCAGCTCATCTCCTTGAAACGCTTTCCCTCCCTGTCCTCCTCCCTCTCTTTGTCCCTGCTCTTGCTGTGTCTCACCTCTGCCACCATGATTTGTGCCTTTGACTATCTTCACAGTAAGATCTTAGGGTTAGTTTCCATCAGATGCTTAGTATCTCTTAATATATTTGCTAAGAATTATTAATGATTTTCCTGTTACATAAACTTGTCATGTACAGTGAGCAGTCTTTCTCTGTTCAGTGTTTCTTGACAGATAGTAGCTGTGGAGTTATTAGCTCTGTCTAAAGATTAATTTTCCTTTGGTTTTGAGGCTCCTTCCGTTCTCATGGCTGACTCATGACCTGTCTTACTATTTGCTAGGTCTAAGTGGCGTAGCTAGGAGACAAATACAGCAACACTGTCATTGTTTTGTTGTATTTGCTCATTTTAGAACATCTTAGGTAGCCAAATTTTGCAGCAGAAACTTCAGTTCTATTAAAATGTTATTAGATACTGTATTGACCCAGTATTAAGTAATGTTCCTTATACTTTTTCACTTTTCCTTTTTTCGAGCAATATGAACCTATGTATGCACTTAAGAGCTTCTTCAGCTTTATTCCAAAATGCATTTGCTTATGCACTCCTGTAAATATCTATAGGTCCTAAATCACAATTTGTAGTTCCTTTTTTAAAAAGAAGCAGCCATGATGAGAAATTTTTAGGGAAGACAAGCCAAGCGATAGCCTGCAATGAGGAAATGTAGTGGAACGCAGAATCAGGTCACTTATGTTTATAGCATGGGTGGGATTCCAAAAGGTTAGACAGATATGCTTTGCAAGAAGAAAACAAGACTAAACAGAAAACTGTAAAAATGCACTCTCTTACTTGGTTATCAGTCAAGTGCTATGCTAGATACTGTGGTAACACTCGTGTTTCTGTTGACAGTGTTCTGATGTGTATCTATACTGTGTTGAAATAGCACGCGTTATTTTTGAACAGCTCAGATGTTGTCCACTGCAGCTTTGAAAAGGTGAGAAATGATCTTAATGTGGACATTGTCTCAAGATGGCTGAAGTGTGTGGAGGCTTCTCTGTGGAAAACCTGTCACTTGAATAAGCAGAGAGTGAGAAGAACAGATCTGTTTGAGGTCAGGAGAATGATCAGGGAGTTCATCTGATCAATACTTAGTTGTCTACAAATCAGAAGGAGGTATCAGTAAGTGCTGAGCTAGAGTGTTTCATCTAGGTGTTGACTTCTTAGGATTGAGATCCCTCTAAAACTGCAGTGTTTTCCTTGTCTTGGGAGAGGGCAGAAACACTCCCCTGAGCTTAAATGTATCAGAGAAGAACAGAGTGTGCTTGAGCTCAGGAAGAAGGGAAGGATACTACATCCGTCTGCAGGGCCATTAGCCAACTAACTCGTGGTTTTAACACACGATCTCAATTCATGCCTTTGGACTGAGATGGACCACTTTCTTAGTCTACATACTGATCCCCTACACAGTGCCTCCTCCTCAGATTTTGAGCTTTGAGTATGGCATATTGGGGACCCTGTGGTGTCTCATTAAATGCCTTCAATGCAGATGTCTCCTTTTTGACCAAGATGCTTAAGATCACAGAGTAGTCAATGTAAAAGAGCATCATATTTTCCAAAGGCATTAGCAATGACCTAAGTGCTCACCTAAGTGAGCTCTAAAAACAGCAGCTGTGGTGTTAAGAATGTCTTCAGTACAGTTTGAATTATCGTTGTTTTACCTCTCTTCTATAGGCGCCATGATTAATACGCTGTAGTCAAATGGGCATTGTCTTGTGGTAAAGAGCAAATAGTTTCTAAGGCTATTTATAGTGCAAGCTGTCAGAAAGGCAAGCGTCCTGGTATAAAAATTATAAACTGTATTTGTTCTACAAGTTGTCTTACCTTCCGCTTTCTTGGTCAAACCAGGAACACAGGCATTTCACCACACCTGTATGAGAATGAAAATCTATTGAAGTCCATCCAGTTCTTAACTTGTATTTTCTGATACAAAATAGTCATTTTTGAGCATTCAGTTTTTTGGTTCATTGCTATACAGGTAATTCAGCTATGATATTTCAGGTTTGGTAGCATTCTAGTTCATGTCTTCAGTAGTACTCCTTGCATTTTGCTGCTTTCCTGACTGATTCTGTATCATGCTAACGATACCTGTCATTTCCCAAAGAAACCTGAATCTGACTAGAACTTATTCCAAACTGGTGCCTAAGACTCTTTGAGTCATATTTTGCCAAATACTGCTTTTTCCAGTAGTGATCTTGAAATAAGAACAAAGAGAAATTGAAAAGGAATTGAAAAGGTGGTAGGAGGGCTCAAGTGTTGACTGTTGCAGATTTGCAGGGGAGAAGGTGAATGTAAACATTCATCTCCCCTTCTACAACATCAGAGGAACATAAGGTTGAACCCCTGCCTTCTGTAGACAGTGCTGATGGGGCTTTAGGGGTTGTGTTGAGTATGGACTCATGCTGAACTGCCAGACCCTCATATTCTTAATGAATTACATCAAGCGTGCTGAACTATCAGGCACATGAGAGTTGAGGGTCATCATTTCACAGGACTGAGTTCAGAATCTGTCATCTCTTCAAGGATAGATTTTACAATGGTGCACGATTCATAACCGTCTTTGTTTCTTGCAGTTTTGAGAGTGTTGTCACGGAGAAGGCAGGCAGCATCTTCAGAAATACTCTCATTAATGATGTTAGTGTGATAGAATTTGATATGTTAAAATGTGATACATATGTGTTATTCTCATGTTTGTGGTAGCCACTCAACAATAAATAATTCCTGGCAACCTTGTTTAACAAAAGCTCAGTCTGTAATACGCCTGCAAGTGGTGACTTCCAACATCCTGGTTTTAGTTCAGGATTTGGCTTGGAGTGTTTGTGAATAAAAAAAAGAGTACAAGAAAAGAAGCCAAAAATACTTAATGGGTTTTCCTAGGAAGGAAACAAACAGTATCTTCTGTGGTGTTTTTAAGAGCAGATTTAAAAGGAAAGTGATTAAAAATGTAAAAGAATATGAATAAGGAAACTGGATACATGCACAAGCTGCCTCTCCTGCTTACAGCCCAGCTGTGCTGACAGGCCTTCTGTTCACTCCTTTAGATTAGCAGAGAAAGATGCAGAAAGTGTGCAGCATGACCCATTTGAGAGGTAAAATAATTAAATTCTGTCAGTTTGCAAAAGTTCTCAATTGTGCAATAGTGCCTTCTGGCATGAAATGTAAAGGCAGAATTTCAGTCATTTTAGCATCCTGTGAACAATAGTTCACTGCTCTTGTCATTAAAAAAATAACCAAACCATGAAGTGCTTTCTTTGCTATGCACATATATCATTGAGTTTTTACAACCACATGGCTGTTGTGCTACCATTACTCCTTTTGACCAGGGAAAAGTTTATGTTGACATTTAGAGCCTACAGATGCCATGACCAGATAGTTTTTCATGTGTGCACATGCAAGTGTCTTTTGCCTTTTGTTTGCTTTATTTTAATACTGGCATGAATGCACAGATTTTCCCTTTAAATAAATGTGTGTGTCACAGTTTCTCTTTTCCCTTGGACCTCTCTGAGGCCAGTGCTAAAATCTGTAGGTCCTCTCTCCCTGCCTAATCTGCCCCATTAAAGTTGGGGGGAAGGTGCTAGTCTGCCTGTTGGGGTCAGAGCCCTCTCAGAGGGAAGCAGAGGAGCAGTGCTGATTCCGCAGTGCAGGCGGTTGTTCCGGGGGCAAACATGGGCCCTGAGCTCTGTTTACAGTCTGAATGGCTCCCCTTTCAGAGCTGTCGGATTAAATGCAGTGCCACAAGAATGTTTCTCCCCTTACGTGACTAGAGGGCAAGAACCTTGGATCCGTCAGTAAACTCTGACTTCCTGAACAGTTACGGGAAGTATTGCTCCAATTAAGCAGCTGTACCAGCCCCTGTGTCCCCTAATTAATTTCCTTTCTACTAGTTTCTGAGCTTTCTCCACCACTGCTGTACTTCAGGTTCTGTCCTTTATAAGTTTTTTAAGATTTATGTTAGTTGAAAGAACTTGCTTCAGGCTGAAATTTAGCCTGAACAGTCATTGAAGATAGCTAGAAATAGATTTTCTTTCTACAGGAGAAATGTGTTCCAAGTACAGAATTATAAATCAGTAAACACAGATAATTTGGGGTTGCTGTGGGGTTTTGAGTTTGGGGGGTTATTCAGTTAAATGCCACTTGAGTGAGTAATTTGCAATTTGAATTGGTATATGGGAGTTTTCTTCAGTGAAAACACTGGTTATTAGTCATTCATCTATTTAATACTCCAATGGATCATTTAAAAAAAGTTTCCTAAATTATCGAACTAAAAGAAGGAAAAAAATCTGTGTCTTAATAGTTAGTCCGTGGTTGTACATCATAATTGTACTTACATACAATTTCAGGTATGTGATGGATCTCATTAGACTTCGCTAAGATTGTGTAGGCATGTATGTATGTAAGCCACATGTGAAATCAGGTTGTTTGGTCAGTGCGACTCTAAGGAGCCCGGAGGCCTTAGTTTTGGATAATGTCAGTGGGAGCTGAGGATGGCCAGTGTCTCTTAAGAGGCCTGGGCTAAACAGACTCCATATGCTGAAGCCATTTGTTTGCATGGATATCAATAGGACTTTCAAACACGGACCCTTGCCAACATCTCTTCTTTGTTTTAATGAAGTATAAGGTTTTGAAAATACGTTAAAATTTGCCTTCATCTCTTTTCACCCTCGAAGAGTCTGGCACTTTGAAAAAACTCTCTGGATAATTTCCCTGAATTTTTCCTGTTGCATTTACTTCCTCCTGTTGTCTTGTGGCACTTGTTAGAGCTATAGCTGACCTTTGACATTACTGTTCTACTCCAGGGAGAGAGGACAGGTCCTGAGTTTGCCAGATTTTTAATTAATGCTTTGAGGACCCTAGAGACTGTTTCCTATGTCTTTTAGTCCCCCTCTCCTTGTGAAGGAATGACTGTTCTCTTTCAGTAGTTTAACCAATGGTTTATGTTCATTTGGGTTTGGGGTAAGTGGACTTTGCGTTTTGGCAGGACTAATGGAGAAGACCTTTGTTCTAATGTTTAGCACTGTCAAAAGATATTTCATGAGTTGTTTGTCTTTTGTAGGTACGGGCAGCGGATCCCTCTCCCACGCTCTCATCAGGACAGTGGCTCCCACAGGGCACCTGTACACGGTGGAGTTCCACCAACAGAGGGCTGAGAAGGCCAGGGAGGAGTTTCGAGAGCATGGGGTGGAGCATCTGGTCACCGTGACCAACCAGGATGTCTGCAAAAATGGGTTTGGTGTCTCAAACATTGCAGATGCCGTGTTCCTAGATATTCCATCTCCATGGGAAGCCATAGGACATGCAAAGTCAGCATTAAAACCTGAAGGTAACTGCACTTGCCTCTTTCTGTTTGGGAAGTACTGTGCATACACACATCTCTGCCTTTGAGCCATACACTAGATCTGCTTGCTTCCGTTGTGTGATCACTGTTCTCAAATGTCAAAGTCTCTAGGCATTTCTAAGGCTGAAAAACCTTCAAAAGAAGTCTTCAATTTACAGTGGAAGATTTGAAAGGACAAGAACAACTTTTTCCTACAGGCCTGTGCTAGCTACAATTAGCATGGGCAGTTTATAAAAAGCCCTTTGAACCTCTGTCAGGTGCATTTTGCTAGATCTGAGGTGTGTGCAAAGCAGCAGTAACGATAAATGCTGAAAGCAAATTTTTTCTGCAATTCAGTGCAAAGGTGTTTGTATAAAAGGTGTTCAGATGCACTTCACATCAATCATTGCAGATTTGGACCTATTCAACAGAGCACCCCATCAGTAATGTTAAAGAAAATGTGGTTATACTTAAATATGCTTGCCAATTTCTGCCTTAAATCTTTGCTGTTGGAGCTAATGAGAAGTTTGCTGTTGGTTGCAGTGGGAAAGGAACATAAAGGCTGTTATAGCTTATGCCAGTTATTCTGGGATTGTGACAGCAAGTGAGAACTGCTGTTGAAATTTTTGATGGATTTAATCAGTTTATTATAAATCTTTTCCCTATTGAAAAATCAGCTTCAGTGAATAAATCATTTTTTCATCCTGGAATGAGTTTTCCCCTAAGTAGTGTTACACTAATGTAACCATACTGTTGTGGATCTGAACTAACTTGCGCCAGATCACTTCCATCTACAAAAGTGACTTTTCTAATCAAGAGAGCATGGAGTGCTGAACAGTGCATGTGCTGGGACATGAGTTTAATAAAATTTGATTATGTGCCAAGGCCCAGTTCTTTGTTAAAATATGTAATCACAGGCCTGACTAAGTGAATTACTAGGTCTTCTTGAAATCACAGGATTTAAACTTGTCTTTAAATGTCACTGAATATGCATTACCTTGCTGAGTCAGGACTGACCCAGCTGTTAGGCTACCTCAGCTACTACTGAAAATTTTCTAGAAGCTTTCTGATACCAATGTAACACACACTTTCTTTAAAAAGTGAATAGGTAGAGACTTGCTAACACTCTGTACCTGCAAGAGTTACAGCTTAATTTGTAGCTTCTTTCCAGTGTGTCCTGGGAAAAAATAATTTTCACTGCACTGTACAATGCCCTTCCCATGCTCAAATTATCTAATCTAGTGAGCACAACACTCAGCTGACTTCCCAGCTTAGAAGGCGCTGCATTGCGCAGGCCAATTTGAATTATTTAAGTAGTGTATGTTTAGAATACTAAGCAGAGCTGCTTAAACAGTTCCAAGTTGTGAATTCTTGTCTCACTCCAGCATTTGCAATCCTAGAAAAGGTATTATAGTCCCAAACTGGCCATACCATCTGGCTATACTTTTCTGTGCTATGCTACAAGGTTACATCTGCTTAGGCAGTATAAATAATACTTTAAAATCCCACATTTTTGTGTTTGTGAAGTGGCATCATGCACTTTACGTACCAGTCAAAAGGTGAAGTTGCTGTTCCTTGCTGCAGTTTTTGCTGCAAACAGCCACCAGTGTCTGAGATCTGGTATTAGTCTAAGGCTCATCTTTTGGGTTTCATAGTACCTGTCTGAGCCAGGGGGCATTTTTTTTAATTTTGCATATAAACAAAATCTGTTTTTCGTATAAAATATAATTGATTGTAGTAGTAATAGGTACAGACTTACACACGTTTCTGTTTTATTCCAAATCACGCAGCTATTTTTGTTGTGGGGTTTTTGTACTGCTGTAAAAATCTAAAATATGATAGAAGGGTATCTGTAACTGCTTCCCTTTCCCTACCGCAGGCAGATAATTTTATAGTGCTCCTTTGTTTTGTTTTCGAATAGTTAAAGCTCTTCTGCAGTAAGAACAGTCTGTGCACATACTGCCGTTGTTCACCGCCATTCCAAGGGTTAGTATAGTGATAAAGCATCACTGGAGAAAAGGAGTTGTTCCACTCTTTTCGCTCCACCCTCTCTCTCTCACATCTGGACAGGGTCACATTTGAACCATTCTTACTGTGGGTTTTATTGTGATGTGCCATGCAAATATCGCAGCTGTACTGCCAGATAGTGATAATTTATTCCCTAAAGTCTTAAGGTACTTTGAATGAAATCAGAGCTAAGGAAGTTCAATGTATAGCGTCAGCTAGCCTCCTCTTTAAAACCGCAATAGTCATTATAGAGTGTTCAGCTGCGACAGTGTGTATGAGAGAGTTCTTAACCTTAACAAAACCTTATCATATCAGTGTTTTCTCTCCTACTTAAGCTCAAGATCCTGAATAGTTGCAGCTTCTAGCCAGCTGAGTGTTAATGATGCTCTTTACAGAGTACATTTATTGCTTGCGTTACGCCTTGCAGTATGCTGTAAATACACTACTTACAGTAGCTTGGCCTCCCATTTAAAGCACTGCCAACCTCTGAAAAGCTAAAAGAATAAAATGGCACAGTAGGTTTGTGACGTGAAGGTTCTTGTCCTCTGGTGATGTGCTCTGCCGACGTTCAGGGTTGCATCTTAACTGCATCTTTCTGTGCTGATTTCACCAGTCACACTTTCAGCAGAAACGCTGCTTGTAATATCCCTCGGGCAGTGCTGCACTGCAGAACTTGCTTTCATTTCCAGACCTGCACTGTTTTTTCTTTGGCAGCATCTGCTGATTAATGCTTTTCTATAGTCATAGCTGCTGTTCCCAGTATCTGACCTTGGTGGTTTTTGCAAAGTTGCTGTTAATCCCTTCAGGTTAAACTTTAAAAATTGTGAATGTAACAAAATGAAAAAATTGTGAGGTAACAAAAATATCCTCGATATTCTACAGTTCTTAAATGCTCTGAAACTTTTGACTCACAGTCATCTCACAGCTGAATACTGTAGTGCTTTGAATATAATTCTGCACCCACCTACTCTACTCTTATAAATATTGTCTATTTCTTCCAAGGCTGTGGAAGATGAGGCAGAAACCCATTTGTACAATAGTTTTCATACAGATTTTAAATTTTCAGGTAGGGAGATGGAAAAATACAGCCTTATATTAGGTCGGATTGGCCTCTCTCATTACAAATCGGTCCTTGGTGGTGTTTAAATTAACAGTCTGAGTCACAAAATTATTAAAACCACCCCTCTTTTATTTCCTTTCTTTCTTTTAAAGACTTTACTCTTAAATGCAGACTTGCCACTCCCTCTTGAGCATCATAAAGCCCCTAAATTATGAGTTTGTCAAATTGTGATCCTCGAGATATCACCTGAATCATGGTGCTCTCAGGTCTCCCCCCAAAACTCTGCAGGGAAAGTTCCCTCTGCACATCTCTCTGTTTGGGCCTCTGTGTTTCCTGCCATCACAGAAGCCCTTCAGCAGTACTGTGCTCTTTGTAGTAGTAGTAGGTTTTCATTTCCAAAGTCTTATATTTGTTTCATTTGTACACAATGGACTTAAAACAAGTCTTGTTTGCATTTTTTTCCCCTTAGCATAGCCATTGATTGTTGTCCTAACCTGCCGGATTTGGTTATTATAGATGCTGTATAAGAGAATAAATAATATCTCATCCTCCCAGTAGCCTGTGGTGCAGGTAAGGCATTGTCTGGTTTAGCTAGTTTCAGTTTTCATTTGGGCTTGCCTTCCTCTTCCCCTGAGCTTTCAGGGAATACCATGTCCATGCAGAAGGTCTCACTGGCTATTTTTCTTGAGTCCCAGAGGTTATTCATGATCGGGTTTTAAACCACCCAGATATGGCTTTGAGGAGCAGCTGAAATCCCTGGCCACAAGTCTCACCCCTGTGGTATCAGGGTAGGGAGTACGCCAGGCTGAATCACACTGAGAAGAGGGCAGTGACATCAAGGCTGATGTTGTTTGGGCTCAGACTACCTCAAGAACACACAGGGAATGTGTTAGGGCAGGAAGTGGAGCCTGACAGTCTAGCATGCTGTTGTCCTCCACCCGTGCAGGTGGTACTCAAGTCAGTATTAACATTTCTCATGTCCCCAGGAGATTGTTTTGAAATAAATGAATGAAGCAATAAGTGCTTGCTGAAATGTTGGCACCAGCCTTTGCTAGTGTGGTACTTGCTTTGATTCGAAGGAAAATTAACTCAAGGTGAGGTTAAAGATCCACAAACTAACTTTAAATTGAAGCATATCCTGTCAACATTGAGGGGCCATCTGGTCTAGTGCAAAGCTGCCCCACTAGGATCTAGGACTGGGTGCTGACCCACAAAGCTTCGTCTGGTTCCCAAGCACTGGCTGCTTGCTGGGCCAGCCCCAGCTGTTGTATCTCATTGGAGGGCATTAACCTAGCTCTGGTGTGTCAGGGGTTGGTAGGTTAGGTGCATGTGATGGGCCTGGCCTGAAGTAAAAGTGATTCTCTCATGTGTCAAAAGTCAAGCAGAAGGATTCCTGCATTGTAATCCATGCTGTGGAATGCCAGCCAAAGCTATTGGCCTTTACACAGTTTATAGGAAGTAGTTTGGGATGAAAGGATCCTCAGAGGAAGTTGTTAAGTTTTCTTCCCCAATTCGGAGCCAACTGATTTTTTATTTTCCTTGTTGCATGCTTTTGCCAGCCCATAATAGTGAGCAGGAATAAATTTCTTTTGAACGATGCACGTACAAATGTAGAGGTTAAGGTCACATTTGCAGAAAATCACATCAAGCTCTTACTAATGAGCTGGCAGGTGATTTGGAGAAAATTTCTTTTCCGAATCAAGAAACATCCTTTAATTTCTTCCAACAGCCGAATCCTCTAATTTCACTTGTCAGGGAAGCTACATCAAATCGCCCACGAGCACACTCACTTAAAGGACGTTCTGTCCCCTTTTACGGAGGCAATATTTTTAGTGTCCTACTAGCGCAGAGTAAATGCCATGGTGATGCTGCTCAGTGACTCTCCTGCCTCACCCCTACATAATGATAATGCTTGTGTGATTTTTTTTCTTTCATGAGATCTTTGTAACATAATCTTCCAATTATGACAATGCACTGAAGTCCCAAAACCCAGAGCTGTATTCTTTTACCAGAGATAAAAATGCTGTGTTATATTCTTTACATCACAGAACCATTTCTAAAATTACAGGCCCTTTTCCTTGGAACTTAATGGTGCTGCACTACATATGTTCTTTTTGCATCTTCTGAATAATATTGGGATGATGAAAAAACCTGTCAGAGCACTTGTGACACATACTATAACTACAGAAGTGAGAGCACATAACTTGGACATGTTTTGTGTATTGTAAGCGTGCACTGGAGTTCTTGTCAATTGGGTAGCACTGCCATATTTTCCATACTTGAAACCTAAAGCAGTTATTAGCTAAATAGAACTGGTAGAGGCGTTAGTCCTTGCTCAGACAAACCAGAAACAAAATTGCTGGAGTTGCACGGGAATGCACCAGTAACTGCTCTTGAAGGAGGAGCAATTTCCAAGGCACTGACCTCCTGGAAAGATGCAAGGGTGTGTCCCTTGATTACTAATTAGATACTGTCTGTTAAAATGTACAGTGCTATGTGGATGCAAATCTTCTCTTTTATTTCCCCCTTCCCTTAAGGTCTCTTCTCTAATCATTCCAGTCTGAATTGTACTTCAATTTTCATATCCTCTTGACCCTATTGCTGGTTACAATGACTGCCAGGACTGTGTGGGCTTGTTCCAGCCTACAGATTCGGGAGATTTAACCTCTCCATTAAATGTTTCAAACTAACTCAGTCCCTGTAAAATTGAAGGTAGAAAAAAATTTAAGTCTTTCATACAGTCTCATTATTCTCTTCTCCTCAGCTGTAGCACTTGTCAAATGCATTATACATGAATAAACACATTTCTAGACAGCTCTTCAGATCAAAAAGCTCACACAGCTTCCCAATGTGAACAGGATTAATCTCAGATAATTACTATATCAATTTATGGTGACACACAGATCTCATTAACCAAATTTAGGAACGGTAGCTTTCCTAAAAGGAGAGCTCTGAAAGAACACAAACTCCATTTGTACTAAAAAGTTTCCGTTCAGTTGTTTTCACTGCTCTCTAGTCTAGTCCACCCCTTTTTGAGCCACAGACAGAGCAGTGTGCCCCAGCGAGCGAGCGGAGAGAGGGAGTACATGTCTTTTCTTCATTCATTAAGGAATCCTTGGCATGGCAAGACAAAGCAATGCATATTCAAGTCCTTTAAGCCCTAAATGCCTCTTGATGTCTAAAGGACAAGAGGGCTCTCAGAGAATCTGAGAATTGTGAATGCTGAAATCTAGATTTATATCTGTTTGGTGATTGTGACAGAAAGGGTGTTGCCTAGCTGGTAATCCGGTGGGGGTACAGGGGACAGCCCACAATGTAGAGAATTCAGAAGCATCTGGTCTGTTGAAGATCTGCTCCTAGAACAGATGAGTATGTCCTTTCGAGTGCTGGTTTTCTGCTGCTTAGAGTCCAGGTTTTTTGCTGTTTAAACACACCACGGCAATTGAAGCTTTCCCAAATCTTTCTATTTTAGACAGCGTCTCACAGGCTGCAGCTGCAATTTCATTTTTGCCTTCCAACCTTCTGCGAACTGTTTGTTTCCCATTGTCTCTTAATGTCTGCTTAATCAAACAAGTCCAGCCTGCAAGTCATGTCCGGCCTGCCCTATGGTGTGTCCAGGAAAAAGCAGAGGAGGCCCTTCTCCCACTTGTTAGGATCCATAAAGACAGATGCTTGGTGGTTTTGCTTCTTAGCTGTTTGTAGGTATATTTATTTGGGAGTGATGTATAATAATAATGAGAACAATAGGTGCAAAAGGGAAAAAAATAAATTGGCAGAACTACTGACACCCACTGGATGCTCTCAGTTATATGGAATACCAGCCGTTACGCTGTCTTCTCACTCTTCATACCTGAGAAGCTTCCAGCAATGCAGTAAGTAAAGTAACATTATTTTTTGCGCTTCCCCTCTGGATATTAGCTATTGCAAGCAAAAGCTTTCTTCCCTACCAAGTGGCTTGAAAGCCTATTTTCTGTAACCCTATGTCCCCAAGCAGTCCACTTTGCAAGGAGGCAGTCTGATAAATCATCACCAAGTTTGGTGTTGACATGCTGTGCTCAGCTGACCATCCCGAGGCAAAATGAAGGGTGCTCTGCCTTTAATTGAAGGCTTCACAAGAACCGTAGGCGGCTCTGCAGCTTGTATGGCAACAGCTGTGTGCAGACTTCTTAGTTTTTGACTGTAAATCTAGAGCATGTGAATTTGAAAGCCTAAACATATCTTGAAACCCTTGTAGTCAGAATAAATAAGAACAGACTTACTGTAAATGTAAATATATTTCCCTTTTTTATTGCAATATAAAACACCAAAACCAAAAAGCCTGAATGAAATAGTAGTAAGTCTCTGGTCTCTCTGCACATTCTTGCTTTGCAGACAAAGAGTTATTGTGAATTGACATTTAGCTAAGTTAGACATTTGTTCACTTCCCTACACAATAAGAATATAACATCTTTCTTTATAACATATGTGCATCATAGTAGCTTTCTAATTATGTAACAGAAATTTCTTCCTCAGCTTTTCTCTTTTACATCTACAAACGTGGTAGAAGTGTGTACTGCTTTGGCCAGAAAAGATTAGCTGTCTGATTCAGAATCATTTTGGTAACCCTGGCCATCCTGATGAACATAAAAATCTAATTTCATGGGAGCTATCGGACTGGGTGTGCAATTAAATCAGCATCAACAGAATTGGTTAATAATGACACATACCAGCATTAATTTTGCAGGTGACTATTAGATTTGGTTTTTAATTGTCACTCGAGGGAATTACTTGTCCAGGGTACTTTGTTGTGAAGATGCATGATAAGAACCCCTGGCTGTGGAGACTTTATTTCAGGACTAAAATTAAATCCTACTTAGTATATGGTGGATTAATGGTCATGGAAGGTGTTCTTCCCCAGTCAGTACCCAGCACATCATTGCTGCACAGTAACTAGAGTGCTACAGTGACGTGACACTTTCAGACCTGATGCTTTCTTTTTTTAGACTTTAGAAACAAAAAAGGAAAAAAAAGGGAAGTTTGAGATAAAGCAGGCTTCATGTAGTCCCAGCATAGCCTCTATTTTTAGCAGGATGCTTTGCTCTCACTTGCATGGGTTCTTTAACTACTTAGACAACCAGTGTTGGAAGGCTTGACTGGATGAGCCTGGGAGAGGGCTGGGAAGGAATGTAAATCAGGTCAGCAACCATTTTCATCTAATTGTAATAAGTAAAACAATAGCTGAAGCCACATTGCCCAGCGTTCCTTCCCCTAGCACAAAAGCCTTTCAGGAAGGGCAGTTGCCTTGTGGGACACTGTGTCCTGGGTGAAAGCACATGCCCTGGCTTTATGGCAGACAGTATCCTTATAATTCTTTGATCTGATTTGGCTGTGGCTTTTCAGAGTAAATCTGAATCATTCTATTCTCAGCTGTTAAGGTGACATTGTAGCACACAGAAAGTTGTAGGGGGCCTATTAATACTCTGTATTTAGAATCAAAAATCTGATCTGTGCAGAGACAAGGAGACAGTGTTAGTTTATCACTTAAAAGTCCTATCCTAGAGTTTTGAAGCAATTGCTGTAAACCTGCCCAATGTGATATCCAGTAAACTTTAATGCTCAGGAGACATGCTAGTCAGCTTGACTAAAAGGGTAAAGCCTTAACAGCACTCCATCTATGGCCTGGAGAGATTACTTTATTCTGTACTCACATACCATCATTCTCAAATAAACACAGCCACTTTTATCAGAGTGTGTGTGCACGCACGCTTATATTCTAATGAAGGCAACTCTGTACAGTGTGTGGAAAATGACTTCTGGCTTTGTGTAGGTGCCAACTCCAGCTCAGTGCCTCGGCCCAGAATAGTGGATAGTGATTCCAAAAGAGTCGCTGCTCTAAAGAGATCAACTTTAACGGTTTTGTTGTGAACAAATGTGGGCAACACTGGATTTGGAAGATGAATGAATTTGCTGTTGCAATTTTTAAAGGGTCTGAAGCATCTTGTGGAGTCATCTGTGTTTGATTTTGTGCTGACGCTTTACACCTGCATAGTAGCCTCATGGAGATTTTCTTGAAAAATGTTTTCACTTTGTATAATAGTAACTCTGTGCATCTGTGAGAATTTGAAAAAAAGATAAAAAATGCTTCATTTTGGGTTTTGCTCTCTTTTCCACTACCTGTCTCGTTTTGCAGGTGGCCGCATCTGCTCTTTCTCCCCTTGCATTGAACAAGTCCAAAGAACCTGCCTAGCGATGGAAGAATTTGGTTTTACAGAGATTAACACCTTGGAAATTCTGCTCCGAGTGTACAATGTAAGGACAATTAGCTTGCAAATCCCTGACCTTGGAGAAGCAGCTGAGGATAATTCTAGCACTGGCTTTGACAGCAGCAACCCATCAAACCAAGGTAGCCTGTGCGCTAATCTGCAGCAAGGAACTGTGCAGTTCAAAAGCGGCGTGCCACTCAGGGAGATGGTTGGTCACACTGGATATCTGACCTTTGCCACCAAGAGCCTGTTTTAGTACATGTTGAGTTTGTGCAGTTTGGAGTGTTTTGTGTGTTTGTGTATGTATTCTGTTTTCGTGGTTCTTTTTTGTAGGGCATCCAAATTTTTACTTGTCAGGGAATTCCATATATAGTCACATTTTCTTGGAATATGCCTTGTTTAAATAGCAGACAAGCATTAACCAGAGCAGCACCAAGGGAATGTTGAAACTCTGGAGTGGTGCTCCACTTGCTGTCAGAAAGAAGATGAAGTAATAACGAATAGCCATTCACTGGAATGTGCAGAATAAAGATCCCCACTGATAAGAAAGCAAAACATACAGTGCACTCATTGCAAATAAGTTGGATTTTTCCTCCTCTTTTCTGAATTACTTTCCCAGGTTTAGTTTTTTTTTCCTAGCACCACTAGACACTTCTTTTTGTAACTTCTCTAGTGTCTGTGTTGCTCTTAGGAATGTGAAAGTGCCTACTTGCTTCCTTTTAGATAGGAAAGTTGCGAGGTCATAGTTTGCCAGCACAACTGATCATAGAATTAGTGTTTCCTTGGAATAGTGTTCGGCTGCACAGGGGATTATTGGCAGTGCTCGGGAGCACAACCTCTCACTCCGTTCCAGGCTGGCATCTGCAAATCATTTAGCTTACACAGAGGTCAAAGAAGTGCGCTAATTGTTGGATTTGGTTTAAAATAGTATATTGTTCTCATCAATTTATAGTAGAAATTTGGACCTGGATTCATACTGTAGTCTTCTAATAGATCATCCGCTTTCATAGTTGATGAATCCACTGTGAAAATTCATTGAACGGGTGGTTAATATTATCTGAACACCTCTTTGTAAGTGGTGTGGCTGAGGTTCTGTTTGTTTGGTGGTTTATGTGCATTATGGTGTACTGCCTTCCTGCAGTTGAATGACAGATTGCTTTTGGCAGGATTTCTGTCTCCAAATTGCAACAACAATGCAAACAGTAAAATCCTCAACCAGCTTTATCAATTAAGTTTTCAGACCATTTACTCTTTGGTCTTCCATACAGAGCTGGTGGTTGTGATGAACTATGTGAATGCTGGATTAAATTTTTTATTTACAGAGTAAAATAATTATGCAAATTTATAAAGTTCCTGGTTTGGTTTTTTTTTTCATGAATTCAAAAATATTTTTATTCCAGCCACTAGTACTGTCTCTGGAAGCATTTAGCTGTGCCTTGCATTTGGTACCTGAATATATCGATTGCCATGTAAGAAAAATAACCATTCATAAACCACTGCCTGAACGTTTGAACCTGATATCCCTCCCCCTTTCTTGACAAAAATAAACAAAGCTAAGCTTTTAACGTGTTATAGCAGAATGCTAATCCATAACGGTTTAAAGAAAGCTCAACCGATCACGACAGCAAAGATAAACTGTTGAGCAGATTAAAGGCAGAAAGCAATTCTGTTGAACTAAATCAGTTATGTAAGTTGGCCTACAACTGTAGCACTTCTCCAGAAATTACGTGAAAGTTCTCTTTCTACTGCTGTTAATGTCCTCCAGAAAGGCATGCAGTAAACTGTAAATACTCTTTGTATGGTTTGGTAGCTGTATTATAGCAACACGCTTGCATGTGTATGCATATGCATGTTTGTGTGCTTAAACCACCAACGATAGAAGTAAGGCTAAGGTACTAACATAAACCAGAAGAAAGGATGGGGAAATACAACATTAAAGCTAAAGGTTGTTCTTAACTTCCGTCAAGGTGATTCTCATTCACTAACAAGTGGGATCCCCAGTCTTTACCAGGGATAATTCCAGCCCTAGACTTGATTGTTTTTTCCTGACAGACTTTATTTTAAAACAGTGTAACATTTAAACAGGATGAAAGAGGAGCAAAGTCACATTTCTGTCCTACAAATAGCCATGGAGTGGAAATACCAATGTGCCTTCATGGAGCCTGAAACAACGCTGATGCCTTTCTGCCTACAAAGCCCAATTCAAAACCCCTTGAAATAAACCATTGACTTTGCATGGTCCCATATTGATTTGATCCCTGCTGAGGAAGAACAAGCATTGCGTAAGAAGAGAAGGATTTCATTTCTGTCTTTGCAATATTAGAAAGGCTTCTGTGTTTTTGTTGCCAATCACAGCTATGGCCAGCAGCACCACACCGCTTTCTGCTGTTGCTTTGTTGTCAGGGTCACAGGGAGGATCCCACACTGTCCAGCATGGATGGTAATGTGCTGCCAGAACCCCCCACTGTTTAATTCTGCTTATGATCACCCGCATTTTACATTCTGGCTACATTCCCTGCCAAAAGTGGTAAATCAGAAACATGGGTCTTTACTGCCACACTGGGAGAATCTGCCTGGGCCATGCTTTCAAAGACTCATTTCTCTTTTTAATATGTTTTAGTCTTCTGTCTGGAATGAAACATCTCTTCTTCTTGCCCTGACACAGTTCAGTCTCACGCTGGCAGGCTGCACGTTTTCATTGCTGCCGTGCGCTTGGATCCCTCAGTTGTTGTGGGCAAGCACCAGTACACAGCTCCGCCCGACAGCCAGGTTCTGCTTGTCCCTTTGCACTCCATGCCCTACAAGCTGGCGTGGAGAGGAGTCTTAGACACCTTGCAACCTACAAGACAAACAGTAATGACTGAGATGAGGCTTGTGAAACACTTGAGAAGTCTGCTGCTGTTCACTGTTTACCTGTGCTTTAATTAAAGCATTACAGATCTGTATCTCACTGTGGTTGTTCCTGCTTACCTGTTAGCACAACACTGTTTTCTTCTGAAGAAGACATGATCATAAATCCTGCTTGAGAACCTTAAAGGGATAAAGTAGCAAAAATGCTAGGAACTCACTCCTCTGCTTAATTTCCTGCTCTGTCTTCTCCTTAGGTACTTTGGGATATGTGATGGTGAGGAGATGGTTCTTCCTGGGAAGTGTTCCAGAGACGAGGGTTCTGGTTCACGCTCACTCCCTTGAGAGTACATCTGTGCTCCATTAGTCCCGGCGAACAGGATGATTGCAGACGTCATGGTGACCTAGAAAGGACGGGGGCCCAGAGATGCAGCAAGCCTAGATCTACTTGTAAATACTGGCGCTCATCCCAGCAGAATCTGCATCATTTAGGTGGATGAATGCACTGGGCAGCCCACGTGTTCATGCCTTACCAGGTTCCTTCTGAACCGAAACTGGAGAAAACTGCCCTCCTGGGCTGCAATTCAGTGGTGTTTGCTGCTCCCAGCTCACCTCTGATGCCAGTGGGAGTGGTGCAGGCTCCGAAAAGGAGGGTTGAGAAATGGCTGGGCTCTCAGAGGCCATTGCTGGGCTCCTTCTCGGCTTCTGCTTGCGCAAATATGGGAGGCACAGTAAGAGCAAAGTGGGAGAGTCAGCATTGCATAACCATGATGTTACACCAAAGGTACGTGCAGCTGTGACTAGTCAAAGGGAGGAAGGGGGTTGCTCTAGTACCAGAAAGTTCTGTCTGTGTCACCATGAGGGAGAGCATTTACATGCTGCTGGCCTCTCTAGTGCTTCTGAGGAACTATGTTGTTCAGATGCCAAAAGAGAGGAGCCAGATTGTGTTATTTCCTTTCTCCCTACGTGACGGCTTCTGAACTGGAATGAGTCTGCATCAGTATCAACACAGGGAACAAATAAACCTTGAATTAAATAGTCAAATAAAAATAATCCTCCTCAGTGGTATCCAGCCCTTTACCTGCATATCTCACCCAGTAGCTGTGTGTCCTTTGTAGGCTGTTCAGGACACGCTGTTCTCCTCTGCCGCAGGGCAACAGCTTTGAACTCGGAGGTTAGCTGGCTGATACGCTGATAGAAATAAATGCAGAAGCCAGCTGGGAACACTGGCCTGTGGGGCATCTCACCGTACCTCTGTGTTTCTACCTGGCTCCCTAGGTAGGTGGTCCACAACTGGGCTTCCCTTGCTGTGGAGCAGTCTCCCCCCATCTGCCCTCAAACCCAAAGCTAACAGAAGTACTGGTAGCATGCAACAGCTCTTCCTGGCGCTCCGAGGTGGCTCAGATTGCACAGCCAGGTTTTTGGCAGAGGCAGGCCTTTTCCTCTTCTCTTTACTGGACTGCAAGACAGGGAGAAGGGCTGGGTTTTGCCACCCCATCAGGACATGCAGCCACAGAGGCTCTGCAGGTACAGCTGCTGTGAGATGCTGTGGTGAGAAGCTGCCTGACTGCTCCTGAGCATGGGACCCTGCAGACTGGAGAGCGGTGTGCTGCCATGGCAGCAGCCCAGCATCATTCAAGCCACTGAAGACCTCAGCCTTCCGTGGGGGCTGAGTGGGTTGATGCTAAATATCGGATTCCTTTATAGTTCTTAAGAGGGCAGTTTGCATGAATGGTTCCAGTGGAGCTGTGGAGGAGCTCTCCCCAGGGGTCCAGATAGCTGCAGGAAATGTCAGAGACCAGGACCGAGTGAATTCAGAGCTTCTGCTCCCAGAGGTGCTGGCTGAGCAGTCAAAGCTACGTGTAGAGGAAGGAGCTTTTTCCATCTTTTTTTGATAGTGCTGATACTGATTCAGCACGAAGCCCATGTGCGTGACTAGGTCTAGTAGTCAGCTAGGAGAAACTGTTGCTTTAGCAACCTCCCTTTGTATGAGGCACTGTGCAGGAAGGGGAAGTCTGCAGTGGGATTTTCCTCTCTCTCTTATGTTGCATTGGGGGGGCTGTAGTTCTCCCTCCTTCCTTGAGTCAAAAGTACGTTAGCAGTAGTTACCCCTAACACAGGTGTCTGGGACTCAGCATGGCTGGTCCCCGGGCATGTGGGATGCAAGTTTGTGATGCCAAAATACTCTGAGCCAGAAGTTATTCCTCTGGGGGGGATTAGGAAGATGATGAGACTGTAGGCTTTCTGGTACTTTTTTACATTGGTTCCCCCATGCCCTTAGAAATTGTCTATAAAGCACTATTTCAGAATAATTAAAAAAAAAATAAAATCAAGAGCCTCCTATTCCTAGGAATCAGCTGGATTTGAGGACAAACCTGTTTGGAGGAAGAAGTGGAAGAAGCAGTAGCAAGGTAGAGAACAATTTCTGGGAGAAGGCTCCTCCTCACCTGACCTTCTGCAATGAAGAGGCATTTCTCCAGAAGGTTCCAGCTGCTCCCCTTAAAAGCTGTGGGATCAGAAATGCTCATTAGTGAGGATATCAGTTCAATCAGGCTGTTTTAACAAGACATGTAGGCTGGGATCTACAACTGATGGACTGGAAAGGAGGGAGGGATAGGAGAAGGTTTTTAAAGCATCTGCATTCAGTTCAACCTGTTGGATTACATGTACGTCATGTCATGCCGTTGTTGCAAAAGTCACAGTACAGTCTAAATTATCTTAGCAAAATATACAATATACTTACATATAATACAGAAGAGAATCACCCACTTTAATACATTACTAGGCAAGAGCATGGGACAAGAAAGATTTGATTACCTGTGTTGAGAAATCAGGTTTAACTAAGACACCAGTTGCAGTTTGTGCGTGTTCTCTTACTGTGTGTTTGTGTTCTCTGTCAGATAAGCTGGAGACATTTAAGAAAATGGGTAATACTTGAGTGGCATATATGCCCCACAAGCACACAAAGCCTCACAGATAGGAAGTCGACTTCCAGTTTTTACCACCCAATGCTCCCTGGAGGATCCTTCATTGTCAACGTTTCCTCATTGATCTTAGCAGCACTTTAAAGAGAGAAAATCGCCCTTTTTCAGTGGAGAAAGCAGATATTCACATAGTTACGGCTGATTACCAGCCTGTGGACACATGTCAGAGCAAGGACGGCAGCACTGGACTCCTTAAGGTTTCTTATATAGACTATAAGTGGGACTGTATCCCCCCTCAACGGGTTGCTAGTATTACATCCAGCCCCTATGCATTGCTAGCGTTACTGCAACACCACGAGGCCCAGGTGGGCTAAACACTGCACATAGAGCCTGTCCCAAAGAGCTCACCAGCTGAGCAAGCCACAGGCAAACCAGGCATGGCATGACTGGTGCACGACGGTGTCACGGTAGAGACGGACACGACAAGTAATAGATCATGCAAAATGGCTACTTTATTGTTCTAACACACCTTTTTATACCCTTCTTTAGAGTATGTGTTAGTATATGATTGGTTTGGTTAGTAACTAACAATTCATGATTGGTGAGTTCGTTAGGACGGTTTTTCTTATCACTATCTTGTTTTTGTACCGGTCTTCTTGGATCTTTCCAGACTCTTCAAGGATATACTACAAGCTGCTCAAGGTCGCGCTGTTCTCGAACTGTCAGGAATTCCGTAGACTCGTTGCATTCCCCGACACGACTGTGCAGTGCATGAGCTAGCCAAGGCTTTCTGCTGACCCCAGGAACAGCGCTGGGTCTTGTGCATTCTCCTCTGGAGCATTTTCTGCCTCCAAGGGAGTACGCAGGGCTCGGTGTTTCCTTTAGACTGAGCAAGCACCTTTGCACCTGCCAGGTCCTTCTGTACCACTTCTGACAGAGGTGTATTGTAAGAGTCAAGGTGCAACTGCCTCCCTAGGAGAGGAAAATGTGATTCTTCTGCATGATAAATCTCCGTGTGAGACATGATTTCTGCTTCATAAGGAAACACTTCCTCGTTTCTCATGCAGTTTGATTTTGATCCTGCAAACATTTACTCAGGGAGGGGAAGGGATTTGGTAAAATGGCTATGGCAAGGAGATGGAAGTACCCGCTGCTGTTGTGAGAGCATGGTGGTACCTCCATGTAAGGGAGCTGCTGGCTGCCTGAAGAAAGAGCAGATTTCTCAAAGAAGGTAAAGGGATTTCATGCCCCAGTTCCTACTGACTTTCCTTACTCATTTATTTTAGTGGGATTTCAGCACAGCTCTCTTGATGACCTGGACCCTGGATGCATAGGCTTCTTTGGGAATCGTACAGCACCATGCTCATTTTAAAGGCTGATGCATAACGGGATTGTGCAAGTCAGTGGCAGGATGGAAAACAGGACCTGACGCCCCAGATCTTCCCTTTGCTAGAAGGGTCACAGCTCCTTCCTAAATAACAGTGCTCTCCTAATGCTAAGCAAGAATCTCCTCCAGAGCAAAGCTCTCACCTGGCACCATCTCATTGCCCACAAGTTCTTACTGTACCTGGATGCAAATATAGTTAATGTTCACCGTGTCACGACTCATTACCAAATCAGAGCATGCAGCCATATCAATGCTTAATGATTTTCTGAAACTTTAATTCATTTTACTCGGTAGCCTTTTTCATTAATTAGCTGGATTAATTTTATAGAGATTAAAAATATAAGTCAATCTCTGAAGCAGAAAAGTGGCATTTTAAAATCTATATTCTATCCCAAGCCTATAAATACATCTGCCTCATAAAAATCAGCTGTTCATGGTTGTTCTTATAGCAGAGGGGATGACTCAAAGAGGCTTATATGCTGCATTGTTTTTATCAGAGCTGAAAAAAACCCAACCAAATTCCCTGTGAATTAGAAGGATCGGTGACTATAGATAGATCCTGTGGTTTTCCCCCACCAGGTAAAACATGGCACTGGTTTCGGATAGTCTGGATCCAATGTGGTCACGCTAGCAGCAGTCACATTTTGCTGCACTTTTACAGAATACCAGCCAGCATTTGATTTCCTCAAGTAAAAATCAACAAAGCAGAAATACCACGTAGGCTGCCAATTGCTCAAAACACCATGTAGCCAGTGGTTTCCTCTCTCCCTGCCCCACTTCATTATAGAGCACCTAAGAGTGGTTGAATTCAATTATACACCCCAAAATAGTATTAAAAGACCATGAGTAAGGCTGCAGAGCCACCCATGCAAAAAGCTAGGGAATCTAATAGAATTAAGGCACTTTCTGAAGCCATTAGTTGCAGGATAAATAAGGCTAAGTAACAAGTTCAGGGATAAGGGACAGAGGGTAGAGGTCCTAGCTGGGTCTCGCAGGAGCATGGAGGTCACGAGTAGCATCCCAGCGTCCGTGCTGGTACTTGTGCAGCTCAACATCGTTATAAATGACCTGGAAAAAGGGCTGAGCACTTAGCCGAGGAAGTCTGCTGATGGCACAAAGTTATTTATGGCAGTAAGGATGGGGACAGGTTGTAAAGAACTATAGACTTTACAGGTGAGTCCTTCTTATGAATGACTGACTGGGCAATAAAGTACAGGTGAAACTCAGTGTAGATAAATGCAAAGGGCTACCAAGGTGAGGGGAAGGAGGGCAACTCTGTCAAGAAGTGTGAGCCGATGGGTGTCGGGTAACAGGTGTTGGGGCTGCAGCACAGAGAGAGAAGCTCAGCACTCATCCTCTCTGAGGGAAGGACAAGCTTGTTCCTTTTCACAGGAGCTGTTTTAAACCTCCTAGCAGAGCGTGACTAAATGGAGCTAATCTAGGAGCTCATGCCCATTTACTCCAAGGTCCCTCTGTACCTTTCTGGCAATGATGGTCTAAAGCTGCGTGACACTTCCCAAAACATGTAATGGCTGCTTGGTGCAAGTCAGAGTCAAGTTCCAGTTGTGTTTTCAACCACAGTAATAAGATTTATATTGCAAAACTCTAGTGGTTCTTAACAGCACATTTGCCCACTTGTAAGATGGGAGGTTTTCATTATGACTTGTTTCCTAAACATTTGAAAGCCTTTGAAAAGCAAAGGCCTTGCTCAGCTGTGTCCATAAACATTCAAATTATACTTGACTTGATAAATACCCTGTATTTATCCTCTGAGTATGCGTGTTGCTGTTTAGCAAGTGCAGCAGTCCTGTGAGACCAACGATGGAAGAAGCCTCCTACCTGCAGTGCAGCCTGGGGAGCTAAACCTCCTAGCTCCTATGCCTGAATTTGTGATGAACCAAAGAGTGAGACTTCTAAATTCCTTGTTTAAACTCCATTCCACCCCAAAACCGAGGACAGCAACCACCATAGCACCAGGGAGGGCACTGCCAAGTAGCACCTTTAGTTGCACTAACTGATGGAGAACTGGGCAACCCTCCTTGTCCTGTGACTACACCTCTCAGCCCATTTACCTGCACCAGGGTTTGGGCTGCAAGCAGGTGGCTGCAGCAGGGAGCAGCCCTGCTCCCCTGCCAGGCAGCTCGAGTGACCTTGGGAGATGGCACGGTTCAGCAGGGGCAGTTTGATTTATAGGCATTAGGATTTTACCAGGAGTTTTAAGAGACAGCGCTCTGCCTCAGGAACAGGCAGCACGGCAAACACTGGTGATGGTGCTCTCCCCTGCAAGGCACCGCACAGCTGCAGGGAGTATCTGTTTCACTGCTCCTGACAGGGCTGCCCATGGCGTTTCAACTTTTTTCTGCCTACTACTAAGTCCAACTCTTCCACTTCGTTTGGGAAAAAAATGCAATAAACACACACTACAATTTGCATGAAATTTTTCAACAGCCCAGGCTAAAATCAGTCTTTAGGTGCTTGGAATTTATTTGAAATAATTGCTATTTATGCCTTTTTTTTTTTTTTTGGCTTTTTACCAATCTAATCAGCATAATTTGATTGTGCTGGAACAAATCTACAAGACTCCAGAACT
The DNA here is from genome assembly GCF_947461875.1 of Haliaeetus albicilla. NCBI lineage: Eukaryota > Metazoa > Chordata > Aves > Accipitriformes > Accipitridae > Haliaeetus > Haliaeetus albicilla. The sequence continues at coordinate 11,903,827 of NC_091487.1, read as the reverse complement.
GCTCTTGCAGATCATGCAGATTAAACATGAACTAATTAGTAGATTTCTGGATCTCTAAGTCCACAGCTTTGGAAAAAGCTGACAATGCCCATCAGTCTTCCCACAAGCAGAGAGAGAAAAAACCCAGATGCACTAGAAAAATGGCTACAGATGGAGATGTGTGAGAAGTCTTTGCAAAAGAAAAAAAAAAACAAAACAAAGACATTGGGATATTAAGCAACAGCAATTAATTTTTTTTCTTCTAAACATTTCAAGAATAAAGACCTTTTTCTGACTTTAGGTCACTCTTTTGTGGAAATTGAACACGGTTCTGTAAGAACTAGTGGCCATAAGCCACCACGGAGTAGAAAAGAAAATGTAGCAGAAGCTATGAAGATGAATATTGAATTCACCCACGAGTTAGTCCAAGCACATCCAAAAGCCATGACGTCAGTGAAACGGAAAAACTCTAACTACCACCCTGGGAATAAAACCAAAAAATTGCTTTGCCAATATGCGAAGGCTTCTTCATTCTGAAAGTCTTCTAAAAGTTTCCTTGGGAGACAACAATAACTCGATCAGAAATGTTCCAGCAGATGAAGAACAATAACAGCTGCTCCAAGGCTTGTGGCAAACAATGGAAAGTCCCCAGTTGATTTGCTCAGTCTTGAACGGGGTCCAAAACTAAACAGAATTTTGGAGAAGAGGTAAAAGCAGCTGTCTGCCTGTGAGAGTGGCATTCACGCAAGGAGGGAACTGGAATGGCCCCATTATTCAAGCCCCGTCCAATAACTGCCACTGACAGGCAAGAGCCTAAAAAAATGCACTGGAAAAGTGTGTTCAGCAGTGGTCCCGAAGAAGGATGCTGCCTTCCCAGGCTCGGTGTTTGATGGGATAACGTGGACAAACTTGGAAAGGTCTCTCTGGAATTAGACCCATCATGCATAAGGTGACATTGTTAAATCCCAGGAGCATTAAAGAGGTGGTTTTATGTTCCTGTTTGGTTAGTCACAAGCAATCAGGGTGCCCTCCTGATCCCACCGGTACCAGTTTTATGGGAGGTCTTGCGGTTGCGTTCGCTGGCACGGAGCTTATCAGGCTGCCAGCCAGGGCTGCTTGGGCCGGACAGGCTCTGCTCTTTGATCTGATCTGATTAACGTCCCAGACCGTTTCACCTTCAGCAGTTACTCAGGGGATACCCATACACGAGACTGCTCTAACGATTTCCTCTTCTCATCGCCACCTAAGGCCTTCCTTGCTGCGCAAGAGTGGGAGGCTGCCGTGTCTCTGCCCAGAGCCCCCGTTCTCATACCCAGTGCGATTAGAGTTAATGAGGAAATTTAAACCAATGGCATCAGAAATGCATTTGGCTCATTATCTTTGAAATACAGATAAAAGAGGCAAGACAGCTTCAAAGACATCTGAAGAACGTCCCAGTGCTGGAGTCCGAGTTTCATGGTGCGGTGCTGGCACTGCCCCGGCTGCCGGGGATTTACTGCCGCGTAACCGCAGCCGGAGCCGGCCGCCGGCACCTGGGGAGTGCTGGGCTGAGCTCCGCAGCAGCACAGGCTGTGGGAGTTGGTGCAGCCTCGCAAGGAATTTTGGTTCAGTTTATCTACGGATAAGGGAACTGTGCTGCCATGGGAGCGACAGTGTAAGCAGCGGGTTTTGCCAGTGGAAGGACAAATTCCTCTTTCACCTTTTCAGGACCCAGACCAAACCTGCACAGCGAAGCTTCGTGCCTTCCCCACGGTTCAGAGCAGAGCAGCTTTGCACTGTGGTGCAGTAGCTGGGGAAAGTAAGCAGGAACAAATTGAATCCACTTCGCTTTCATAGCTCTTCCCTCCACTCCCCCCCAAAAGACATATTTGGGAAGTCCCAGAGACTCTTTCCTCACAATGCAGCTTGAATTCGGTTTCAATAAAAGACCTTACTTCTCTGCAAACGGAGCTTTAACAGCACATTTATTTCTTTAACAGGAAAATCAAGCTGAAGATAAAATAAAAATTAACCCTATTCCTGAGCTTTTCACTAGTACATGTTTATCTTGTCATTTCTCACAAAACTACATAGTCTTTTATTTGAAGGGAGCTTGCGTTGCATCATACCCTTTTGGTCAGGTACAATACTCCTAAAAATAATCCTAATAAACCTTGTGCAAACATGCACATTATAAGCATGCTCCCTTCCCAAATTCCTGTCCCTGCCCCATGGAACTGGAATCAGGCTTTTCCATGACATGGTTAAAGCCTGTACGCAGGCTGAGCAGAGGCTCTGGATCCTAGTCCTTGCAGTTAAAATCCCTCTGGAATTTGTGTCAATTTATCCAAAGACCCACTTGGAAATACTGCACGGGGCTTAAAACCCCCTCCCTCGTGCTATTTTCGAGTGCAAGCTCTAGCAGCTCTGAAGCATTTATTCAAATTGCACCCACAACTTTTCAGTTTGGTCTCTTTTTAATGTGTCAGTTTAAATCTTTTTCCCTTTCTCAGGCAGCTCTTCGGCTGCATGGTGGTGTTGGGGCTGCTGCCCGAGAGCAGGAACAGTGCAAGGTGCTCTCGTGGCAGCGGCACCATGGGGATGGCTTTCTCATTTCACTGCTCTGCACATCTTGGTAGGGAGGGAGTAGGTTGGTTTATGCCCCGAAAGACATGTTGGCACTTTGGCATGTGTGAAGGCAATGCAGCCAGCAGCCTTCGCTTTATCTCCTTAATCACCTCCATAACTTTTCCTGCCTGCGTCATGAGCTGCTAATTCAGACACTAGTTATGGATGGGGGGAGTTATATTAAAGGTTCTATTTGGGGGGAAAGAAGCAGTTGTGCCTTCACCACAAATCATCACACTCAGTCATCACTATGCACTTGCAAAGCAAAGGCTGGGTAGCGACAGAAAATTCCCCCCTGAAGGTGGATATGCCCCAGAGGCAATGCTGCTGTCAGCTGCAAGAGCAGGAGGAGCGCACACACACGGTGCCCCTATGTCCCTGTCTCCTCCCGGGACACTACAGGGGACTGATGTTATCCCGCTGGAGGAACCATGTTCTGTCCCTGTCTGTCTCACCAGGAGCAAGCAAGGAGGGAGGAGGTAACTTCAGAAACTCAAGCCCCAGGACTGGGAAGGCTTTTGCTATGTTCCTTGCTGAAATCGGTCTTTCCACTTCTCTGCCAGTCCTCCTCCTCCCAGTCAGGCCTGTCGCTGAGGAAATGCTAAACCCCAGGCACTCCAGTGCCGATTTGGGGAGGACACAGGCAGGGAGGCTGCTCCCCCTCTGCAGAATCAATCCCTCCAGCTGTGGGGGCAGTTTCTTGCAAATTCAAAACAAAGAAATCAAGGAAAATGTGATTACCTGTACAGGAAATCTTCAGCTGATGGAGCAGGGCCAGTGTCCCTGCTTGGCCAAAGCAGCCTCTGTGTTTGACCTTGGATGGGTCACTCAGGTCCAGCACGGCACTATCATGGGCAAGGACTCTGCAGTCAGTGAGCACAGGGCCAGATACTGCTGCCGGCTCTGCCCTTAGCATTCTGCTGTTTATTATTCATATTAAGCCTTCTAACATGCTCATTTATAATATTAATTTCTACTCTACAAAGGCTGTATGGACATGATGATTGATTATATGCAGAAAGAAAAGTGAAAGATGCTTTATAAAGTCAGCATATTAGTGGTTTATTGAGTAAATGAATGTCTTTTAGAATGCTTATGTACATTGAAACAAAGATCTGTCATAAATTCTGTAGTTCAGGCCTACGATTTATATTTCTGAAAGCCAGGGAACAAACCAATATAATTCAGCCCTATCTCTGCACACAATAAACACTCTAAACTCTTCATCCAATATGAAAGCAAAGTGTTTGGAGGTCTCTGGAGCGGAGTTGCAATAGCCAAGCTCAGCTGTAACACGCACTAGCTGGAAGCCAGATGAACTCATGGTAGTGCAGATTAAAGAGGGAGCAGTGTGATGCAGCTTAGTTCATCCCCTGCTCCTCTCACCTGCATCCCACTGGCCTGAGTTGCACAGGGGCAATGCTTCAATTTAGTAAAGAAAGTGTTCTGTCATTTTTCTGCGGATCTTCACAAGATACAGCCTGTTCTTAATGTAAATATCAAGAATCTCAAAAAACTCTCCCTCGCAGCACACAGAGCTAAACAAAAATGTCTCTTCCTTAGAGCTGGCACTGTTTAAGAAGTCTTAATGAGCTTCTCTTATTCACTAAAATGCTTTGTTTTTAAAAGCTTGCTGTTTCATATTTAAATAACAGCTTTAAATATGTCTTTTGCATCTCTTCAAATTTGCAACTTTTTTTCCTCCCACTTTCCTCCAAAGTCCATGTTATGGAGCATACATGATATGGTCTTGCAGCTGCTTCTTTGTCAGGGAAGTCCAACAACTCACCAAGTGGCAGCTAGGAGGAAATATCAGCAGGGAAAGTTAATTTCAATGAGAAGAAAGGAAAACACCCAGTGACAAAAGGCAAAGCCAGCTTGTGCTACCAGTGGAAACCACTTGGTCCTGTGGGAGCCCTGAAAATCATACCCAGAGGACTCGACCCACACAAGCACCTTTGCTGGGCTTTCTCCCTAGCTTCTTCTTTTAAGGTCCAGCCCAGCATCACTTAACATGGACATTTTGCTACACCTGCATGACGTCTCTCTGAATTCTGCCTGCCTGCAAAAAGTTGAAGAAATGGCATTCTCTATTAATTTTTTTCCAAGCAAGAACTGTTCGTTTAATTACAGGTTTTAATGTGGTATAATGTCACTCCTGTGCTCTCAGGCGCCCTGCTGTGTGCTTTTGCAGAGCAACAGTAGTATCCTAGCAGTGATAAGATCTTTATAAACCCATTGTCCTTGCTAAACAAAGAGGACTTTGATTCTATAGTAACATTGCATTTGGTGAAAACTTTATTTGCAGACAGTCCTTTCCCTTCAGCCTACTAGAAAACCCTACCATTGACCTTCAAAGGCTTTTGAATTCATGTCTAGCAAAGGAATTGCAAGGTGAGCAACTGACTTTCACCTGTTTGTCAGAGCTGCCATTGCTGGCCCCGCCTCAGCGCGTAACCTTCAGCCGTGGACTCTGAGCTTGCAGTCAGCGCTTTTACCACCTGAGCTCTTTGAAATGCCTTTCAACCCCATTGCAAATGGTAATACTGGTGATAGAGAGAGATTAAAGGCCGATTGGGGAAGTGTCATAGGAACTATTGGTATCTCTCCAGTTGTCTGCCAATATTTTCCAGGAGCCTGTTTCCTCTTATATCAGGATATATATATTAAAAAAATGATCTGCCTTAAGCAAATACTCCTTATCAGCAGATAAATGCACCTGCACCACCAGGCATATGCGATTAAGGAGCCTGGGCTCGAGGTGACACAGCAGTAGCGCATGGTACTGTGCAGAACAGCAGGTGGACTCTTTCCATCTAAAAAGTTGTTTGTACTAACTGTAAGGAATGAACCATTAAGCATAAATGACCCATTTAGCAAAACGCTCTGCAGAGCACCATTGAGTGGACCCTCCAGTCTAGCCTATATGCGCCAGTCCAGGATTGGCGCGGGGACAAAATGTGGCTTTAATCCCTTAAACTCTTCAGATGAGCAAAGTAATATAAATGTGTATAATACAAAACTGCATGTCTATGATCCAAGGTGCCATTGTGGCACCCAGGAGTTCACCAGCAATGCTTCCTTTCTTCTTAGGACAGTAATATGGGGACCAGTTTCCAAGGCTGTCATGTATTAAGTGTTTTTCTCAATGAAGCCATGCTCAGGATTTAGGGATCAGATCTAAACCCATGGACATAGTTGGAAAGCCTCCCATTGACTTCAGCAGCCTTTGAATCAGTCCCTCGTTTCTGCAAGTGCTGCGGGAACAGGGATACACAGTGCTCTGCAGCAGTGTTTTTAAAAATATATTTGGGATCATCCTTCCCTCTGGCAACCTTTAGTTTAGGAGCTTAATCATCAGACAGGAACAAGAGTAGCCGAAAGATCTTTCACCTTCCTGCAATGAGTTAATTTTCTCCCCTGCTATATTAGCCGTCATACATCTATATATATTGTCATTTGTTTCTTACCCTCCTCCAGATCAGAGGGCTGCTTAATCACTGCCTGTCAACTCCCTCCTTGCCATATTTCAGCCTGCTCATTTAAAATGTTGTTATTTGCTCCCTGGGCAGGCAGTAGTAAACCAGAGAAGCAATCAATAAACGTCCTTAACTGGAGCTCAGGCTGCAAGCGGAAGCATTGTCTACAACAACAGGGGGAGGATAAATCCTTGTTTCCTTCCCCCAGCACTGCTGATTGCACGTATGCACTGATTCACTTGTCAGCTTGCCATTAGCAGACGCGCTCTCCCACCCGAAGCAAAGGGATTGCGAAAGAAGAGAGGGGAAAGCCATGTAGGGGAGCAGCCGGTGCCTCCCTGGGCAAGCCAAGTCTCCTCTCCAGGCTGGGCTCACACCTCCAGGACATCCCTCCCTGGGCAGGGTTTGGGTGCCTGCAGCCCGTCCCTATCCCAAGCGCCCGTGAGGTTCCGGCACCGGCTGGCACATCACGGCCCCACAGCATCCCACAGGCAGGCCACTGCACCAGGGAGAGCCCACGGTATGGCAGCGACATGCCACTGTCCCTGCTAAGGGCTGAGCTTTGCGATTGTCCTGCTCAGCGCCGAGCTCACCTCTGTCATTGCTGGTTCATCTCCCCCCCAGACCCAGCCACAGCCGGCAGCCCTGCAGACACGCTCCAGTTGGAGCTCCTGCCCCTCCAGGAGCAGGGAGGAGCTGGTCTCCTCTCCATCACGACGGCCCGTACGAGGTGCCCCATCCCTCCCCACCTGTTGCCTGCTGCGTAGCTCATCAGCAGGAGCCGGGGATTTCCTCCTGGCCTCGAGCGGCAGTACCTCTGCACCCCAAAGCCTCCAGGCCCATAACTCTTGTCAGAGTTGCAAATGCCGCTCAGGCGCGAGCGACGTCCCCTCCTCCTGCTGCTCTCCCAGTCCTCCACTACATGCCATTTGATGCCACTGTGATGGACGTCATAAGGCATAAACCTGGCATTAGGTGAGCAACGGGGACAAGAGCTACCCCTTCTGGGGCTGGTGAGGTACCAGAGCGGCTCCCTGGGGCTGGTGGAGCTGCTTGCTCGGGGACATGCCAAAGGTGGCATGGGAAAGCAGTGGCACAGCCACTTTGTCCTTGGGTGCACAGACTTTACTGCAAGACCAGACTTGTTTCCATGCTCGGTGATGAGAGCAGGGAAGCCCCATGCTCTGTGCAACACATGTCTCCAGGTTCATTATAAAGAAAGACAAACAGTTCATCTCTGCTGTTTGCTGCCAGGGCTCTGCAGCCCTCACCAGCCTGGGGACAGAAGTCTGGAGAAAGCAACCTTCATTGCAGCATAGCAAGAGAAACAGAATTTATTACCAGTCATTCATTAAACAAATGGGAAAAAAATCTCTGCTTGGTTGATGTGACCCTTTTTTTTGACTCCCAGACCCCTCACTCTGCATGTTCAGAGGTGTGAGCATCCCGGCAGCACCCACAGCCATGTGCCCTGGGACCAGGCACTGCTGCATATCCTTGGCATGTTAAGCAAAACTGGCACAGAAAGGTCCTGCCCAACCTCAGCAAAGGGGTAAGAAACACTGTGCCAATGGCAAGCGTTTGTGGGCTTGAGTCCTGTATCTAAGAGGCTCCAAATGCTCAATACTGATGTCTTGTTAGAGACAGTAAAAAGGCATCAGCCATGTGGAATGGGCTTGCGTGACAGCTGTTTTACCCTAGAGGCATTTCAATAATCACTACATTAATTGCATCCCAGTTTGTACATTTTAACCCAGCAAAACTAAAAACAGCATTTGTCTTACACATGCATTTTAAGTCCACTTACTTAAGCATACAAAGCCATGAGAGGTGGTTTTCTTTCCTGCCGTCTCTGCCTGGGATCCTGTGTGTGTCTGCAAATGTTTCCATTTGTTCCCCTTATCATAACATTTTCTTGATACAGTAGAATACTGGAGATATCCATTAGATTTAATGCCAGTCCGTAGGATGGATCTTCTCCAGGTTTAGCCTTATCTTTCTCTGTAAGCCCTCAAAAGTTAAGTGTTTGAAACTTAGTAAGTGTTCCTGAGTTAACCTATAGAGAAAAACTAGGCAAATGAAGCTCATTGAATGATGTTGTCCTTATAGACACACCTTTTAGGAAAGATTCAAATTAGAAATCATCTACCATTAAACAAGCACGACAGTTCCCTGTGGGAAAATCAGGCATTCCAAGCTAGTTGCTGGAAAAGATCCAGAATTTGGGAATTGGAAAATACAGCTGATTTTCACTCCTGATCATAATGGACATGGTCTAGTGGTGGATTTAGCAGTGTTAGGTTTATGGTTGGACTCGATGATCTTAAAGGTCTTTTCCAACCTAAATGATTCTATGATAGCACTTCATTGCAATACCCTGAAACAGCTTGGTGGGCTCTGCTTGTTTCAGTAGCCTAGTTTGGTCTGTGTTGAGTTCTGTAGGTGCAGATGCCACTTAGCTATTATTATTTTATTTTTAATTCATTACTGTCATGGTTTAACCCCAACCAGCAACTAAGCACCACTCAGCTGCTCGCTCACTTCCCCCCCACCCAGTGGGATGGGGGAGAGAATCAGGAAAAAAACATAAAACTTGTGGGTTGAGATAAGGATAGTTTAATAGGACAGAAAGGAAGAAAATCATAATGATTAAAAAAATAATAAAATGACAATTATAATAATAATAAAAAAATCAGAATATACAAAAGAAGTGATGCACAATGCAATTGCTCACCACTCACCGACAAATAGCCAGTTAGTTCCTGAGCAGCGATCCACCCCCCTTGGCCAACTCCCCCCAGTTTATATACTGGCCATGATGTCACATGGTATGGAATACCCCTTTGGCCACTTTGGGTCAGCTGTCCTGGCTGTGTCCCCTCCCAACTTCTTCTGTCCCTCCAGCCTTCTTGCTGGCTGGGCATGAGAAGCTGAAATCCTTGACTTAGTATAAACACTACTTAATGCACTGATGTTTTTCATTGTTGCTATCAACATTCTTCTCATATTGAACCCAAAACATAACACTATACCAGCTACTAGGAAGAAAAATTAACTCTATCGCAGCCAAAACCACGATAATTACTTGTACTCTGATCTTTGCTGTTGGCCCAAACCTAGCATGACAATTCTCCTACAAACCACAGAGGTAGTTAGATGAGAAGCTCTTTCCAAAGGGACTTGACTGCCTCAAGTCAGCAGAGGGATTCCCAGGGGTGCTATAGCAGATCCGAAGTAGACATGTGATGCAACAGCTGCAAATAATGGAAGGAGGGAATACTGTAGGAAAAGAGTAAAGGAAACAGAAAGTTACACAGGTTACTCAAAACACCCTTTCATTCCTGCCAGTCTTGTCTCCATAACACATCTCCTAAAGCAGCCCTAAGAAACACCATTCTCTGTCCTCCTCCAAATGTGATCCGACATCTTCTGCCTTGACACTGGAAGCTGGGAGGAGGCACCCATGCTGTTGCATTTGCAGCTGCCAAGGTGGAGAGAAAAAATTCAGGCAATTCCAACTGATCTACTCATGTGTCACAGTCATCAGCTGTCAGCAGTGAGACACTGGCTGTCCATGTTGTCCTGGCCCATACATATCATGAAATCAGAGAGCTGCACACACAGATGCACCTGGCCCACACCTTTAACAAATTTCTCCTTCTGTCTCCATCTTCTCTTGCAACAAACCAGCTCCCCAGATGGTTCACACTATAGAAATACTTCACTGCAACAGCTCTTAGATACAACCAAAGTTTGAGAGATGCTACCATGGTGCTGGCTGAAAGAAAATATGGCTTGTCAACTTTGTTCTCAGATGACAATAAGTGTCACATGAATCATTGCCATCCCAGCCAGAGAGCACTATTAATGTCAATAATAATAATAATAAAGAAGATAAGGAGTGCAGAAGAGCACGTGCAGCCCACTCTAATTACTCCCATCACTAACAAGTCAATGAATCGATGCATGAAAGTGAATATACCCCAAAAAAGTGTAAAGCTGAAGAAAGCACCCCTTATTCCCTGATGGAGAGGGAGAAAGTCTGCATCAGCAAAACAAAGCTTCAAAAGCAGTACAAAAAGTTGAGCCTGAAGCTGTCCTGGCCACACTGCACCCTTGGGTGACTTTGGATAAAGTCAATCTCCCTTCTGCAAAATAGAGATGGTGCCTCCTTTCCTGCATCATTGCCCATCTGGATTTGGTGTTTTTCAAAGTTCTCCTGGTAGGTGACTGTCATCTGTCTAGCACACAGGAGCTCCCACCTCTAGGCAGGAATCCCCCAAACCTAAATAACAATCTGCACAAACTGTGCTCCCCTGCATTAAACAGAGATGCAATGAGGCAAGAGACTCTGTAGTGGGCTGAAGACTACTACATGTACTCTGTGGGATCAGGACAGCCCTGGGAGGAGATTGAAAGTGTCCTCTTTAGTGCCCTTTCTCCAACACAATCATCATTACTGTTCAAGAATACTCCTCTTTTCCTCCCTCTTGTCTCCATTTCAAAGGGCCTGTGACATTGCGGCAAACTGGCAGAGAATGAGAGCGTCCAGGCAGTTTTTAATCAAACCATGCAATTAGGGTCTTTCCCTTCTCATTCTGCCAGCCAGGGATACTTGCCATCATGCTCTGTTAATGCCCTCTGCTCTGGAGCAGAAGTATCAGCTTAGACCCTGATTCAGGCCCTCCGCTTCTGGGAAGGAAGGAATAGTTCACAACCTGATTCAGAGCCTCCTGACACTCAGGAGAAGGGCTCGTTCCAGTCCTGATTCATGCTGTTGTGATCTGATTCAAACCCTCCTGGCACAGCAGTGAAGTGGGACTGTGACTCAGATGTCCAGGTTCACAGCAGGGTGACTCAGGACCCCTGTGGACCACAGCTGGGACAACTTCTCCAAAAACACCTCTGGTCCTCTGCTACCTACTGGTGGACACACTACTGCCTGGGTGCTGGGGATGAGCTGTCCCAAGATATACTTTGGACCAGATCAATACAAAGAAGCTGTATGTTCAGAGAACAGCAGGGCACCAGGATATTCAGGCTGAAGTTGCACCATGGGTAAATAGATGCTAATCCACCTCTGGTGATCACTGCACTTTCAACCTGTTGCAAGAACCTGCCCAGAACAGCCCCTCCTTCTCATACCGTGCCAGGTCTTGTTCTGCAGACGCTGCTGGATTGATGCCCTTTGTGTCCTGACTGGAAGAATTCAATGAGCTTTTTCGGCATCAGCAGCTCAGGGCTGCTGGGTTTTGTACCTTGTGCTTACACTTATGGGACCTGACAGTAGCTCTTTAATTCTTAATCCTTCCAAGAAGCAGACTCTGTGTTCCTTCCAACACAGATCAGTCTGGACCTCATTAGTACTTCTCACTTGGGTTTGCCTAGAGGAGGTGGCAGAGGTACAGACATGGGCAAAATTGCAGTCCTTCACTATGGTGTTGCTGCAATCAAGGCCTGTGAATTTTACACTAAATTGGAACTGAACTCCTTGGTAAAGCCCCTATGGCTTCCTTGGCATTTCTGATTTCCCGTGCTATATTTTCCTTTTTTGCCTTCCAGATTTCCATTTATGCTCATAATGGAGGTTAGGGAAGGCCACAGGATGCAAACCGCTGATGCGGTCCATCTAGGAGTCCTTACTCTCAGTAGTGGTGGGTGTTACCTGGTGTATTTAGGTGTCCATACATGGGGGAGGCTGGAAGCTTTAGAAAATCTTCACTGACATCCATTAATGAACAGTGAGAAGAGCAGCTAAAAGCTGCTAGAGAATCCAGAGCAGGGTCAATAGTGTTATCTTGTGAACAGGACAGTCCTCTACTGGTGCTCTTGGTAGGCACCCTCCTTGGATGAGGTCTGAACAGGTCAGCTTTCAGGTGGGCTCAAGACATCAAACACATCCCATTGGATCCCAACGCCCTCCCCGGGAACAGAGACACATTGCCCATTGGTATGTGCTTAGATAGGGTTGGATCACCCTTCCGTTGGTATCTCAGATCTGCAAACCATGCTTCATTTCCCCAATTTCTGGATGGAGGATTAAGCTAATGTAATTTTAGAATTTGAACAGAGGAGAGAGGAGAGGAGAGGAGAGGAGAGGAGAGGAGAGGAGAGGAGAGGAGAGGAGAGGAGAGGAGAGGAGAGGAGAGGAGAGGAGAGGAGAGGAGAGGGGGGGAGAGGAGAAGAGAGAAGAAAAAAGAAAATGAAAGAGAAGAGAGAAGAAAAAAGAAAAGAAAAAAGAAGAGAAGAGAAAATAAAAAAGAAAAGAGAAAAGAGAAGAGAAGAGAAGAAAAGAGAAGAAAAGAGAAGAGAAAATAAGATAAAAGAAAAGAAAAAAGAAAAGAAAAGGAAAGAAAAGGACCCTCCCCTGCAGAAAGATTTGTAACTCATAGCTAGTTTGCAGAAAAAACTAGCTGAGGCATGGGCTGTGAACTTTGGCAGTTGATTTGGGACTATTGGGACCAGCCTGGTACCGACAAGCACGATGGCTGCAGTTTGGGCTTGTGACAGCTGTTAGCTAGACAGGTTCTCTAAAAGGAGCAATACTGATGAAAATCAAACACACATAAAAATGTCACTAAACACAGCAGTATTTGAACCCTCCCCACAGGCCTGGGAGTCAGGAACCAAAGAAGGAGAGCGGGATGTCTCCAGCATCAGCTGTCTCTGGCTGTTGGCAGAGGGCAAGGGGGAGGGACTCGGCTCTCCATCTTGAAGCCTTCACACCACTGAGGGTCCAACTTCCCACAGGAGAATTGTGGCTTTGGAAGCCCAGTTCACAGCAGACCCCAAGATGTGGTGAGACCAGTAAAGCAATTTTAACCTGGAATTTTATACCAAAAAATGCAGAGTTTCCTTCTGCTCTTTAAGTTTGCTTCCGCAGAGCGGTTTCTAGTTCAGAAAGGGAAAAATTGCCTGGCACGCCTGAGTACTGCCTAAGCATTCATCATGGAAAAAGGCAGAGCTTTTCCTAGGCACCACAGCCCTGTGATTGTTTTCCTTACTAAAAAAAGTGATCCTAACTTGTCTTAACCCTGAGATCCCCGGCATTTTCTGTAATGCACATCAGACCAGCCGCAGGGAGCCAAGGCTGAGGGCTTGGCATGGTGATTGCTAGCCAAGTGGGAACAACGTGCTCACTGTTACACAATGCAGATGGCAGGCAGCGTCCCCAGCTCAAGAAAATTAAAATCCCAGCTCTATGGGCAACAGAAAACAGGCAGGGCCATTTGCCGAGGGGGAGCAGGATTTGGGGTGGGCTTTCCGAAGGGACAGGTGTGGACCAGAGCACTATTTACATTGAAAAGCCAGGCACCAGCATCGCCTCTTAAAAATCCACCTTTATTAAGATTTGAGAAACTCTTAATTGTTATTTGCTGGTTTTGTCTTGGCCCTGTTAGGCTAAGCACATCAGGATCAGAGAGGAGGGAAAAGAAGGATGTGTTAAGGAGTTAAGTGTGTCTTCACATCATATCTCAGGGAAGCTATATCTCCCTCATGTTGCTTATGCTGTGGAATATCAAAATGTACCAGAGTCTTGGAGACTTAGCACCAGCCTCCCAATGGTTAATGCAAAACAAACTGTAGCATGGTAAAATAATTCTTTTTCACATGATGCAGCTGCAATTTGTCCTTCATTGTCATTAAAACCAAAGAAGCTGGAAGTAAGTTGTTTTAGTCAAATCAGGACAGAGCTAAGTGACCAACAATCCCACTGCTGTGTCGGCCCTGAATGTTTATTTTTTTTCCAGAGACTGATGGAGGCTGAGATATTTGCATTTGTTCACTTGCTCTCATGTGATCAACATTGTTTCACTCCCCCAGTTTTATTCGGGAGAGGTATATTAGCAGGTAAGTAATCTATGCAGTTATATTACCAGTTTCCTGGCTGAAGAGAAGCATGCGCATTGCAACAAATCACTAGCATAGCTGGAGTACAGCAATCCATACCTCCGGGCTGCACCGACAGTGGAGGTAACAGCCTGGCTTTGCAATATTAGCTCTCATTCCAGTTGTGTTCAGCACCCTTGGGCGACCTTGCTAACATTTCAAGCAATGCATGCATCTGAGCAACGTGTAAGCCAAATGTAAGCCTGCATATAGTAAACTGAGCCTCACACTGCTTGAGTGAGAACCACGTATTTCCACGTTTCCTTTTTTCTACTAAAATATTTTCTGGCCTCTTTTTCAATAAGGGCAAAACTAGTAGATTGGGTAGAACCGAGATAAGTACAATCAATCTGAACACAGTCAAATAAATGACTGGTCACGCGGTTTATGCTGAATTAGTAACTTGGGCCTCAGTTGATTTATATGAGCATAGCTCCACTGGTTTCGCTGCCCTCTGCCTGTTCATGTGAACTTTCTTTTTGGCCTGTGCACTCAAGACCATTTTGATGAAAGGATGCAGCACAGCACCTCTCCATCACCACTGCACCTGCACCCTGCCCTGTTCCCAACCTCATCTTGAGCACAAGCCTGCTGATGCCAAGGGTCTTTGCACACTGCAGAGGCCTGCTGGCATTGAAGTCAATCCCAAGATCTTTTTTTTTTTAATTGAGAAATTAAAAAGAAATACATTCATCAGAGAAATTCTATTTTTATATTATCCGCTGCCCATCTCTGGAAGGTGACGGAACAAGAAAAATGCTGCTTGTGAAATAAATAGCAATGTCACCATAGAGTTTAGCTGAAAGGGGTTCAGACCCTTGTTCCTGAATCAGAGAAATCCCAGCTTAGTTATTAAAGTCATGATTAACTTCCTTTACTTCTGATTTTTTTGGTCCAACATATGCACAAGTTTCCAGGCCCTGCTTTTGCCTGACCTTTACCAAATGACCCTTCTTAGACATGGCTATGCGGTACCATGCTGTCAGGCATCTCCTTCCTTCACCAGCTGCATGGGAGCTGATTTACTTGCCCTTTAAAAAATCATCTTTGCCTGGACATTTCTTCTTCTAATTACCCAAACCTTTGTTTCCTTTCCACTGCCTGATAAGTGCTATTTAAATCCACAGCTGCTGAAGTATCTTCTTCCTGATAGCAGGTGAAGAAGATTCCTATCACAGCACATGCTCTAAAAATCCTAATCTGTTTTCTAAAGTCATTTGATGCTACCTGCCTTTTGCCTTGCGGAAACTGCCTTTCTGTGTTTTGGTGGCATGCACAAAATGACAGGAATGTCCCTGGGAGGGGGGAAAAGCAATGAAAATTAAAGGAAAGCACCAGGACAATACAGCTAAGCTGACTGCAGAGCTGAAAATGGTGGTCCCACCTCCCTTCCCCTACAATGAAGCACTGGGGCTTCTCCAGGTTTATGGAGAAAACTGTCAGCTATCTTTGTTTTCCTTGCGGGATTAGTTTTCTGATTGTGCAACTCCTTGAACTTCCTCACTCTACTGGCACAAGAGGAAAAGTGGAAACAGCAAGGGGAGAAGATGGTAGAAGATATACCCCTTCCAGCAACAGCTATCCCATACATCACCAGAAGTATGCTTGGGTTTGGAGATCTCTGTCCTCAGGTAGTTAATTTGATGGAGTTATAAATCTGCCCCAAACTCAGAGGAGACATGTGGAATGGTCATACAGCAGGTCAGTTGCTTCTGGCCTTGTAGCCTGTGCTGCAAACCTCATCCTATGCTGCAAATAAACCTCAGGCCATGCTGCAAACCTCGTGCAGACCCATTCCACACAGCTACATCCAGGCAAACATTGCCAGGGCCAGCAACACCTGCACTGCAAAGCCCAGAGTCAGATTTTCAGCTTCTTCCCTGTGGTATCAAGGGATCCAGATCTTCATTACACCTGGGGATTTTGACCTCTGCCATTTGTTTGTCCTACCACAGAACAGAATTCACACCTGAACGCAAATGGATTTGGTTCCCTTTTGTGTCAGTTAGGCTTCAAAGCAAATGTAGTTAAAATTGAAGCTTGTGTTAAAACTGACACTCGTATTCACAATTTAACTGCAATTATTGAGAAACTTTTCCATTTAACCTGGCACAACAGAGCCTTCAGGCTCAGCTGTGTGACCAGTGATTAAAATTAAAAAGTTCATCCTAGACAAATGAAGAACAACACTATTGAACCGGCTGAGAAAGGAGCGCAAGCCCAAATCTCTGTAGCTTAAAGGATGGTTTTTGCCACATGGAAATCTGCAGACCAAAGGGCAGAGGCTCTGGTTAGAGCGTTGAACCTACCCACTGCAGCTGTATGCCAGGCAACACAACTGTTAGAGACTTAGTCCCATAGGTACCTCAGCAAGATGTATCCAAGAGAGCCACTTCAGGATTCAACCTTCAAAATCTATGCTAACTGCATGAGCATACTAAAGAGTGAACCAATGTGCAGAGAGCAGTTCTCGGTTTTTAAAAGTTTTGCAACTGCTCCTTGTGCCGAAGGAGGAAGGAACCAACTGCAACTCCGTCTGGAGAGAGGTCAGTAAGCTGCACCCCAGCAAATTGCCAATCTGATGATGGTCTCTGCTGGCTTCAGCTTTATCAGGCTCATTCCAGGCACCAGTGTGCTACAGCAATTAGTTTTAATTCAAGCATTGGCACCTTGTGCTCAAGTTCAATGTACTGGCATCTCATGTGAGACTGACAAGATTTATCACCACTCCAGGAGCTAACTTATTAACACTCCACTGCCAAATATTTTAAAGGGGTGTTGATGCTAAAGAGGTGCTCTGAGTTATTTGCAACCAGAGGCAGCTTGGTGGACCCACTGTAACATACATGGGGGCAACCCCCAAAATAATCATGAAAAGTGCAGAACATGATGTGTCACATGAAAACAAAAAGCAGACACTGCTGTGATCCCTGAGTGAGTTGCGGCAAAGAGAGACAATAACTCCATATAAAAACAAAGTTATCCATGGAGGGCAAAGGGGAGGAAGTCAAAACAGAGCCATGAGAAAGAGAATGTTGCTATAAGAAATGAAGAAAAAGTCTTCAGAGTGACATTGGGAGCTCCTGGAAGGGAGCTGACATGGCACAGCGAGAGCATTGAGTAGACTGTGATATGACCACATGTATGTGGGCTCTGAGGGAAAAAATGCCAGTTTTGTGCAAACACCTCTGCCAGGACACATTTATCGTGGTTTTCACCTACCGTGCCAGGCCAGCATGCTAGCCCCGTGCATCACTGGCTGACACCTGTTAGGCAGCTGCTGTAAAATGCTGTGTCCTGGGAATACTGTACACAGGTAAGCTCTCATGTGTGCATTGGCGACAAGGAAATATCTAGTGATACTTTATGCACTATTGGAACCTAATAACCTCTACTCACAAACATCGCTCGGATTTTGGACCTCTCTGCCTTGGAAAGCCAAGCCTAGCACACATGAAAATGTCCTGAGAAGCCACTTGGTAAAAAAAAACAGTCCTTGTCTCAGCTCTTGCATTGGGCTCCTGGGAACAGGGGTGCCTAGATCCACCAGCTGCATTCCCCAGTAAGCACCATGCAGGCTAGCAGGAGGGATGGCCCTTCCTCTGCAGCAGGGACACAGCAGCAAAGGTCCCTCCGCGCCATGGGCTGACAAGGACAAGGGTGAGCAAATGCCCTTTACATTCACCAGGATACCTTGGCTCCCTTGGTGCAACGTCAGGGCCATTACTGAAGAATACTTTGTAAACAGAGGTGTGTTTGCTGCAGCCTGTTCCTGACTGGGCTGGTCAGAGCTGCCCTGGCAGGGCAGAGGGAGTGGAGCACCCACCTTCCGTGTGCTGCAAGACGTATGCTGGCAGCACGGTGCCAGCAACAGCCACGCTGCGGGGTTAGAGGCTCTTTGCCGTTCCCAGGAAAAAGTCCACATTCCCCAGGTGGGGCTGCAGGGGGTCCCTGTCTGCCCCTGCAGCCCCCATGCACATCCACACTTATCTGTGGGCGCAGGGCGCTCCCCCTGCAAGGTGCTCTGAGCTCCCGTGGGCCAGTGCTGGCCCCCACCAACTGCGTGCATCCCCTTCCTCCCTCCAGTTTTCACCAGAATGACCTGACCTTGTTTGTAGTAGCCTCCCCAAAGGTGGCACACACAGAGGCCTCCGGCCGTGCCAAAGAGCCTCTGACTCTTTGCCCAGCCAACGAGGCTCGCCTGCCCGCCTGCAACAGCCCAGCACTGGGTACAAGAAATCCCATCTGCCCCATCCCTTCCCAGGAAAGATTTGCATATTGGGTCAGGCAAGTGTTTCCAGCCACTTGATTTCCAGGGGATAATATTATTCATGAAGCTATTTGCAGTCCCCAAATCCTTGGTTGCTCTTTGTTTGCTTCTTTCTCACTCCCTCTTCCCTGCTTTTTACTCCCCCTTGGCTGTTTGTCTGTTAAAAAAAAAAAGTTTCCCTTGGCTGTACTTTCAGTAGGACATTTCAAAGTCAGGCTGAGATGGGTACTAAATGAGGATAGATGCCAGGTTCCTTTTCACTACATCCAAAACTACCAGAATAGCACCGAAAGCTGTAAATTAGGTCAGCTTTGCACAAGAGCTTCCCGAGCCTTTGCTGGGAGTAATGCTGCACAGCCTTTGGGTGACTATTGCTTTAAACAGATCTGGTGCAGCTTGTCTTGGGGATTGGTGTGATGCAGTGACACCTCTCCCAGGGCTTCCCCCTCCCCTGTATAGACACAATAGGACTCAGACCTGCTCCTCTGAGGGTGCACAGTCAGGGGGAGGCACAGGAATCCTGTGGTACCCCAAGGCTGGGGCCTGATAGCCGAATGAGATAGTGAGTTCATACTATGTGGGCAGAGTCCCAGCCCACAGAGGAGAGAGGCTGCACGTGGGCGAGATGGGCAGCAGCAGCAGCGGCAGCAGCTCTTGGATGAACAGCAACAGGCTGAGCAGCAATGCTGAGAACTGAGATTGCCTGGGGGAGCTTCCCATCAAGTCCTGTGCAGCTTCCAGCATGTCGCTGTAGAGGCTCAAAAACACCTTTTCGGATACAATGGGTGAACCAGGAGGATTACTGGTGCCAAGATGATGCATCCTGCACCTGTGGGCAGAACAGGCAGCCAGCTGCATGTGCTTTCTTGCCAGTTAAGCCATTGCCACCTTGGTACGCCATTCACAAGGTGAAGCCAGTTCCTTGCTCCCTGCGGTGGAAGATTAGCTCCCTGGTTTTGGAAACGTGGAAGCAAGCAAGTGGGCATATGGGCAGGCAATATTTTGAGAGAAATTCCTGTGGAAGAGAATTAATGGTCTTATACGACTTTTCTGACTTTGCAGAGCACTTGCTGGTGCAACACAGGGAAGAGCTAAGAACAGAGCAAAAATATATGTGCCTTCCCCAGAATGCTCACCCGGCTTCCTCTGACCTACAGCTGAGGGACATTCTGTTTTAGGGGTGATGCCTGGGTGATGCCTGTGTGTTTAGTAGCCCTGGGTGTACTTGCCTTCAGTGATTTTGTCTAATTGCTTTTTGAACCCATGCAACCTTGGGGCAACGTGTCCCACCCTTCACATGTGCGTTTGAGAATACACAGGCTGTCTCGTCTCTGGTCACTCGGATTTCAGAGTCCTGTCCCATCCCATGTGGTGCCCTCAGTGCTGGCTCTGCCTGGGGCAGGACCATCTCCTGGGCCAGAGACAGGTACACCAGGAGCAGAGAAGGAAGGAGGAATGGGTCCAAGTCCTCAGCCATTAATGGAAACGCAGGAGCATAAGGAATGTAATTAGCATCTTGGCATGGTGCTTGGGAAAGCCAGAGAGGCACGTCAGAGGGAGGAGGGGAAAGGGATCAGAGGATAAGCTGGAGAGCAGAGATCATGAAAACAGAAAGCAAAACACAGGGCCAACATTGTGAGGCTCCTAAAGGACAAAGGTCTCCTGGCTTAGGCAGCTCCACCGTGCTTCTCATGGTGGCTTCAGGCACCTGTGGGGACTCTGGAGATGTAGGAGACAAAGCTGATGGTGTGAAAGGCTTCTTAAGGACCTGCAATCCTTTCCAAACCCTTTCTACCCTGAATGCCACTTCTGCGGTTTCTGTGGAGATGTCATGAATGGGAGAGCGAGTGGAGGTTGGTGTGTCCTGGGTAGGAGGGACCAGCAAGAGCAATCTCACCCACTTGCACCAATCCCAAGTCTAAGCAAGTAAATAGATACAAATTAGCTAGGAAAATTATCTCACTGCCCTGACACTTGCAGGAAGCACAATGGAGGTTCACATGTGGTGGCCCTTTGAGATCTTTGTGCGCTGGAGGCAGGCTAGAGGAGAGGGAGAGCGAGGGTGATGGAGAGCTCCTTACTACCTCCAGCCGAGCTCCCCAGTGGCAACATGGTCCAAAACAATGAGAAAATAACCACTTTCTACCCTAAATGGCAACAGCAGACCTTCAGCAAAGCCTTGAGTTTGCTTAAATTGCAGGAGTGAGCTGCAGCTCAGCTCGTCAAGGCCACCTGTCCCCATTCCCTCCCAAATGGTACGGCCATCCTCCCCAGCTGTCCTCCCCACAGCATGGCCATCGTGCCCCAGGACAGGGCAGTGGGGTGGCTGTCCACAAACAGGGAGGAGGGAAGGCTTGGACCTCACCACCGAGTGTTTATTTGCAAGATGCCGTTGTGTTTGGATAGAGCTCCGGGCAGGATGTGTGTGCAGTAAACACAGGAAAAGGGCTGACGCTGGTGTTGAGTGGAAGGGCTGGCAATAGTTTCAAGTTTTAATTAAAATGGCCCCTCTTGGGGTAGCATGTGATTCCGAAATGATGGTTGATAAAGGCAGGCAGGCTGCTGAGGGCTCCCTCTTCAGGGTGCTGTGGAGGTCCCTTGGGCATTTGAGTTTCCTTTCTAGAAATGGCCCAAGGAGACACCAGATACATCTGGAAAAATACATGCATGGATTTAAACACTGAAACATCTCCTGAAAATTTTTCTTTAACCTGAAATCCAGCATGTGTTTGAGGCAGAAACAAAATCTACGTTGTACACAAGCCCTCCTCACTGCAAGTGCTGCTTCTCGGCCAGAGAGTAAGAGGGATATTAAAGAAACTCCAGGTTGCGGCGCCAGGCCCTGTGATTTCAGTTCCCGTGCTCAAAATGGCCGAAGGCCTGTCCATGGATTTTCCATAGAGCACTGCCCCCTGCTGTGGGCTCGCCATTCCCACACATTTCACTCCGCACAAACCCTCCCGGGTAACAACAACCTGCAAAATAACGGTGGTCTCAAGAAATTCTGGGCCGTTCGCTGCCTGTTTGTCTGCTTGATGCCCTACGGGTCTCCCACAGAGCAGAGGCTTCCTCAAAATGCGAGGAAGAAGAAATACCAACAGAACAAAAGGGAGGAACGAGGGGCGAGGAATTCGGTCAACGTATCTCTTTACCTCAACGCAAATCCCTGACTGATACCTGAGATCTGGGGGCATCTGGGCCTGCAGCAGCTGCAGCTCAGGCCTTTGACACCGGGGCTTACCCCACCGCGGAGGCACGTGGTGTGACTGATGCAGCAGGTGGGGACGGATGGGACCAGTCGAGCACAGCTGCTGATGCCACCGGGGCAAGCCCATACGTACGCGAAGGGCTTGAGCGATTTTACCGCTCAGCAGCGATGGAGGAAATACGCATCTCTAAAGCATCGCTCGTCTTAGTGCTAATAAGGTGCACCGGGTCGAACCTTCAGCCACGGTGCTCGGGGAGTTACCGTCCTGCACAGCAGCGGGAGAGGCACCCCAGGAAAGCACAGGCTGCCCACGGGGAGCAGCTCTTTCCAACGAAATGCTGCTATCGGCACTCTCGCAAAATTTTCCCAACCAGTCAGGACATAAAAATGCACCCCAATGACATTATATTTGCAGCAACCAAACCCTCCCATGCAGCTATCTCACTTGCTGACGCCGAGCATGTTTGTTTGGCACAACAACGTGGTTTTTCACAATATCATTCTTTTCTCAGCGTTGCCAGGGCTAATGTTTAAAGTCCTCTTGACAATTTAGCCATGCTCGGGGTAAGTCTGGTAATTCAAAAGTCTGGTTTCTGGTAACTCGATCTGTCATTGAGTGAGTGGTCTGCCTGCAGCTGTGCTGCTGGACGGCCTCATTTTTACGGTGGATAATGTATTTCAAAGGTGCCCTCACATCCCATGGAGGTGATGCTGTTCTCCTCATTTCTGGTAGATGAACACGGTAGCTAAATACCCAGCCTTTCACCTGCTGAAGTCCATCACAGCTTTGCCCTTGGCTTCAGGAGAAGCTGGTAGCAACTTTCAGTTAAAGAAAAGAAAGGGTAGAAGAATGAAGTAAAGTCCTGTTAGCATCCAAGCTGCAGGAGGAAGAGCTGCAATTTTTGTAAACAGAGGACACGGAGAGGACAGGAAGTTTTGGAAACTGCATGCATTCTAGATTAAATGAGCTTGGTGTGTATTTACTCTGAGTAAACTATGAAATATCTTGGCAAAAGCCTACCCTACAGTAGATTGTAAAGTATTATATGGTAGATTATAAAGTGACTAGTCAGAGAATACCTTGATTGGCAGATAAGGAGAGGTGGCTGCTGTAGTGCGATTCACAAAACGAAGCCCTGGGGCAGTGCTACCTACAAAACAGCAATACCACCCACACCACAAAGACACGGCTGCAAGCAAAGGGAAGGGAGAGAAGAGTTTCTCACATGGTTGTAATTGGGACCTTGGGGAAGCAGAGGTGGAGATGGCTCTGGGAGGGGTGTTTTTTAGCCAGGAAGAAGGCTTTTTTTGGTTAACATTCATACTGGGAAAACCTGTTGGCATTGGTGAACTGCCAAAGACTATGAGAACTATCATGGCATTCGCTGTTGGTTTGGGAGACACAAGGTTTGATTCTGCAACCTGGCTTCTTATTCTCCACATCAGCATCTCCCATCAAAAGGTAGAAAATTTATCTTTATAGTGGTGTCTGTGGCTGAGCTAGGAACTGAAATAGCAGGTACTGAGGAACATGTTTGCTGGCCTGGAAAAGTCACCAAGGCAATGCAGTGTAAGGTATATTTCTGCATCCTCAATCCGCTTTGCAAAGTCTCTCTGAGAAAGCCAAAAGAAAAGGTTTGGGACTTTTTTTTTTACATCTTCTGCCATTTATTTTCTTGATGAGACTCGCCATTGCCGTTAAATTAAATGTATTCAGGTTATAGGAGAGTGCATTTATGCAGGGATTAAAATAGGCTAACATTATGCCATTGAAAAATTACTTAGCTTGCTACTGAATGAAAGCTCAGTGCTGACCTGCACAAGTATTTCTGCCCAGGAACAAAAACAGGTCTAAAAGACAGAAATGAGAAGACAGCTGGCAGGATGAAATAAAGAATGAGAGAATGTCAGCTGCCTCTCTGGGGACCAGGCATCTTTGAAATGAGCCCTGCCAGACAAAATAGAAGTCCTGTTGCTGGGGTCTAGCAAAATATTAGCAAAGGCCAGATCCTGTATGCCTCAAGGCTGGGGTATTTCAATGTAAGATAAAAGTGATAAGCAGGGATGGAATGTGAATGCTCCAGCTCAGCATTAATGCTCATGTCCCACCAGTCTCTGCTCCTCAGCACACCCAAGAGAAAGGGAAAGAGTCTGCCATGGCCCTAAGACTGGCACCCATCAATGCTGAGGGCAATCTCTGGTGTCTCCCTCGTGCTAAGCCCCTGCAAAGGACCAGGGACAAGAAACTATGCCCAGTGCATCAGGAAGATGGACAGAGGGATCCAGTATGGGTCTTCTCCTCACACCGCCATGATGATCCGTCTCAGGTTTAAAAAGAGATTCCCACTGACAAGCCACACTGTTAGCTGGTGTAGGTAGACTTCACATGAGCTGAGGAGCTTATTGAAATGTTCCAAAGTAAGAGAAAGGTTTTTCCTTTATTCTATTGGTATGACTGAAATTTCAAGGCCAGAAGGGTTTTGGACTGAGGGAGGATCCTAACCCACCTCTGACCATAATTATTTCAACACAGCTGTTCAGACAGGACATGGGCAGTCTTCATCCTGCCATAATTATTTTTGCCAAGGTATGTTTTCACTGATATATCCAGGAAACAACTGTTATAGGGTGCTTCATACTGCTAGCCATATGGGTCCATACTGTGTCTGCTACACAGGACAGATTAATAACAGACCTGTACTTATTTCTGTATGGATAAGAATAAATATTCATCCCAGTAGCTGGTAAATCCCATTTCAACCACTGTACATAGTTATATGACTACCTCCCTTGGTGCATAAATTGTACTGGTATAACTGGTGTATATGTTTTAGATGGGGAGAGTTACTCCATTTCTGTACAGGAGTAGCTATCCCGATACAGATGTATTTACACCAGCCCATCTGTGCCTACTCAAAAGGAGTTTTGTCATGTTAACTGTGTGCACAGTTCAGCATGAGGGCATCTTCCAGTCAGCAGAAGCTATCAAAGAGAATGTGGTCTACCACAACACGTGCTCTTCTGCAAGATATGATAAGCACCCTTCCTCCAGCAACACAGGGGGGTGATCAAGAAGTAGAGCCAGTGTTGAAAAAAAAGTAAAGCAGATGACCTCTAATATCAGGAGAGCTTCTTCAAAGAAATCATGTCTTTCCTCCAGTGGGGAAAGTAGAGTTGTTTACTCCTTTTTTTGGACCAACGGTAGTGGGTGTAATTACAGACAGCCAAAAGCATGGCCTGATTTGTTTGACTCATTGACAATCTGAATAGCTCCCTCCTGTTTTGTTCGGCCACACCAGAAGCCAGCCCATTTTGCAGGGTGACACAAGGCCCAGGTATAACGGGTGACTAGCCCCCTTTCTAAGGAGCCCCTCTTTTCCTCCTGAGCCACCAGGCTTTTTCGGCATTTGACACTTCTGGAGAGTTTTTCCCACTATGGGTTTTCCATGTTGCTATTTTCGGAGATTTCAGAAGTACCGCACAACCTTCGTCTGTTCAGCTTCTCTCTGACTGTAAAAAAGCCTCCCTGCACCACTAACCATCTAAATGTTTAGTATTAAATTATCCATCAGAGCTCCTTTGGTAGCAGAGGGAGTTGATTGCACTGTCTTTACGGAGGATAAAAATAGCAAACGTCACAGGCGAGGGCAGCAGGGAGGGCTGAGGCAAGGCTAATGAAGGTAGCAGCACTTTTACTGTGACTGAAGTTGGTATCTTCACCTACAGACAGTGGGGA
Source organism: Haliaeetus albicilla (assembly GCF_947461875.1). Classification (NCBI taxonomy): domain Eukaryota; kingdom Metazoa; phylum Chordata; class Aves; order Accipitriformes; family Accipitridae; genus Haliaeetus; species Haliaeetus albicilla. The sequence goes on along the minus strand of NC_091487.1, from coordinate 11,878,658 downwards.
TTGGTAAAAAAGGATCTAGTTTCTGTAATCAATTGAAATGTCAATGGTGGTGTCTGAATTCATGCTGATGACCTTCATCTGTTAGGCAGGGAATGAGATACTGGATACCACAAATTTCCTTGCTGCAGCCTGAAAACTCCCAGGCACCAGCCTAAAACCCCTGCCTGCTTCTTCAACTGCCTCCGGAAAACAACCCCGCTTTCCTTTTCAGTGCCAGTGCTGCACTGAGCTTGCACGCCCCAGCGTTTCAGGAGGCACGACAAGTTCCCTGGGCTCTGACAGAAGGGAAACCAGCTCCTTGCAATTTTTGCAGCTGTTAAATAAGTGGGGCACCCTCCTACCCCACTCCGCTGAGCCCCCAGCCCCTGCCCACCGCCTTCCAGCTGCTCCGCTCCTAATCCAGGCTCTGACATCCTAGCTCCGCCAAGCCCATCGGCATCATCGATGCAGCGCTGTAGCTCTCCCTCCACACTTTGCTGAGAACTGACAAACTCACTGTTGCTTGTAGCCCAGAGGCAGGATTGACACGCAGAGGCGGGAGTCATTTGCCGAGAGCATGTGCTGAAGCGGGGAGGAGGTGGGATTTGCCTCCTTTGGCCCATGCACCAGTGAGCCCGTGGTCACCAGCGTGTCGCGTGCCACTTTCCCCGTGATGGGCTGGCCCAGGAGAGCACAGCCATCTGGCAGCTCCTACGTGTGAATGATGCTGCTAAAGAAACGAGGATTTCGCATTCAGATCCCTTTTTTTTGCAGAAGTGCCAATCAAGCATGTGCTACTTGGGCTGGGAAAATGTTTTAAGAAGTTTGCCAGGATTAATAGAGCTTCATATCAGTTCAGTGGAAAAAAAAAATCAAAAGGAGCACATTTCCCTGCAAGGCCAGGTAATTTCAGGCCCAGAATTCAGCTTTTCTGGGACTAAAGCTCTGCATGGGTGTAGAAAGGACCCAGTTATCAGGAGCATTTCAGGAGACAGTAGAAGAATAAAGTGCAGGAATTGTACCTAAGTACAAATCAGAGTGCGGCTTTGGGTAGTGAGTTTATATCCTTTATCTAGAGATGGGCATATGCTCTGATAGCAGACCAGAATCAGATCTCCTTTTCACTGGTATGAGGGACTGGTGGCACAAATTTCAGGGATCTGAACCTACATCCTATGGTACAATACGAGCTGAAAAAATAGGTAATGAATCCTTTACTCTTCCCTAGCACCTTTTAGGACACAGTCAGAAATCATGCGCCCCCACAGATACACACCTGTTCAGCAGGGACATAGCATTTATTTATCTGTGATGACTTTCTCGCAATATTAAGCTTTTACTAATCACTAACTGGATAGCTGTATCTCAGAAATGCTGATGCTCTGCTATTTCAGCACTGTACATATAGCCAATGGCAATCCTTCCCCAAAAAGCAGACAGTGAACCTAGTCCACCCACGACCCACATACTTTCTAGGAGCACCTGTGCTCTACTAGCTCAAGCAGTCTCTGAGAGCACATCTCATACTTTCACACGCAAAAAGCTGTGGATACTATCCACAGAAATTAGACATCATAGTACTAAATTCCCAAGAACTTGCTTGGGAAGCACAGAGCCAAACCACCCCAGCAAAGTGTCAGTGCTACAGGCCAGGTCCTGAGGCTGTGACTCACGTGAAAAGAGTTCAGTGGCCCTGCGTGGGTGTGAAGGAGCAAGATTTGCCACATGCAGACATCTGCACTCTTAGATAGGACCCAAACAGTGAAGATCTGTGGAGTTCCCCATCCTTCCAACAGCTCAAACATTTCCAGGGCAAATGCTGAACACAGAAGACCATCAGGTGGGGGGAGCTAGCGGCCACACTTAGGTTGAATTTGGTGCACAGAAACTGTGAGAATCCGCCTTCTCATTTGTATGACTAACCACAAGATACATATTCAGTCCTAACAGAGTTTTCCAACTGATGGAGACACTAAGGCATGGAGAAGAAACAGTCTAAAATGATCCTGCTTTGCTAAAAGTTACATCTGCAACCTATAAAGCAAATTGCCGTGGTAAATAGCTATCAGTAAGGCTGAATCATCTCCCCATCCTCTGCACATTTTCACTTTGACATTTGTTGTCCTTATTCCTCTGTTTAGTGAGCGAGTGAAATATATTTGAAACTTGTGTCAGTGCATCCTAGCAGTTGAAAAACTATTTTAAAGAAAAAAAATACATTTAAAACTGCTTAAAGCTTCTCAATGTAAAGAGAGCACATAGAATGATTCACCTATGCTATCATGCATTTTATTCCGGTCTCTAGCAAATCAGAAATAATAAATCTGAAGATCCAAAGCGATTAATACATCATTTTCTCTCTGCCTTTCATTGGCGTCAGCTCCACTAAGCATTGATACACTAAGCTTTACTTGGGTAAACTAAGGTTTGATACTTCAACTTTACATATTTTGCATATGAGATATGCATTGAGATATGAATTTATACATATCTCAATATCTTGAGATATATGTCTCAATTCTGAGATACATTATTTAGGAGAAAACTGAAGTTTAATGACACATGTAAAAAAGATGAGCATTTCATATAGATGAGTTTTGTGAAGATAGCAATGTGATGACTGGTCTCTGTGTTACTAACACTCCATTAGGCCTTTTTCCAGCCCATTACTAACATCAGGAAAAATGTGTCTTTCTGAATAAACTTCATGTGGGTACAGTGTCACCAAGATCTTCACAAGGCAAGTATCAGATGGAAAGAGCTCCAGCCACTGGGTAAGGCAAACCAAGCCACTTGACTTCATATGCTCTCTGTGACTGTCCCAGTGATATGTAGACAACACTGCTGTCTTTTCTAAATGAGAATAAATTGTTGCAGATTCAGGGCCAAACTTGCTGCTAGTGCAAACTAGCAACTCTTCACTGACTTTTTACAAGGGCATGTAGTGATAGGAGAAGGGGTAATGGCTTCAAACTGAAAGGGTAGATCTAGATTAGATGTAAGGAAGAAGTTCTTCGCTCTGTGGGTGGTGAGGCACTGGAACAGGTTGCCCAGAGAGGTTGTGGATGCCCCATCCCTGGAATTGTCCAAGGCCAGGTTGGATGGGGCTTTGAGCAACCTGGTCTAGTGGAAGGTGTCCCTGCCCATGGCAGGGGGGGTTGGAACTAGATGATCTTTAAGGTCCCTTCCAACCCAAACCAGTCTATGATAACTTGAAGAACTTGTGCCAGAATATAGCAGGATCAAATTGGACCTAAAGACAGCCTGATGGCTTTAGGTCAAATTACAAATTAGGTAAAGCCTTAAAGGAAAAAATCAAGTATGCCCCAAAAATTGTTTTAAAAACAATTTTAATAGAATGTGGTAACACAACATAAGTCACCTGGAAAATCCAAACAGTCAACATAGCTTTCTGCAAACAGACAGTAAAAGCAAAACAGTGAAACCTGCTTGTTCATTGGCACTGGGAGCTGAACCTGGGAGTCCTGTGTGGAAAGCGCAAAGCAGCCCGCGCTCGTGTAACTGAAACCGCAATGGACCTTAGACTTGGTGATCAGGGGTTCGGAGCAACAACTTGTTTTTCAGAGAGAAGCTGTGACATGACGCATAGAGCTGTAGGCTCAGTTATTTATGAATCCTTGGGAGATCGGAGGGGATCCTTGTCAAAAGCTGCAGAATATGTTGGAAACACAAAAAAGGAGCTCTGCTAGTTACACAAAAATGAGCTCTGCTTGTTACCCACTGGCAGCAGGACCTCACCTATGAAAGCCACTAATATGCTTCCCCAGACTCCACAAGGTGATGATCAGAAATGTCATGGAGCATTGCACTGATGCTGAATTAGGGGATTAATGCCACTTGTTGAATGACCTATTCTGGTGTATAATGCGAATGCATGGACTGAGCTCATCACTGTGCAGCCCTGGTGCGCCTGGCCTGCAGGACTTCGCAAGACACCAAACCAGAGAGAGCACAGAAGCAGGCAGGGATGCTTGTGGGAGAGAAATATGTTCCTTGTGACAACTGTCTGCCAGCAAGAAAGACAGCTGGACAGTCAGGTATATCAACTCAAGGGAAACAAAGGTTAACACAAGCAGGGCTTAAGGAGGGATGGGCAAGGCATGGTCTGAATCAGCTATCACTACAATTAATGTGCAATTTTAAACAACAGGTGGATACAAATATTAATAAACAAAGTGCATAGCTGGTAACTGCTCAGATTTAGCTGGTACCTTTCTGTACAAGAAGCAGAAGATAAGCTTGGCCAGTTATAGCCTGAAGGGAGTCCTACAGGTAAGATCTTGAAGTCGTTCCCTAGTTAGCTCCAGACACAGCCAGCATCCAGTTGCCTGAAATGCCAGAGGGACATCACACTCCTCCTGACACGTCCTCATCTTGCCTGAAGCTCCCACGGCTGCCATGTCTCGTGCTCCCAGTGGCACCTCAGGCCCTCTCCTTGCACAGAAACACCTGCTGCCTAATGAGGAACAGGATTTGCCAATAGCAGTACTTGAAGCAACTTATTTTCCATGAGCAATTTTGTTCCTGATACTCAGACTGCCCTTTTATCTACAAGGGGATAGAGCATTTGTTCCCCACCTCAGGGAAATACTGTAGTCAGGTCTTACGTTGCTGAATAGGAAAGTCTAATAATTATTCCTTGACAGAGGTACACCGCTTTTTGCAGAGATGTTCTACACTTAGTTATTTTCTTGGTCCCGAGGCATTCACACTTCTCCAGTGATATCAGCACTGGCAATGTATTTATCCTAGGGCTTGTAGGGCTCTATGTTATTCTTCATAACTCGCAGGTATAAAATTTGTCCTCGTGACCTCCTGACGTTTCAAGCCAACACAAAATCAACAAAGCACATTGAATCACCAGCCAGCTTAAAAAATTAACCCAGCTGCAAGCATCATTGTAACAGCGACAGAAGAGCGCTACTATTAAACAGTCAGAAGTGTCATTTGTCCCCAGCCTGGTCCATTGGTCCAGTCTTTGGGGTATTTCAGAGCGATTCCTTTCCATCGTGTCACTTAAGCAGTAAAGGGGAATCTTTTATAAGCTGAGAAAGGGCCTTGGTAGCAGCTGACGTGATGTATGTTTAATAAAGGCCCTTTAGCACCAGGAAAGAGGGGCCCTGCCAAATCTCAGGCGTCTCCCGAGCCACTGCTATTGTCCCTGGGGCAGGAGCACTTTTTAGGTTCCCTCTCCATCTCTGTAAACAAAAGGACAGCTGTACGCTTGGCTGGCTCTGGACGGGGCTCTTTGTGTGCGATTAGTACCCCGAGCACATCATTCATGGCTCTTGAATAAAGATGACCTCTTGCAGGATGGGATGGGGGACAAAAAGCCTCTTTATTCAGCAGGGCTTGAATTAGCATAAGGACAAGGAAACCGTTCCTTGGAAGTCACAGGAAGAGCTAGATAAATAAATAAGCAAACTACAGGTTCCCTGCAAATGCTCAGTGCTCAAGAGTTAGGCCTGGGAACTGGGAAATCCAAGGGAAGTTGTCTCCACTCACAGTCGCTAACGCATGTGCCACCCCTCGCTCTCCAGTTTGAGCACTGTATGGCCCAGCCATACACCTGCAGCTGGGAAAATGCTTTGTCACAGAGGTTATGGCCCAAAAAGAGGAGAAAGGAAGCATGCAATGTGGCCAATGTGAACTAATTTCCACCACCTGATCCTTCCACCTCTCTTGGCCAGGCAGGATGATGCCTCGGTCGGTGGCTCTTGGAGCGGCAATAATATTTTCCTTTTTTTTCCCCGTCCTGTGTGCAGACTGGTGGGTCAGGCAGCGAGCTATGCAAACAGACAATGACATACTGAATTTTTTCACATGCTGGGTTTCCTGGCCAATGAAAGGCAATTCAGCAGCTTATCACCATGTATGCCACTGCAATTAAGAGCTCTGGGAGCAGCGGCAAATGAAGGTCTCCTTCCCCAGCCCCCTCCACCTCCCATCCCTCCCCCATGCCCATAGGAACAGGCTGTCTCTCACCACCCACCACACCAGCACAATTGCAACCCTTATACTCGGCGCTGAGTTCCACCAAATTCTCTCTGACCCAGCAGCCAGGGGCACGGCAATAAGCACCAGGGTGTCCTCCAGACTCAACCTTCACATCAGATTAGTTTTCAGCTGAAGTCCTGCTGTGTCAACTGTAATGGCCCTTACAAACATGAATTTCTCTCCTGGAAGGCTTAGCAACAGCAGAGTTAGCTTGGACTTGAAATTAGCTAAAGGCAGCAGACAAGGAGTGAAACAGGTTTTAAAATTAAATTAAATTCCCAAACTGTTTTTAATGCAGCATTGCCACCTTCTTTGATTTTATCAGTGCTCACAGTAGTTGCTGGCTTTCTGCAGGTCTCACCTCCTGAAAATTATTCCATCCCTCTTTTTTTCCTTTTTAACTGCCCTCTTTTTGCTGAAAAAAACTGAAAATGCAGCCCTGACTGTAGTCAGAGCCTCCAAATGGAGGAGGCAAACAAATGAAAAAAATAGATATTATTTTATGACTTGTGATTTTCAAGTCAGTCTCATTACTTCTAACCCTCTGTAGCCAGCAGCACAATGAACAAGCCAGAGTCTTCACTGTCCCTCTTGTGTTCTGTAAAAGTTTCATGAGTCTCCAAAGAAGCTGCAGCAGAAAAATGCATAAAACCACAAAACAAGGCTAATTGCTGAGCTGGCATCAGACTCCTTCAGTGGTCTGGATTACTTTGGGGTAGAGATTAACAAGGGCCAACTCTAGCCATAGGTAGCAATGTGATTTACACAGGTGGGCATTATCCCCCTCATTCTTAAAAGCATGAGAGGCCAAGAGTCGTGCCCTGATGGTGTGGTTTGTCACTGGAAAACTGAGGAGTAGAACATTACCATTTCATGTAAACCATGAACCCACATAGAAGGACATGACACACTAAGGACTTCTGACAGTGGGTGGCCAAGAAATATTGCTGGACCAAAGACATTTCCTGTTGTGCATTAGTCTTTGGACTTCAAATGATAGAAAATGAGCCATTTGAAAGTTATTTCCATTAAAACCACTTGCAAGTTCCTCCCACTCTTGCCTTCTTCCAACACCCTGCCCTGCACCTCACGCGTGTCCTGTTTGTTTCTGTTCATCACTGATGGGGAAAAAAGAACATTCTGAGCTTTATAGAGGGGGCTAAACTCAACGTTTACAACAGGTGTCTCTGATATATGTGATAACTACATGTCTGCACCGTTAACAGCCCTGTTGGAGTTGCAGCAAATCAATGAATGAGTCCATAAAGGGCTGAAATACAATAAAAATCTGTGAATGGGGCTGTAAGAAAGCTCAAGTGCATCAAAGGGGAAGCAGTAAACTGAATGAAGGAACTTGTGAGAAGAGTAGCTAGTGAGAAAAGATTAGCAAAAGTGCTTGTTATTTAAGAATGTTATTAATAAAAGGGAACTCTTGCCATCCTTAGAGGTACTCTGCCTCTCTGCTTCATTATGGAAATGCTTCCCTCAGGCCCCATCTGTCTGGTTTTCTGCTGCAGATGAAGTTGACCCAAAGGGAATTCATTACAACACATCTCCTATGGCAAAGCAAGCCTTGCTGCAAATCAGGCAGCACAGCCTGATGAATGCTGCCTGAAAGAGGCTCTGACAAATGCACGGCAGACAGGACTCGAAAGTAAAAAAGATTCTCATGTGACAGTTTCTGCTTCCTTCTCATGCAGCTGGATGTCTTGGCCGCAGGCAGGGGGGTTGGGAGGGTGATATGACTCATGTAGGGTTTTTGCTGGGAACGTGCTCCAACAGGACAGAAATAATAGTGTATGCTTGGATCAGGTACTGTCCTGGATGCAGGCAGGACATGAGAGCTACATACAAAGGAGATGCCTCTACAGGAGAAATCAGGCAAAATGCTGCAGGTCTCAGTAAGGGAATATATATAGTTATCTCTCTTCCATCACTTTTCTATAAACATTCACAGATTAACCATCCAGTACAGCTGGGAGTACAAAGGCAGGCTTCACTAGTCAGCGTTAGTAGAAAAAAATGGGGCATAAAATGTGAAGTACTTCATTAAAGGCCAACAAAAAGTCACAGCCAGACCTCCTGCCTGTTTTCCAGTATTGATGACAAAAAAACCAAAATCCAAAGAGTGGAGTCAGGCTTTGCCAGCTTGAAAGAGAAAGATAAAATATGTAGGGACAGACTTGGCAGTAAAAGAAAATCGCCATGTGAGGCAGAGGGGTGAGACCCTCAACCTACAAGTAAAGCCAGGGCCCACCTGACCATCAGAGTTCAAATATGTGGCACCTTTTAAATATGTAAGTGAATTAGACAAAATGAATAATGTCATGGTTTATACGTGTCATAAATCAGGGAGATGAGAGGTGGGTAGGCACTGTATGTAAAACTGACTTTAACGTGGAGGATTAGCACAGCACCAGGATTATCTGGCAAACCCCATGCCAGGTACAGCTGAGTTGGGTCAAGCAAGCAGTTGAAGTTAGTGTCTTGCCAAAAGGCTCAGTCACATAAAAACCGTCTGTAACGTTACACACCCATATGACTCAGGCTCCTAGCATCTTCAGCTTTATTCCACAATAAAAAGAAATACAAATGTGAGCGTCTACGACAGAGAGGCCCTCGCAACCCTGGCCAACAGTATTTATGAGGATCTGTTATCCTGCAGGTTGCTGACTGACATCTTTGCACTAGTCCTCAGTTCTCCACCTGGGATGGCTGGACCTACAAAAAGTTGATGCTCCATGTTTCTGGGAGACTTTGCCCTGCTAAGCCCTGTGGTTCCTCTGCTGCTGTTTTGAGAGGGCAAGGGCCTGGTGGAGGAGACATGGCATGCGCCTGCAAGTTGCCAGGAGTATTCCCAGAAGAGGATGAGCTCAGCGCCTTCTCCAGCAGGATGTCAGGCAAATATCAGCTCAGGAGAGGTTTGGGGAAAGCGATTCCCTCCGCTCCAAGGCACGGCTGCTCCAAGCTCTGAAGCACCACGTCCTGTGAGACTGTTGCCCGAGGAAGGGGGTCCGTTGCCTCCTCTCCAACATGCAAATGGTTGGCAATGTGCAGTGTTTTTTTCACATATCCATGGAGCTGACTCCCTGGTCTTCTGGGGTTTTTCCATCTCTACTAAACCCCTGCGGTGGCGGAAGGATGCAGTCCTGCAGGGCACATACGGGAGCAGGGGGAGTGGGAAGGAGCACAGCAGCATGCGAAGGAGCGGGGCGTGCGGAGGAGACTCCACGGCACCAGCTTGACAGGCAGGCAGAAATACGGGATTTCAAAGGTTGTTTTCTGCAGCCTGGATTATAAACCTTGAGGTTTATAGTCTGTTGCAGTGGGAAAGCTGTGGTGCTTTGCCTGTGTCCTGCCAGCTTCGTGTGGACTGTCTGCAGCTCCTTGAATTCCTAACCTGCTTCTTGCTTAAAAGCCTTCATTTCAGTGTGGGGCTGTGAACTCTGTCTGGTCTGTGGGATGAGCCACATGAAGAGCGATTGCAGAAACTTGTATTTTCTAGTAAGATGGCATTTGTGTGTCACCAGGTGGAAAGAGATGTCCAGGAGGCCACGCGTCTCTTACACTGCCCTTAGCTGTGGCACATCCAGTGCGAGAACACAGGCAGACTCACACATCCAAACCATACTTTTTGGAGTATGAACGGTCGTCAAAGACCTCAGCAAAAAAGAGTTGTTTCAAGCCTCAACACAGGCTTTAAAGCAATGAATCCTAGTCTTTGCAGTAGTATGGCAAATTGATGCAGTGTTTACAAATATTTGCAGACATAGCATGGTAAAACAAATGCCACCAGTCCTCCAGAAAATGCATGATTTATTTTCTATTTCACACACAAATATTTATGCTGTTCTGGCTTTGAGAGCTGCTGAGTGAGAGCAGTGAAGCAGCCTTTCCAACCGGCTCGGCCTGGGAGCTCTGGCTGTACGCAACACCTCCAACTCTGTGTGACCACAGAGATAATGCGAGTGGTCAAACGGGGACCCAGCCTGGCTCCTGCAGTGGCAAATAGCCCTGTAAAAATTTGTTTTGTACAGGCTGTTATCTTTCTGAATGGGAGGAAGGTTATATTCATACTAGATAAAACCCAACGGGGCTTTTTGGTTTTTTGCTAGGACATAATAAAATAGAGTTTATAGTTCATCCCTTTGCTGTGATGGACAGAACTAGTGACAGATATATGAGGGAAATTTAATGAAAAGCTTGTATACATCTGTTCTGAGAATAGGAGAATCCCTCAAAACGGTCCATCCCGGCCTTCTCCCACCTCAGCTGCTGCCCTAAGTGTTGCTGAAAAGGCTGCCTGGGCAGCGGGGCCATAAGGAGGATGCCTGGTCCCTCTCCCCACGGCGTGCTGGTTACAGCATGGGGAGAGAACACCAGCGAGGGAGCATTTTGTTTCTTTCCCACCCTCCCAGCACCGAAGCAGCTTACAGAGCATTGCTGGGGGAAACAGCTCACGCAGACCATCAAACCACCAGCTGAAAAAAGTGCAGATAAATGCAAACAGGGTTTCCTTCCCGTCCACGGTATTAGTAAGGGGTTTTTGCCGCAAGTGGATGGGGTAGAGATATAAATACATCTACAGCTAGGGGGAATCTGCTGCATCACCTCTGCTGTTGCAAGCCTCTCTGCAGGCTTCAGTTTTAGGGAGATCATTTCTCCCAGGCCCCAGGGAGGGCAGCTGCCCTTGCCGGGGTAGGATTTATGTGAGGATGTGGCTGCAGAGAGAGAAGGTCGGTCTAGGGGAGGCCTCGCATCCTCACCCCAAAAAGGCAGCAGTGGAGACAGGGCAGCGGGATACCAGCACTAAACAGCAGAAGTGCAGCAGGGCTGAGATAGGTGAATGCAGCATCTGCAGGGAGACCCCGGACATGGGGATGGCTCAGCTCCCTCAGCCTGGGGAAGCTCCCAGAGCTTCTTAGGTTTCGTGCAGGCAACAAGGACTTGGCTTCTATTTCTCCTCTAAAGCATGTTTCCACTCATTGCCGTTTCTGCATTCGTGCTCCATTCATTTGGACCTACGGCACGATCCCTGTCTGAGCAGGAACCGCTTATATTTACTGACCAGGGCAGGCTCAGCTGGGGAGGGGATGAGACCCTGCAGATCTCTGCTGTCCACCACGCACTTTGGTTCAGCCCTCCCTTCCCCAGACAGACCCAGGCAGCTCATCCCTCCATCTGGGGACTATTGGGAGGATTAGTTAGCATACATGACATGGTTACCTGAGATAGCCCAGGGCTGGATTCAGTGACTCAGGAGCTCCCTCTGTTTCTAATGTTTGCAGAGACTTTTAAGACAGAAGCGCTAAGCACTACCCACAACATAATGTGTTTGCTGAGGGCCAGATGCTTACAGCAAACGGGCGCAGCTGGGGAATGCTGCCAATGGATACGAGGAGGAGTTGTGAGGAAGGGGTTAGAGTCTGGCCGTTAGCAGGCATGACAGTGCACGTATAACTTTGATTTATTTCCCCTTGTGGAAGATGCACGTGGTGGGGTTTGCATGCCAGCTGCGGGTGCAGGACCCCAGGATACTGGAGCTGAATGCACCAGGCATTTGACCCGGTGTCCCCCCTTCAGGGACCTTCCCGAGGCTACCCTCACCCTGCCACCCTCTCCATGCCCTGTGGGCAATGAGATGCGGAGCCCCTCCAAGGGCAGACAGGAGGAAAAGGGACATGACAGGGACAGTGGCAAGAGAAAAGGGGTGCCTGGGGGCTGTGGCAGCCCTGCACCCCAACCCCAGACACGGATTGCTTGTCATAAAGGTTGGGTCACATTTGTCAGACACAGGTGATTTTTTATTTCTTTTCCTGCCTGAGCTGTGTCTAACTGCGTCCCCATATGTTGGCTCGCTGGCAGCCCTGGGCACCCGGGGTGCGGTGTGCCTGCGGTCAGATGGCGGGTGGCTTCACCCATGCGGGGAGCTGGCTCTGAACTGCATCCTCAGGTGTTGGCTCTGCTTTCCCATCTCCCACGTCACCAGCTTTCACCACAAGCCAGCCCTGACTATGGCATTATGCCCTACCAAGTGTCACCAGGGGACCCTACTACAGCTTACAGACCTGGCAGCATTCAGATATTGGCCTCTTTGGGATGCTTAAAATGAACAGAGCAGCCTGCCCCATTTTACAGAGTACTGCTGCCCTGAGTCCCAGTCCTGCTCTCAGGCTTAACTGGGAGTTTGCTTTGCTTCTGTGATAGCTTCATTTCTATTTCCATGCCGTGCTCCCAACCTCCCAGCCCAAAGATGCAAATATCTGTAAAAAAGCAACCCCTGTGCAAGCATCATTTTCATGGTGTCTTGTAACCCTGAATGATATTGAAATTGCCGAGCCCAGGACTGCTTTGTGGTCATTATCCAGCTGTGACTTCAAGGGGGCTGAGAGGGACGCCATGCCAAAAGCCTTCCCCACTCACTTCTCAGGAAGAAAGGAAAGAGAACAACCAGCCCTGATTAAAAGCTTTTTTTTTTTTTTTTTCCTAAAGCAGTCTCTGCATGCAAAGATTTGGTTCAAGGAGCATTAAAATCACTGCTGTCAGTTCAGAAAGAAGGGGCTGAAGGAAATCTGGGCCATTGGCATTGTGCGAGGGTTGCTATGGCAATCCCCGCAGAAAGGCAGCTTAATAGGCTTTCTTCCCAGGAAACTCAAAACTGCAGCTCGCAGGCTGCAAAGCAGCGTGTGCAAAAATATTTTCATGAATAGCATCTCTGTGGAAAATTTTGTTGGCTGTTTACATACTCCCTTCAGAAGCAGGGCGGCAAGGAAGATATTTGAAGATCACCTAGCGGTGGCTGGTGACATAAAGAGGGTATAGGCAAAGTCGCATAGGGACCCACGGGCGGCAGCAGCAATGCAAAGGGAATGGCAAATTCCTCTGCGCAAGGCAGGCGTTGTGAGCAACTTAAAAACACATACTGCGATGATCCATCTTTGCACACTGAGAGATGCTTTAGTAAACAGGCAGCACCAATGAGCCATTTGCCCCAAATTCTGTGACTCTGCACAATGTTATGCCTGAATGCAGCAAAAGGCAAAATTATGCTGTCCCTCAGGTCTTGCCTGTAATATTTACCATATTAAAAAAAATAATGACGTTAGCTAAAATATCCCTGAACATTAGTTGATCCCACTCTGCTTTTTTTCAGTGGAAGCTTCAGAGCATACCAGTGATTCAGGGCTTACCTGAAAAAAAAACTTAAATATTGTAGATTAGGGAAACATATTTTATCTTAATGGAAAGAAAGACAGACTAGGGATTAAAACATGAGACTGCGAGAGAGAATATCTCTGGGCTCTGGCAGACCTTCATTTCATGACGTCCAGCGAGTCACATAAATCCCTCTGTTCCTCCATGCCACCTGTAAGCCGGTGATATCACAAGCAAATATTTACTTTCCTGGGTACTACAAGATTTAATTATTTTGGTGTTCTTGACTGCATGTTAGTAATAGAATATATAATTTAACATAAAGAAATGACAGTCAAATATGTGCGTGTGCATCTTATTGGGAAAAATACAAACTGCTCACTAGCCTGGCATATGACAAGGAAGATTTTCCTTTTTCTTCAGCGGTATATGCTTTGTGCTTTGGAGCAAAGAGATCTGAGTATCTCTCTGCTAAAGCCAGGAAATTCCACGTTATCACAGTGTGTAGCACAGAGCTAACCCACAAGTCTTAAAAGGTCATGAGTTAGGTTTAACCTGCTGTACTTTTTGCTGTAGCTCTATTTTCCATTTCATCTGCAATTCTAGTGTTGCTTTCTCTCGGGGCAGTGACAATTAGTGCATTAGATGAATAAAACCTGTACTTATAAAAGACAGCTGTGTGGCCAGGAGAAAAAAATAAACCAGAATTCTCTTATATTTAAAAATCAGAAGAAACCATAGAAAAAATGGCTTGGGGTGAGTCAGGATAGGAAAGCAATAGGTAAGGGTCTGAATGATTTGCTCCCCACTGAGTTTGCGGCTGTCTGGCAAAATTATGCCTTTTCCCCATGTTACGTAAAGAGATTACTGCCCTCACAACATTAAGAGGGGAGTCTGAGCTCCTGATTTTTAGATTTAAAGCCAGGCTCACATTATGAAACTGAAATCAGAAAAGTGTGAAGACCTTGGCATCTGCGACATTTTTTTGTAGGCTCATCTCAGTTATAGGGAAGTTTTAAAGACTAATCACAAAGAAGGGAAAAAATGGTGTGCATGCCTTTTACTTCTCTCCTCTAACTGAGACAAGTCAGATGTAGGAAAACCCAAACAAGACATAGCTGTCCTTCCTCTGTCACTAGTGAGTTGTGGTGCCAAGAATGTAATGACACATTAATTTTTAATGGTTGGGAAAAATGATGTATAGAGGAGCAAAGCAAGTCCCCCAAGGTCCCACAGCAAATCACAAGCAAATCTGTGAAGATTTCTTGAACTTCTTCTTGAACTTCAACACTGTACTTCTTTCTTAACTTGATTATATAACTTAACTAGATTATGTAATACTAAAAATTCAGGAGTTAGTCTGTTCTTTAATGTACGAGATAATGAAAAGACTGTATGGAGGCAGAGCTACAGCTGCTTCATTGTACCCAGCTGTGCAGTGGGAAAACTCCTACTGGCTGGTTAATTCTGTTCTTGGTAGTGAATGACTACAGGACAGTGCCCTCCGTTTATCTTTCAAGGCTTTTTGGGTAGTTAATACACAAAAGGCACGGGTTGCTTGATTTTCAGGAGCCAGGCAGCATCCACCATTTTATCAAAGTTTTGTACTTTGGAGCCACAGCTGGAGGAGAGACTACAGACCTTTAGGTACCTCAAGCAGGTCTCCAAATTGAAAGCTACAGTGAATCCAATTTAAAAAATGCAATTTACATGTGATTATAACTCATCTGCATAAAATGCAGTTGTTTCACTGCTATTTTTGGCAAGCTTAAGCTTCAACAAGTCCTTTTCTTCACACTTTCAAAATTACTCATTTGCATTTCTCATTTTCTCACCTTTGTTTCCCTGAAGCCCTGAATGTCAGAGGATCAAAGGATTATCTGGGCTACCCGGCTGCGCGGGTGCCTGAAGACCACACTGGGACCTTGCTTTCCTGAGCCTCTAAGAGGTCTTGTATTTGGAGCTGAAACACAACTGTATTATCTGAATAACCAGGGCTTCCCTGCATTCAGAAAACCTATTCTTACAGCAGATACGAGGACTTAATCCACTCAGTTTTGCTCCCTGAAGATTCGACCAAAGTTTATCCAGCGCTGGCTTGTCTGAAGGCATTCAGAAATTGCCACAAAACCTCCTTTGGAGCAGCAGCTAAAGCGGCCTGGTGATTACAATGGATGAGCTCATGCTTTTGCTCTTAACAAGCATGGCTTTGTTCAGGGCTCCAGGGATGGGAGCCGTGAATGGCAGGGAATACACCGACTGTCAGGGTCAGATGACGCAGGAGTAAGAACTTAAATTGTTTTCAGTGGTGAGTTGGTTAGAAAGGTTAAAAAATAGATTTTACAAATATGCTGGGCAGGAGGGGAGAGTTTTGTGCAAAAATTGTTCAGCCCTGCTCTCTTCTGTGGGTGAGTAGTATTTGCCCATGCACTACAGAGCCCACTCTCTCTCCCATTGATGCCAGTTACAAAATTCTGGCTCCAAGCAGCAGAACAGCGATTTTATAGTCTGCAATGCTGTTCTGCGGTGCTAACCACGAGTCCTTCAATTTCACCCTCCAATTACCATAACTACAATTTTCCCTATAGAAGCAGTAATGTAGAACCCACACACTAATAATAAACTACTGCTTGTAGTATATCAAACTAGAAGACACTCGACTGCAAAAAAAAAAAATCAAGGCACTAACTGGGAAGGCATTTTAAATATGATGTTTTTATCTAGATGTGTAATCCTAAAAAAAAAAAAAGCTCTCAAGTGAAATTCTTCCCAAGTGAAACCTCATGCAGAACAATAGCGGAGACTGCAAATACCGTTAAATGGCTGCAAAGGTTAAGAAGGGATTTATGTGAAAAACCTGGAGACCATTAATTCAGGTTCCTATTTTGAGATCAGCTTGATGGTAGGAGATTAAGACAAAGACAGAAACAAATTCAGAACAGATGCCAAGATATGCTTGTTTACTACAGAGAACAAATAGTGGAATTATTCTGCTTCGGCAAAAATATTAAGCCACATAATAAATATTTAGATAAATATTAAGAAAACATGGAGCTGCTGTACTTCTCTTCCTAGGACTCCTGTGTTTTAAAACAATGCAATAAATATAGATGGATGATTAATTTTGCAGAAATAAAGAAAGGGTGTTAACCTGAAATGAATCACAGCTCATGAAGTTTATGTCATATTATTGAATTGAAGGAATTTCCTCCAGCCCAGGAACATTTTGTGACATCTCTGCTGAACAGCATGCTCAGAGTGCCACCTGATGGTTAAGCCTTGCTTTCTTCTCACCCAGCTGCCTTCAAAAATGTAATAGGACCATCCATGATCTCATCACCGTTTTCCTAAGCTATGAGAAAAATCTTCCACTTAAATGACAAATGCTCATTTGCTCAGGAAGGGGTATCTTTGGTGTTACATTCCTGCCCGCTATTGTCAGTTTGATAAAATAGACTGGTCTACTCTGGGTCTTCATTTCAGTGGGTGTATTTGGGGGACACACTGTGGCACTCGGGGGGACTCAGCGGGTCAGGGATTGACCTGAGATGGGGGACACCATGCCATCTGGGGAGGATAGGCCTGGCGGATCATCCACAGCTCCAGGTCATTCCCAGATGGGAAGGATTCAGCTCCAAGCTTCAGAGGACCAGAGGCCTATGGATTTCAAAAGACACCTCAAAATCCACATTTTATGGATTAAATAAAGCCACCCTCAGTTAATATTCCATTCTGCCTTCTAAAATTCCCCCTTTTTTGGAAATGAGGATGACTCCTTCTGGGAGTATAAGTGGGATGACCCAGGTAGCATCCGCTGAGCTGCAGCCTGGATCTGATTCTTCTTTATTGACACTGCAGAGAAAACACGAGATTTTTGCCTGATCTCTGCCAAGACAGCAAAAGCAGTCTCTTCCTTCAGCACTTTGTGTAGGAGTCAGACATGATCACGTCCTTGAATGCCTCAGCCGCCCTGGTGGAAACAGGGCCGTGCTCCCACCTTCCCTTGCATTCATCTGCAGGTTTTGACAGAGGGGAAGGAGAGCATTTGCTTTTCCCCACTGAGGACAGCAGGCATGAACTTGCTTTCTGGGGAGGGGATGTTCAGGTCCCCTTCCAGACAGAGGCACAATTCCAACTGACTTCTATACGAAAAAGATCTCATTCTGGTTGATACCCAGTTCTCATGTAGCTCTACTTTGCCACCTGCGTCGGCCAGTATCTACTAAGACATAATGCAGCCTGAGGTTTGACTTTCTAGCTGGAACAGGCAATTGCAGAACAGCTGCAGAGGCTGTACAAGCTGCCAGAATATAAAATAAGAATGATTGAAATATTGCTTTGTGTTCTTACGTATCTCTGGTTCTCAAGAGAAACTGCAGGCAATGCTTACATACAGCAAGGCATGGTTTTATCTTTCCTGGAAGGAACCAAGAAAGACGCTCATCATTATTTTCTAAATAACTATATTTAGTCTTTAAAACAGTGTCTTTCATTCCTCTACTAGGGCATGAAGCTGATAAGAATTCAAAATAAGTATTCATTATGGTACCGTTTGTAGGAAACCAACATCAAGGACAATCTCCCTTTATTTAAGGGTCCTTGGGGGATAAAACACAAATCCCTCTAGAATTTCATACTCTCTATGAAAAACAGAAGAGGCAGCATTCTTACAAGCCAGGTGTATCAGAGTAAGATAGATATCCAAGCTGACATATAACAAAACAATATTTCACTGTGACAGGAGCGAGACACTGGAGCAGAGGCCCAGAAACAGGTGGACTCTCATCCCTGGAGATACTGAAAATTCAACTGGAAAATGCCTTGAGCAACTCAATCTAACTTCAAAGTCAGACTGTTTTTAGCAGGAGGTTGGACTAGATGACCTCCGAGAGTCTCTTCCAACCTAGATTATTCCCCATCTCTATGATGCAGACAAAGAGAACATCATCCCACCCTTCCACTCTCACCAGCAGTCAATGAATTTAACATTGCTTCTCTCTCCACAGGAAGGTTGCACCAACCTACAGCTAACGAGTCGGTGATTCACCCAGCAGTCATGTCAGGCCAAGTCCTGCAGCATCACCCCTTAGGAAGCTCCTCTAGCTGAGGCTGACCAACGTGAGTGTGTCGTCCCACATTACAGTAAACTCCCAGAGGCCATTGCCTTTAAGCAGACACAATATTTCAAATCCAGCTGACAAAACAAAGTTTGGGGACCATATAGCACACCCTTTTCTTTTGAAAATCCGCATTAAGTGTAGGCACATTTCTTACTCATCACACTAGCTTTCCTGCAAAACCTTCCTCCGACCTGTACATCAGAGCTGATCCCCTTTTTTCATCATCCAAAAGCAAAGCTTCTTTATTAACAGCAGCTGCGAGTTCACCCAGCTGGGCCAAGCTGCAGCTCTTGTTGAACCTGTATGGACCTTTCCTTTGCCCAAACAGCATTTTGTTTCGGTTGCTTCCCTAAAGCCCATCCGAGATGGACAAAATACTGATTTCCAGGAGACGTCTTGTATTGGGTTTGTGTGGTGGGGTTTTGGTAGCAGGAGAGGGGCTGCAGGTGTGGCTCCTGTGAGAAGCTGCTCGAAGCGTCCCTGGCTCCAAGTTGGACCTACCTCTGGCCAAGGCCAAGCCCATCAGCGAGGGTGGTAGCACCTCTGGGAGAACAGATTTAAGAAGGGGAACCTGCAGTGGCAGGAGGAGAGTGGAATGTGAAAGAAACCCCTGTGCAGACAGCAAGGTCAGTGAAGAAGTAGGGGAGGAGGTGCGCTGGAGGAGGGGATGCCCCTGCGGCCCGTGGTGAGACGGCAGGCTGTCCCCCCCAGCCCATGGAGGGGAGCGGGGGAGCAGGTGCCCACCTGCAGCCCGGGGAGAGAGGAGCCCACGCCGGAGCAGGGGGATGCCCCCGAGATGGCCGTGACTCTGTGGGAAAGCCTGCACTGGAGCAGTCTGTGCCTGAAGGACTGCAGCCCGTGGAAGGGACCCACACTGGAGCAGTTCATGGAGAACGTCTCCCATGAGAGGGAGACCCACGAGCTTTTCATTATATTTTCTCCTCCCCATCCCACTGCGGGGGGAGGAGTGAGTGAGCAGCCGTGTAGTGCTTTGTTGCCAGCTGGGCTTAAACCGTCACACCTTTTCCCTCCGTTCTCTCACAGAAAACACTCCTAAGGTTTTCTTCAGGTCAATGTTACATTTATTATCAAAGCTATTTCGGCTTTGTCATTGCATCCTACGGACGCATGATCCCATGAACACAATTGCATTTGCACAGTAGATCTCTGCTGCGTGTTTTGATTGGAAAACTCCTGACCTAACACCTTTTTCTGCTCAATTTTCACTTTATATTTGCCTGATTTTACAGCTACTCAGAGTTAACTGCTATGCACTCTAGAGTCCTTCGTGGTCTGAAAACCTTGCAGATGGCCTGTGAAGAGGCACTGGGACATGCCTGAAAGGACACTCAGTGTCCCCTTACGGATGATGGTTAACCTCACAGATTTCAACATGATGGTGTAAGCGGGAGTGAGCAACCACTCCACAGCAGGCAGCCCATGGCCGGACACGTGCCAAAGGCAGGGCAGGCTGGACCACTCCCCGACACTGCTGCTGCTGGGGGTCCCCCTCAGCAAGGTCCCCAAGGATCAGAGTAGATCAGGGCTAACAGCATCCGCTGCCTACCGTCCTGAGCTGCTTAAATTGCTCCCACACTGCCAGACATGATTCACAGACTGTGAAAACCAGAGGGACCCTTGCAGCACTCTGGTGCAACTCCTGCATAGCACAAGCCAGAGTCTCGGTCACTAATGCCTGTAGCAAAGGATAATTATTTTTCCCTTGTTATATGAATGTGTATCTGCTGGGACTCAAGCTCATGACATGCTGCATCACGTAGAGTTACCAGCAAGGAAAATAAATGGGTGGTGTGTCATGCTCAGAGATTAATTAAATGGCTATTGAGTAGCCCAGCTTCCTCAGCTAGCAAAAATCTTCAGGAGGTACTGGGACACATCAACCTCCAGTAATGTGTCATAGTATCACTGGTCATCATCCTCCCTCACCAAGGTCACCGAAACGTTTGGCAATGCACCGGTGCTTTCATATCCCCTCTGAGAAGAACGTGACCAGCAGAGCCACCAGCTGACACCTTGTTCTTCTTCAAAAATTGTGAGGTTTTAATAGGGCCCTGGAGGCAAAGGCAGGGAAGAGATGAGCCCATTGTGGTATGCCCTGGCATTTCTGGAGGCACGTTTGTTCAGACGCAGACTCGCTGAGGGCTTGTGTTTGCTCCTCATCAAAGCAACATCGGAAACAAACCTGCCAGCTGAAACACCATATCCTTCATGCAAGCCAAAGCAAGTGCCAGCCCTGCGAGGACTGACTTTGTAACTGACTTCACTTCCTTCCATTAGGTCACGCACACAGCCACAAGGCATCTCTGAAAGTCACAGCCCTGGCTTCAGTGGAGGTGAAATAGAAACAGGGAGAAATGCGTGCAGGAGCTGGTGGTGGCAGAGGTAGCCTGCAAAGGCAATCACTGGCTGCAAGGGTATTAATATACTCACAGAACAAGTTCATAAATTATTTCAGCAATCCCCCGGCTAGTCCTCAGTTCCGAAAAATCTGTGGATGAGCTGGTAACCTGTACAAAGTATACAAGCGCAGGAGACACGGACAGAGTTTGTGCTCCTTCTTCAAGCACCCCAAGGACGCCACGGAGCCTCCCGGCCATCACGCCACCAGCACAGCGCTGAGCTCGCCCAGTGCCTGGGATGCAGCCACTCCATTTGGGGCTGCCGGGGCACGTGTAAGTCCCAGAGCAGCTCTTCTAGCCCAGCCCCAGGCTGGCCACAAGGGCTGTGGGAGGAGGTGGAAATATTGCAGGGGACAAAGGCAGGTGGCTGAGGGGACCAGGGTTGCAGTGGGGTGGTGGCTTGCTTCGGTGTGAGTCTCATGGACCTAAATACCTTGATTAAACACTACTGAAAAGCATCTGTCATGTCTGCCACGGATTTCACTGCTTCATTCAAGACTCCTGAGCAGTTCCAGGGAATTGTCTCAAAACCAGAGGAGACGTTACACTGGTTGCATGCAATACTAAGGAATTGCTGTAAATCTTCATTGTAGGGGCTTAGGAGATAGAAAGCTCTTAGAGTGGGAAATACAGTGGATAAAAAGTGGACTTAACCTGAAGGACATAAGTCTGGACTGTGTCACATGAAGCACAGTGCAGAAAAATGCCAGTAGAGGGATTCAGGGAAATGTGAATGTATTGGTGCAGTTCAGGGCATGGGGGTAATCCTTTACTTTGGGCAGAGCTGGTGTTTCTGAGTTTCCTTTTCATTGCAGAGAACAACAGAAAAGGCCATCTGCCAGGACCGCCTGCATGGATAACACACCCCCAGGAGAGCCGGGGCCCTGGTGCCCCAGGTTGCTGGAATCCCCAGTCCCCCCAGGCATCCTCCATCTCCTGTGGGCTGAACGATCATGGGGCCACACCACGCCGGCTTGCAACCATCACTTCCCCTGCTTGTACTGTAGTTTCCTCCTCAGAAAAGAGAGGCGATGGCAGTGCCCTCTCTGCAAAAATGCTTTGAGATCCATGAATGCAGAAGTGCAAGTGAAAGCTAGCAGCTGCTTGCTGCTATGGCTGCTACCACTGCTGTCCTCGGGAAGGGAGGCAGGGCCATGAGACTTGGCCCGCTGATTTGTTAGCAGTTGAATTTGCAAATAATTAAATACATGTAAAGCAGAAGATAGGCACTGATTTCCTTTAGTTTATTCCTCAAAATAAGTACATAAAAAAAAGTAAATACTTTCAGATTTCATCCATGGGGAAAAATCCAGGAAGAGTGTGTTTTTCCTTCCCATCCTCACTTGGTTGCACACCAGAGGGAGAAGGCTAAGATGAGCCATTCTCCCCTGACATTGACCAGGTCTCATCTGTTTCATCTCCATCCCAACCAAACAAACAATGCTCTGCTCTCTCTCTGTTCATCCAGTCTCCCTTACCTGGCACTCAACGGTGCAAATACACAGCGCAGTTACAGCTGGAGCCACAGCTTGCACAATGAGTAGTCCCACCGCTCAGAGAAGAAAAACTCAGAGCAGAAAGATTGTGACATTTCAGAGGGCATTCATGGAAACAAGTGGACCAGTCACTATCTGCCAGACCATGACTGCCCGTTTCCAGGCTGCTTGAGCATCTAACATCAGAGCTCTAAAAAGCTTCATAGCTACACAGGGAATTTGGATTTCCCTCTTTAGCCCTGAGCCACAACCACATTGATGCCTCAGCAGGAATGTCCCCTTCTCTCCTCGCAGGTGGAGTGACCATGCTAAAGGACCTTCTTCCATCTCATGTTGTTTTGCAGACAGAGGGCTGTCAGGCCCGGCTGTCACTTGTCCTGCCTTGTCCCCGAGGCAGATCAGTGTTGGCAGAGAGGTGGAAAATCATTGCCTCCCCTCTTTGCTTTTATTCAGGGAGGTTAAAAAAAAAAATGCTTACTGGCAAAATTTGTGGAGTTAACTAGAAGAGATCAATAGCTGCTAGATTTTTATATTGTTTGAGACTACTCAGCACAAGGATAACAGCTGCCTTTTGCTTCTGAGAAATGTCTAAAAAGAAACCAGCACTCAGCTATTGAACCAGGTGCCTTTTATCAAATGAAAAGTCATTTGCTTCACAAGGAAATGCTCAGAAATTTGGATTCACCTCATCAACAGGTGCATCACTGCATGCTGCAAAGAAGGTCAGGAGAAAAATCCAGCCCTCATTCATTAAACACTGCTCTGGGGAGGGTGGGCACCGGTGGGGTAAAAAATAAGTGAATGCAATATCTACAAGGGGAAATGAACGGTGAACAGTGCTGTGTGCAGGTACATGTGTGATGGCAGTACATCCTCTGCAGTAAGTGCTGTACAATCCTATTTTTGTCACTCTTCTCTGACCCAAATACAGGAAACACAACACCCTGGAGCCATCTCCACACAGCAGGGCTGGTTCTTGAAACAACATCCCTAGCATCTGCACCCCTTACACCTACCAGCTTATATCCAGCACCTCCAGAGAAAGTGGGCAGTTTTCCAGCCTTCTGTGAAGGAGAGACAGGATTTACTTTTTTCAGTGCCCTGGGCAACCGTAGCTCTGTGCAGCCAGGTCGGTGTTGCAGAGGGATGAATGGGAGCCAAGGCTCGGGGGTCTCTGCAGAGCAGCGGGGCTGCAGTGGAGAGCAGGGACACCTCCATGGGAATGTTAGCTAATACACCTCAGCTGGGCAGCGTGACATGGCCTGACCTCACAGAGGCAGACTGGACATCGTAGTAGGCAAAGCAGCCAGGAATGAATTAATGCACAGATTCAACACTTGCTGAGGAAACATGAGAGGCATTTGGAGAAACAGTGAGAAAGTTATTTATTGAGGAACAGCCTTGGCACATCCAGACTGGCAAAATGTGCCCACACGCCTGAAGAGAGACACCCTGAGGAAATCCTGCACAAACCATGCCGGGGAGGGCTGTTGAGTAAACCTACCCTGGGGAGGATGTGCATTTGAAGCTAAAGGATAAAGCTGGCAGAAGGACAGATGGTTACAAACCAGTCATCAACAATCTTAGGTGGGACATGGCAAAGCTGCAGCTAGCTGGGATGTTTGAGAACAGGGCGGTGGGAGCAAAAATAATCCGTTTCAGGAGGAAGCTTGATGAGTTTAAGGAGGGGATTTGTACGAAGTGGTGTTTGCAATAGCCAGGGTCAGCAGGCAGTGACCCACAAATTGCCAGCCAGTGCATCACTGCTGCCTGTTCGCTCTGGTCCCTGTGAGGGCACAAGACGGTGCCTGCCCTGCGGCTAACCTGTGTGCCTGGGCACGAGCCCACGCTCCGCTCCGGACGGTTTCGTGCGAAGGGGCTGCGCTCACGTCTGGCAGCCGTGGAGCTGTTTGCCGGCGATAGAGCGGCCGAGGAGCTGGAAGGGTGCCCTGGGCGTGGCCCACCGCCTATCGCAGGGACCGAGGGCCTGAAATTGCCTTCATCTGCTCAACCTGCTATAAAAACGAGATGGAAAGCAATTCTCGGAAGTGCTGCCCTTCTCCATATGCTAAACCAGCAGGAGCAGAACGAAACCCCCAGGTCAGCACGTTGCACTTCACAAGTGCACATCAAGTAGAAACTTGGGATCAAATTTTTCACCAAGACTTCCTATGGTCCATTGCTGTTCTGGCCGTGGTTATAATTCTTTTTTGTTGTTGTTGAAAGGTAAATCTTCTATTGTTTTATCATCAGCATGGGGTGTTCTCAGCCAGTAAGAGCTGGCTTAGGGTGGGTCTTCAGGTCATATCGACCCTGAGGTAAAAGCTCATAGTCCCAGGCAGTGTTTGTTCTTCTAAGCCAGTTGTAATGCAGTTAGCATCTTGCCTTTCATGCTGTCTCCTGTGCATAGATTTGCACATACAAATGACTTCACGGGCTGAAGTCACAGAGTTTGCGTTTCTGCAGCCAGAAACAACTGAGAGACAAAAAAAAAAGCTGCCTAAGCATTATTCTCATGATATTTTTTGAAATGAACTCTATTAACCTAAACCTCCTCTTGCTCACTGAGCTTCTTAGTGCTTCTCCTACCATTTACATTCATGAAGGGCTTTGAAAAAACACTTTACATGCCAGCATTTATGTTGATGAATTCTATTTAAGAAATCTACTCAGTCTGAAAAATGCAGACACGTTCCTCCACTTCCATTTTATGGTTTCATTTTTGCAAAATCACAATCTTTTCTTCACTGGGCACTCCATGAGACCAGCTGCAGTGTCCTGTCTGAGCTGTTTATCATACTCCTCAGAGCCTCACACCTTCAGGAATTCAACACCAGTGGCTGAAGACATATCAGCACCCCATAAACATCTGCCAGTGTTTTCTTGGCACTGTGAGCAGACAGGCTGTCCTCTCCCTCCACACAGTCCAGGCCACTTGAAGTGAGGAGGGGGCTGAAGGTTTTGCAAGATTGCATCCCCAACAGCTTTGGAGAACCATGTGTTGCAAGATGAAAGTCAGAGCTGGGCTCTCTAGCTAAATGACAGAGCTGAATCTTGCTCGCTACAAATCCACATGCAGTAATCCCTCTGACTTCCTGCACTGCCAATATGCCATTAAACTATGTTTATTTATTTTATTTGTTCTGCTAGCTGTTTTGCAAAAAGGTGAAGCCAACAAAGGAGTCAAAGTCCTGCTGCTTTCAGTTAGAAAAGTGACAAGTCAGGTTAGCGATAAAAGCCCTCATGAAAGCTGAGGAACTGCGTTTCCTATTCTGCCCCCCCATGACAATACAGCAGCCACTAAGTACTGCAGCTTATTTTGGGAAGTGTGTCATGCACTCCAGTTATATATAGAAAACAGCAGATTAGGTAGTGCCCTATTTCTTTTAAGACCCTCATGAGATTTAGGGGACCAGGTATGAGTCTGGTGCCCAAGTGCAGGAGCATGTCAGACAAAATGGATAAGTAGAGAACAGAAGAAATGGAATTTCTCACACTCTGCAAGGCAGCAGCAGAAAGCAGAGGAGCAAGGCTCTGGAGTGGCGTACAGAAATAGAAAGCTGGTACCGTCCCTCCCCCTTCCTTCCCAAATGAAACCTACTTCTATCAAACTGCAATAACTGCAACTAAGGGAGCACGTGGCTTCTTGCTTCAAAGCAGAACCATCCTGGTGAGATTAAAAAGTCACAGCAAGTATCAAATCAGAAAGAAAATCAAGGAGCAGCACAAAACACTGCTAGATGTTGCCAAAGGTGCTTTTGCCACCCACAGGGAGGAGGAGAGATGAGACAACCTGCAGCAGAGCGTGATCTGCTGCCTTGAAGGAAAGAACAATGGTCCACACAGACAATAGACACTCCCAACACACCCAGCAGCTCATACAATGGCTGGAAGTATCCAAGTGCCTGTTGCAAAGAAATGAATTGTTTAACCCTTTGACATGAGGAAGGGGATAGCTTTCATCCATACCAGTTGCACAAATGGCTGGGGTTGCCTTGTACTCATGCATTAACTGGTTTCTCCAGGTGGGCTGATGGCCCTGCATCCCCACAGGAGGTGGGGACCCACCAGGGAAGGAGTTTCTCCCTGAAGGGTGACTTCATCTGAGGGAGAGGCTGAGTTTAAGCTAAGGTTGGCAATCACAAGTAGGGATTGTGGTGCAGGTGTTTGTACGGGAGTGTGTGTATCTCACAGAAAGGCCTTGGAAAGAACAAAGCTAACATCTCAATATTTACATTTAAAAATCATATTAAAAACAGAATCAGTGATCTGCAAACTGCTTTATTCCTGGGGAAGGTTGCTCTGCTGTTGGTTGTAGTGGCTTATCGCAGTGCCTCCATCCAGACGCACCCAGGGTTGGAGCCAAGGTGGGCCACCAAAGTCAGGCTGGAAACTCCAGTTCGGCTCATGGGTTCGGACTGAGGCAGGTACTCAAGCCATGCACAGCCATCTACCTGCTCCCTAGTGTCACCAGTATAATTCCTCACTGTGCTGGGTGTTGAACCAATACACAGAAAGATCTAATCACTAATCCAGGAACTGGCAACTCAAGGACCAGCTATCAGAACAAGATTTTCCCAGGTCTGTGGTAATGATTGTCACCCACATCTATCTTCTTACTTAGAAATATTATCCCCTTCCAAGCTAGAACACAGATCAGACATATAGAGTACACAGAGAAAGCTTCACCGTAAATCACAGCCTGGCAATCACTAATATAAGTGATGCAATGCACTGTCTACCTTAATCCAGATTATGTGGAAGAGAATGTGTTCATTGTCAATGAGCTACACAAGCCTATAAAACCTCAGAGAAAGAGTGCTTTTTATTGCATGAGAAGACTAGCATGCCATAAAGCAGAAGGCACTCCTATTTTCAGCAGCTGAACATGTAAAACTAAGGAAGGGTGTGGGAACCAGGAGAAGGCTCAGCAACATGAAACGAACCAAGATTTTCGTGTGTTTCTAATGAGTATGGAGATCTTTTAAAGTGCCCTGTCAGAGCTCTCTGAGCAGTACTTTGTCTTCAGAAAATGTTTGGGAACTCTGAATGAGGCCTCTTCTGGAGGTTTCAGATCAAGTAGCTGAAATACGCCTCCTCCTCTGGTTAAAGACCTTCCCTCCAGTTGCCAACGTTGATAATTCAGGGACGAGAAGTTTCCGAGTCCTTTCTGCCTGTTGAGCTTTCAGAAGATCACAGGATCAGAAGGGGAACAGGAGAGGATCTGGGGGTTGCGGGTTTTTCAAGCATCCACCTAAGCTAATGGCACACGAGGATGCCCGGCTGGGCAGGAGCCGTCTGGCACCTCCGTTCACATGACGGGGCAGCGGGCACAGCTCCAGGCTGCAACAGGAGCGGTCATCTTCTCGAGGGACTGGCTGGCAGTTGCCACAGCCTTGGCCAGTGAATCACAGGTGGTGGCAACCAGCCGTGGCTGGCCTGTGGAGCCATGGCGCAGGCAGGAGGCTCTGCCCGGCGCAGCAAACAGGCGCTCTCGCCCTCGCTGCGGGCAGGCCAGAGGCAGAAGCCAGTGCCGTGAGTCCTGCACTTATGTGTGAGATCAGACAGGTCCGGGCTTATGCAGGATCATGTGCTGAACATGAGTCAACTGTGTGATGCTCTTGCAAGGAAGGTGTTCTTGGCTGTATTTATAGGACTGTAATAGCTAAAGTATGAGAGGCAATTATGCCATGCTACTAATTGCTGATGACTCCCCAGCTGTAGTCCTGTGTCCATTTTTGGGAACAGTACTTCAAGAAACAGGCCCATGGTGAGCATCTATGGGAGAGCCACCTCAGCAACAGAAATTTAAATAACATGTGATGTTGTTCTGTGATGGAATACTGAAGCTGTCTGGGTGCTTAATCTATAAAAGCAAATGCTAAAAGGGGAGCTGAGGAAACAGCTATTTTCTGTTTCTGGGATTAGTTATTTATTACAAATGATTACTTAATTACTCTCCAGATTCATGGGGATAAGTAAGAAGAAAAAAAAAATCAGTATTACTTAAATCTTCAGATGAAGAGTCAAGCTGTTAGGAAAAACTTGCTAACTATAGAAGTAGTAAAGATCTAGAACAGGCTACCTGCAAAGGATGTGGATTCTCTGAGAAGGTTACACAAATATTGGTCACCCATGATGTGTTGATATTAATCCTCTGTTAATGCAAAGGTTTTCATGAGATGATCTCCTTAGGTGCCTCCCAAGCTGATTCTGTGACTCAGTGACTGCCAGACATCTGCTTTCTATGCTTCATATTAAAAAATGCCTTCATTTGGTGACTGTAGGCTCCTGAAAAGTTGCTCCCACACAGTCTGTGAAGGCATGTTAGAGGTGCCCATCTAAATTTTCACATCTTGTGTACTAAGTATAGTGCAGCCTCTCACACCAACTGGTCTCCAAAGCCAGTTAGGAACAAGGAACAAGAACACAACCTGAGCTCTCAGGGGTGTTTGAAATCAAATTCATCAATGTCTGTGAAATCTGCTGAGGCTGTGATGAAATTAGTAATGGTATAGTCAGAGTAGGATTTATATTATTTGCAGGAAATCATATAAATGTGAACCCAGATATTGAGTAAGGAGCTTCAAGAGAAATGCTGAATAACTTTTCATCCATTGTTAAAAAAGGGTAATTACAACCTGTGTGCATTGGGCAGCTGAATTAAACTGCATTTCCTAAATTAAAGTAAGTAAATTAAAGTAACTTCCTAAGTTTTGAGGGCACTTTGAGGACTTCACTTAGCCACATTACCATCATAGCATGGCTTCTTGTCTGTAAGAATTTAACAGAACCTTATAGCTACTCTAAAGTGGGTGGTGCATTAAATTCCAAAGAAGAGTAAGCTAAACAGAAATATGTGACATATACTAGCACATCCACAGAATACTTAAGAATGAAGATACTCAAGGACTCAAAGGTATCTTTGGGGTAATCAAGTGAAGGCAACATCTCATACAGCTTCCTTCAGAAATTGTCTTTTCTTCTCGTTTCCAGCCTGGCTAATTTCTATCCATTTGTATTTCTGCCCACACCATCCATTAGCTTAAGTAATTGCTTTTTCATCTTTGATACTTACCCTACTATTTAGAGAGAGCAATCTTATGTTTTTTCCTCAGCTTTCATTTGTTTGGGCTACAAAACCCAGCTCTTTTAATGCCTTCCACTAAAACAGGTCCTTCATTCTCCTGGTCTGTTTTGCATCTCATATAGTCATTAAGCTTCCCTGAGCGGGAATGAGCAAAAGTGCATATGATATTTCAAAGGGGGGTTCCCTACTGCACTGTGCAGTGACAGTAATGCTTCTCTTTCTATACTATCTCTGGTGCACTGTAGGAACACCTTCATCTTCTTTATGGCCATACCATAGGGATAGCAGTGTAGAAGTACTCCAGAAAGCTCTCCTTGAGGTAGTGCCAAAACTGAAAGTGATACTGCAGTGACCACTCAAATTTCCATGTGAAGTTCTGTGCAGCTTCTGTGAGTCATGATGAATTGGCCTTGCATTAAATATAAATATTGCATCTGCTAGTCTTCAGTCATATAGCATCATCCTATATAACATCACCCAGAGTAAGCAGGTGGGAATGCAATTGCATCATGGACTGGTGGATGTGCTGGTGTGTGGCTGGTTTTGTATCATATGATGAGAAATTGCATAGTTACTGAAAGCCCAGACCTTTTCCATGCTCAGGTCCTTGAGATACTCAGCAGCTGACTTTGCTGAACAGCTCTCTGAATTTATAGGAATGCAGCCTTACGAGCTGAGATCAAAAACACATTTCCCATGGTTTATCCTTCTGCTGACTCAATCACTGATTATTTTCTATCACCAACTCTTCAGTGATCCCCTAACTGCTTAGCAAAACCTGTCTAAAACATTGTCATCTTTGACTATTATCATCCTTAATTATTTGGACTCACTGATCGGCGCCCTGACCCCAACCTGCTGGCTGAGTTCCTGGCTTAACCGCAGACCTGCCTTATCACCAGACTTGTCTGGCGATCTGGACTCCTGGCAGACCCTAGATATTGTCACTGGACCTGCCCTGCCTTGCTGTCATGCTGGCTCCCACAGCCCCATCCCATTCTCCATCTTGTCCCCCAACTCCTTCCATCAGCTGAGTATATCAGCAATATTGGTATTTTTTGGTCACTTTGTTGGCTGTTCTTCTACCCTCTCATGTTTTCTTCTTTGTTGTTAGAACCTCCTAATGTCCTCTTTTTCAGTACCAGGAATGAAGCTCATAAAAGTCCTCCCAGCTGTCTTGTATGATAGCTTAAATGTTTCTTCACAACTACCAGAGCCTTGGACCCAGGGATCCATAACATAGGAGCTCATGTGGAGTGCATGTATTTTTTCAGGGTCTCCAGGTCTGACCAAGTGAGTAAAATTGATCTTTGCCAGACAACTCAACTAAGTGCATCCTGAATATAAGCCATAAGGTTTCCACCAGGACAGAGAAAGAACTCAGCCGTTGGTGAAGTGGTAGAAACAGCATCCACAAAAGAATTAGTAACTTGTGAAGCAACTTGTGCTTGGGAAGAACAAGATGGACCAGAAACAGAAATGAAGAAATCTGCCACAAAACTGAATTAAAGGGTTATAACAGAAGACAGAGACAAAAGACATCAGAAACACAATAGCTCTGTAGAAATAAAAGAGACAATAAATTGGCTTCTGCTCTGAAAACAGGGATGCTGAGAAATGGTTCAAAACACTGAGCTGGAATGAGGCTGTTCGGAGGCTTCTCAAAGCAGCCACTGGCTTTACTGCATTTCAGTAATCTTTTTTTTTTTTTTTAAGGTCATTTGCCCTCATTGCCGTACACTTATTTAAACCTTGCAGGGAGCCACCTTACAACTAGTATTCTGCTGACTCCCAGTGATCCCTGGCATACTTTTAGAAGCTCCCAAAAGGCAACCGTTGTCAGTAGATTTTAATTTGCCATACGTATTTTTTTGAGTTTATAATTCGAAGACTGGAAACCACAGCGCACACACCATATGAATGTTCGCTTGTGTATACATGTTCAGCAAGATGTTTTGTAGGTTATTAGATATTTTTTCTTAAGAGTTTAGTACTCCTAATAATTCAAATTTGAAAGCACACCTATATATTATAGCAATGTAAATCACCCTTCTACACTAAGGCCACACTTCATAAGCAGTCTCCTATTTTAACTGATGATTTCAAAGATCTTTGTCATGAATTGGGGTGGACTTTCCCTCAGGAAGCTTTTAATCTAGTTTGGATATTATTGCACTTGCCTAAATAAACTCATACTTCCAGCCAAGTGAAATGATCAGTGACAGTTTCTGATCTAAAACCCACTCACACGTGGTTCCTTCAAACAATACCACACCTACTGTTAATGTAAAAAACCCTAGCAGAGGTTGAAAATGTTTCCACTTCCTTTCTGCAGGTCACTCAAAATTACTGATTGCTAGAACATCTGAATGGCAAAGCAGGCTGGGCATGAAGACAATGCCATGAAGAAAGTACTAAACATACACAGCTCAGTTTTTGACAATTGCACTGCTACAGATGTGATATACATTTTTTTAGACTTCCTTTGAAACAGTGCATCAAACAATGTATCTGTACAGACTCCTACTTCAGGTTGGAAGTTTTAGCCTTAGATACATTTGCAACTGGAAAGACTCCCGAAAAAAATCAGAAAAGACTGTTAAGGGTTTGCTTTGGATTCAGAGATGCTCAAAGGAGCTCAGCCTGTTTGGGTGTATTTGCTCGTTAGCCAAGCAAAACAGGAGCTGAGACACAGTTCAGCTGTGGCCTATAAATATATTCTAGACTACACACTAGCGGAGAAGAAAAGCTTCTCATGAATGTGTTTATGCTGGAAATTAGAAGGTTACCCAATCCTCACAGCAATGATGCTTTGGAACAACCTTTTACTGGAGGAATGAGGCAAAGCCACTTTAAGTTGTGGCTTGATTAGCTGCAAGGATGATCCTGTGGTTGTCTGTGACAAGAAATGACAGGGTGCGTGGTCTATGGGTGGGTGCCTTTTCAAAACATAGCCTTACTTGTCACAGTGGGAACTTTAGGGTGCTGAGTATTCTGGAAAACCTGGCTCTTACTAGATGTCTGAAAGTGAGCAGAAGCCATTCATTAATATCCGTAGTCGGCAGAGCACTTCAAACCTCCTTTTCATGTGGTATTAACATGAGGCACCTGGGAGGTAGGAAGTAGGCATTCGATCATAGGCTACAGATTGATTTTAATAGAACAATGTTATGAAGAATTTATTTTAAAAAAACTACGAAATTCAGCATAAACAATCGCACAAATGATATCTTACTCAGACTTGCTATCAGTTTTTATACTATCCCTTCCAATTATCAGTTTATTACAGGAAACAGCCTTCGTGTTGCACACTGTCTTCTGCAAGCCATGCTGATATTCCAAGTGCGCACCAAGAGTTGCCATGACCAGACATTTCAGAGAGAATGAGGGTAATTATGGCATCCCTAGAGATGGCTGGCACTGTCTTGCCCAAGGGCGTACCAAGGCTAACCCCCACCAGCTAGAGGTTGGACTGTGCCTGGGGAGGAAAACAACGTTGAACTGCGGGGTGTAGACTAGGTATAACTGCAATAAGGCCAAAGGGGACTTTGCTTTGCTCGCTTTTCTTATGTCATAAAACTAAAAGAAGTTGGTCAACAACAGCCTGACAACTTTACTAGTTTTTTGTTTTGTTTTCCTCCAGCCTTTCTTGCCTCTCTGCTTCTTTGGGTTTTTGATTTGGTTTATAGACCTCTCGGCAGTCATGATCATAGATTTGGTTTTGGGTATCTGTTCCGGCGTCGATACAATTGGGGAGCTAAATAAGACAGGACCTTATTAAGGACATTGCACGGCATCGCTGTGTTTCTTCCCTCATGAGATGCTTTTGATTAGCTGCCTGAAATACAGGTTTCACAAGGAACTCCTGTGGCGCAGAAGTTTGTCTGGCAAAACTAATTGAGGAGAAATGGCCCAATTAAGAAACTCATTGTACTTTTCCATTTCTAATGGCAAACTCTGCTACAATTTATGTCCTGTAGGAAGAGTTTGCAGACTTAGAAAGGGTCCTCATTATTTTTGAACTGACAAGCAGTGCAACTCATGCATTCATCTGTGTTTGGCAGTCCCCAGAACCAAGTGCTGCAGAGAGAAAGGAAAGTGTTGTGCAAAGCCTTCAACACAAGCACACCTCATCCTCAGCTTCTTCAGTTAATGACATGTACATGCCTACTAATGCCTAAGTGAAAGCATTATGTACATAGTCGTTTCATGTAGCAAACCAGAATGATATCCAGACCAGCCAAGCAGTACATGCCCCACTGTGGCTCAGCAAAAGCTTTAAACATCATTTCCCAGCTTCATCTAAAACACAAAGCCTGACAGTATTTCAGGCAATATTCCCCCAAGAATCCACTTTCTCAATGAAAGCTCATAAGCAACGGGGGAACAGGCACAGAGCTCACTCAAAACATCAACTCTGAACATTTGGTCGTGTCTCTGCTAGCAGTTTCCTCTAGCAGGAATGTTTTCCCAGATCCTGCCATTTAAATGTCTCCTGCTGGCAGCCAGCTTAAACCCCCAGGCCTTCGATCCATGAGTTCAGTACTAAAGTCCTTCTACTCCTTCAAGTACTCAGCTGAGAATCCTCCAAAGGAGAGGATACACCTATATGGAAATAAAATACAGAGTTTTTCCAGTTAAACCATTTCAGGCACCAAAATCTGCCTGTCCCAAACACACACACACACAAAATTCTTAGCAAGGCAAATTCTCTACTTTGACAAGTAAACAGCTGATCAAGACAAAGAGGTCAGCAGCTAGCTGAGTAGCATCTAGTGCCATTGGCCAGATGATTTACTGGTCTTTGAAGAATGTATTATTTCCTTCAAATACGCTATATTGTTAAAAGGGAGAGAAAGAAGATACAGTGAACTTGTTACCTATAAGAACATTCAACCTTTATGAACTTTATTCTTACCCTATGTCTTCTGGGTAAGACTTTTCCAGATTGTGCACAGTACTTTGACATGATCTTTTTATTGCTCGAACACTTGCTTTTTGTTGCTTTTAGTGCTTCTTAGTGCATGAACACTTACTATGTAGCACGAAAGAGCAACTGAAAGCAACTGGTTTGGTTTCTGTGCATGATTCATTTGTATTGCCTTCATCACATCCCATTACTAAAGCAGCAAATTCCTACTTGTCTGTAGGAGCTGACAGTGCCACCTTCTCTCCTCCTTTCTCCTCCAGAGATTTAACTATGCAGAAGGTTGATCTAATTACTGCTACTGAAAATCTTAAAATTTGCTCCCTAACCCATGGCTCTTAACTCACCCATTCATTTTGCAGGAGCTTTGGCCCACATGCCTTTCTACAAGCCAATTTGACTCACTAAACCCACAGAAAACTCCCTCCTCCATTTTTTTAAAGTTTGTTTTCTCCCATTTTATTGGATTAAATCAGCTCATAAGACTTGGCCAAGCAGCAGAAACTGCACAAAGTCAGCAGCTTTCTGGGCTGAAACAATCTACAATTTCCATAAGCAGAGAGCTGGTAACTTGGCTCACTGCACCTCTGAGCCATCAGAACAATCATGTGAACATGCCTTATCTACACGGTTTAAAACCAGATCAGCTTAACTCCTACCAAAGGTTAATTCACATTGACTTTGCACATGAAGAGACTTTTTACCATCAGTTTTGCAAGCTCATCTGTTAAGGCAGCATCCTTCAACAGAAAGGCGGCCAGATCTTAAAACAGCCACAAGCATTTCTGCAGTGATCATCCAACTGAAGCCCAGCAGTACGTAAAGCTATTGCTGAAGAAAGAATGCAAGGAATGACTGATGTAATGGTTGTAATGCATGGCTGAATGCAGAGAAAACCAAAAAGCACCAGATTTAGCAAGTAGAGGTAGGAATGGTTTCCACACAAAAACTTTATTTTCATAAATACAGCAGTGAAAAAGCAAACTCTTAAAAGAAGGAGGGGGGAAAAAACCAAACAAACAAAAAAAGAGAGCGAGCTTTATGTCTATATGTTTAATAAAAACACTTTAAGACAAAAATCTTTTACATTCTGATAACTCACATTCAAAAATAAAGAGAGAAAGGCAGCAGGGCATACCATTCAAATGAATACCTAGTAAAAGGTAGTAACATATTTTTATTAATAATCAATATAACACTGCAATATTTAATCTTGAATTTGTATATACAGCAACATATCCTACACAGCAATAAATCAAGACATACACACCATAAGGAGCACGTACACTAATTTCTGTCAAGTTGAAAAAGTAGGAATCATACTTAACAAAAATCTCCTCCAAACCGGTAACATAGAAAAAACACTTTGAGTGGTAAACAACAAAAAATAAACACTGAAATACCTAAAGAAAACTAGTTTGAAAAGAAATACAATTAACAAATAGGAATCACAATGTAGGATTACCCCTCCCCGAATATCCAATCGTTTATTTTGCTCTAAGGTAGATTACACAGCACACAGAAAAGTTGTTATATTTCAGTATAGTAAAATGCAGGCTTTTGCAATTTGGTCCATTTACATTTCACTGATTATTTTAGCCTGCCGTATCAGAAAGCAAAGTTGTGTGTCCCTCAATCTTTGGATATAAAAAAATAGAGAAATTACATTCTTCAGCACAAAAGCCAGATTTTGAGAAATGTGTGCATTTTTTTTTTTTTTGGTTAAGCATATTTAATTACTTTCATTCATGCAAAAACTGTGAATTAATCCCATTCCAGATGAGGATTTTACCATAAAATTTAAATAGTCAATTTATTAGATTACAGAACAATGGAAAAAAGCTTGATCCGTGTAATATCTTGTTACTGAACACTACTCAGTTAGTCAAAATCACACTAACCTTACACATTTGCCTTCTTAGAGATGCAGGCATAACAATTCATTCAGAAAAGCTAAAAGACATACAAATTTAAAATAGAACAGATCCGAAAACTATACTTACTCATTTTTACATAAGAGGTTCAAACATTTATAAAGCTACACGTAACCTCCAAAGAACATGGACACTAAATTGTTAAACAAACTACAAGTAGCCACTGCAGACCTGACAGTAATACTAAAGAAAAATGAGTACTATCACTATGCTATCAAATTCTTATATTTCCTAACCATGTAAGTGCAAATCAGAAGTTGCAGTTCAAACGTGTAGAAAGCTTGAAATGAATAAAATAACTCAGGTGTATAGCATTATTAAAATTCTCTGTTAGCCACATAATATATAAATATAGACTGGAATTTTAACAAGGGGAAATGATTTTTTTGAGGTAAGGAGAGAGAAATTCAAGGGGGTTATATCTCTGAAGGAGCAGAGAGAATCCTCCAACAAACATTCTGTCATTGCCAAATTGTGCCTTAGGCACTATACTCAGCTGAAGAAATAGATTGGTTTTGGCAAGTAAATTTGCACAGCAATCACCTGTACAATCACAAACAAAACATATTCACACTCTGAAGTTACATAGCCTTTCACCAACATCTCAAAGAATGTTATGGAGCAAACATATTCTCTCCTTGTTGCAATAGGCACAGAAGACCTGCCCAAAGGACCCCATCTCCACATCAATGCATTCGTCTTTAAGCAGAATCCATATTTCCCAAATTTGATACTCATTCTCAGGACTCTATAGAACAATTGTCACCTATCATATTTATGTTAATTTGTCATATATTATAGTAGAATTATATACATGTGAGAAATCCAGTTTGCAAAGATTACAAATGTATCAAGCTGCCAGTAAACAGTTCCTATATCTACATATGATGGTGCAAGTTAGTGGTGTCATAAAGGCACTTGTCTCTCACAGACAGTACTGTCTTCTCTAATCAGTCAAAAATAGATCTAAAAATATTTATTTTAACATCCGAAATGGTTTTTACTCCTTAAAGTGGTGCAAATCATCATCTATGGAACAGTAATTCATTAATTCAACGTGAAAGAGCTAAGTGCAAAGTATCCATAATTAAATATATCTTTATAATTAATTCATTTTAATGCCATGCTCTCAAAAAAATGCCAAAAAACATGCTATAGTAGAAATGTGATTGGCACTAGCAGCCACAAATAAAAAGGTAAGTGCATACAATAGTACAAGCAAGCTTATTTACGAAGTTACCAAAACAATTAAGTGATGAGTTGCAAGGAGAGACATTTGCCACAAGTCTTTTCCAAGACATGCTTGAAGCCACACCTGACCAGTATGAAATATATAACACACATTTACATCATTAGGGACATCTTTATAGCTAGCTACCTAATTTTACAAAAATAAATCCAAAACGCTCGTTCACTTAAAAGTGAATTCTGTTTCTGTTTTCACGGCATGTGAAAGGACAAGTCAAAACCAGATCTAACAAGAGTTTAAAAAGACACATAAGCAGCCACTAACTACAGTTCAGTGCAGTTTTCAGGGGTTTATGGATGGCAGTGTGAAATCCTCAAAATCCCATTTATCTGGTCAGTGTGTTGGCACAGATTTTCCTCTTCAAGTCTCAGTACCTTAAAGCAATAATTTGAAAGAGTTTCCATCAACAAAAGACCTGTTGTTGCAAATCAAAGTGCTCAGGTATTACAAAAAATAGACATAATTGGCTTTGCCTATGTAAATGCTAATTTGCAGTTCGCATTATAGCTCCATGAACTGAGAAATTTAAACACCCAGAAAGGTGTGATGGATAGAATAAATCAAGTACAACCCAAAAGCCAGCAGGTTTTTTCCCCTTAATACCTTCTGTCATAACAGCACATTAAGAGTATATCCAGACTGCTGTGAAGTTGCTGGATGAAGCCTCATGCTTGAATACTAATTTTCATGTCCAGTCTTCTTTAAATAGTTTTGCCAGTACTGTACCATAAGGAATTTTCTGCATCTTTGAAAAATCTGCATTCACTGAACATTGCACAAGGTTATTAGAACAAGAACAGGGAAAAAAAAAAAAAAAAAAGAAGCCATTTGATCAAGTATTAAGCTATTCCTTCAGAAAATCGCACTTCTTTGCTTATAGCAATGACCAGAATTGGTGATGGCATACTGACAGTTGCCATAGCAAGTGGGTGACTGCGTGGGATAGCAGACATATAGCCAAGTCAACTGCTTATGCAATCTCCACGATTTAAGCAAGCATAGAACACACCACTTTTATTGTGTGCTGCCAATGATCTGCATAAAGTGCCAAAGGAAAAAATGTTCTTCTATGTTAGACCATGGCTGTTTCAGTATTCCCATTCATCTGTTTTCATGTCCAGATAGTAAAGAATATTCTGCGCAAGCTTTACCGCTTGCTTTCTGGCAGCCTTACACCGCTCGTCACCTTGTGGATCAACAGCATCAAGTGCTAGAAGTTGTTTCGTAAGAAGTTCTTCCAATCTCATGTAATTTTTATCCGTTCTGTTTCCATCAAATGAAATCACCTCCTGCTGAATTTGAGACAAGTTTCCAAGAACAGTCCAAACTGCTTTATGAGACTGATGTTCGGCAGCAGTTTGCTCGGAATACATTTGCCTTTTTTCAAGTGCTTCCTTCAAATCAATATATGTTATAAGAGTTTGAACTTCTATTACTGCTCTTCTCCTGGCTTCTCTAATACAAGGGTTTTTTCCTGGACTCACCTCATCTAAGCAGGCAATTAATCCCTGCAATTCTGCTTTGGATCCCAAATACAAATCAGAAGCATTCTCTGTTTTTAAAAGTAAAGAATTAACTTCCTTCATTTTCTTACGGATCTCTTCTATTTTTAGAATGGACTGATTTTGTGCCAAATCATAAGCGTGAGTAGAATTTGCTTCTTCTTCCAAGTCCAGGTATTTCTGCAATTTATTGATCTCTTCCACGACTTCCTTTCTGTAATTTCTTATTTCTGCGCGACCACAGACATCTAAAGCATCCAAATCAGCAATGAGGCCTGTAAGCACACAGGATAGATGCCTGCAGGTATCATTACTGCTCACTCCCATTAGAAGCGCAATAAGAGTTCCTCTTGCTTTGTTCACGTCGCACATTACAGAGTTAATTTTGGAGACAGAAGGATGCGCATCATTAGAAAGTGGCAGGGACAGCTGTTGCTTTACACAGCTTTCTATAATCTCCTGAACAGCACATACTTTTGTCAGAGTGCGGTATCTTGCTTTGCGCAAAGAAACCTTCCCTCCGGTTTTCACCTGGGTAAGCCTCAATACAATGTCCTGAATACCTTCTTCAAATTCGTCACTTATACAGTTACCTCCTTTGTAAAAAGGTGTAATCTCGCGTTCGACAAGTGCCTGTGCCTCCTTGAATATAGCCTCTATTTCCAGTCTGCGCGGATGGTTTGCATTTTGTTCCAGTTCCTTAAGCAGCCTCTCTGTTTCCTGAGCAGCTCGCTTTCTAGCTTGCTGAATATCCCCCTTTCCTTCGGTGTCTACAGAATCTATTTCAAAAAGCTGTTTAGTAAGACTCCTTTCTAATTTCTTGTAATCTCGATCAGTAGACAGACCACTGAAGACGACCACTTGCTGTTCAATCTCTTTGACTTCCTTCTGTATCTCATGCAACCGTTTTATGGATGGGTGTTGGTTACCCATATCCATTCTCTCCTTTCGTCCAGTTTCAGATGAACTACAAAGAAAGTGAGAACGAGACTCGCGATTAATGAAGCGTTAACGCAAGCACTTGTCACAACTTTCACAACATCCTGAAGCACTTCAGCATTACAGCTATTTTAAATATCGCTAGCAATACGAATAAGCCACTTGGCTGACAGTTTGTAGCCATTCCTCTATAGTTTCACACCTCCTTCTCCTGCTCGGGCTGCAGGGGAGATATTTTAGTTACCACACGACCTGCTCTTAACCTTCACCCACAACCTGCAGCCCTCCCTTCCCCACCTCCCCTGCAGCTGAAGGCATCGCGGAACAAAACGGACGCCCGCGGCCCACGAGAAAAACAGCGGCAAAACCCGACCGCCCTCGGGGTGCCGCAACCCCAGGGCAGGGCGGCCTTCCCCCACACAGGTCCCACAGCCGACGCTCCCCCCTCCCGGCCCCTCCACGGCCGCAACCTCCCGTCCCGTCCCCGTCCCCTTCCCCTTCCCCCCCCCCGCGGCGATGGGGCCCGACGAAGCGGGAAGAGGATTTAACACCCGGACACCCCCCGGGGGAGCCCGGAGGCGCCTGAGGAGAGGCTCGTGTCCCGTGTGTTCCGCCCCCCGCCCCCACAGCAAACCCCCTCAGCGCCCCGGCCGCCTCACCCGCCGGCCGCCCCAGCCAAGGGACCCGCTGCCCGGCCCGGCTCTGCGCCACGGGCCGAGCGGCAGCCAACGCCCGCGGCCCCGCCCCGCGGGCGGGCGGGCGGCGGAGGCGGGAACGTCGCGGCCGAGGGACGCGGCCCCTTCCCCAGCGCCGCCCCCGACCGCAGCGCCGCGCTCCGGGCGGCCCTTGCCTTTGCGACACCGCCGTAAAGCGCCAGGCGCCGGCAGGAGGCGGGCGATGGCGGCGACCCGGGCGCTCTGGGGGGGCGGCGGTGGCTGGTACCGGTACCGTCACCGCCGCCGCCTCCTCTCCTCCTCCTCCTCAGCCGGCGGCGGCGGCCCCACGGCTGAGCGCGGGGAGCGGCAGGAGAGCGCGGTAAATCCGGGCGGGAGCGGGGGCGGGGCAGCTCCTGCGTCCCGGAGCCGGCCTGCCGCGGGGGTAGGCCGCGGGGTCTCCCGCCCCTGAGGAGCCCTGAGGGGGGAGCGGGCCGGGCCGGGCCGGCTGCCCCCGCGGTGACTCTCAGCGTCGCTGGGCGGGTGCGTCCCGATAACAGCCGGCGTCTCCCGCGGGCTCTCTCGTTGTTTATGTATTTCCCAACGCCCCCGCTGTTTGTAACTGCCAGGCGGGCCGCGCTGCGCCGCGCTGAGGCGCAAGGGGAGTAAAACGCTTTTACAAGCGGAGCGGGGAGGTACGGGCTGCCCGAGCCGGGTCTTCCCGAAAAGCTACGCGCTTGTGCGTGGTCACACGGGTGCAGGAAGAAAGCAGGGCTTAGGAAGACTTACACACCTGTTAGTTCTTGCCATCAAATATTTTAACGAAGTGCAACGTCAGTGATAGAAAAATGGAGGGGAAAAAAAAAAAAAGTTGCTTTTGAAAGAAAAATCATGATTCGTGTCTTGGGAAAGAGTCAAAGGCTTCTCTGTAGTGCATTTCTAAATAAATGTAAATTTTAAATGTATCAAGTGGTTTTCAGTCAGGGTAAACGAATCTACGTAATTTCTGAACTTGTTGTGCTCGTGTGTTTTAAGGTTGTGTGGGAGTTGTGGAATTTATTTCAAATTGGGATGTTCTTCAAAAACTCTGCTAAAGCGGTCATAATGAATTCTGCCTGTATTTTCAAGGGCCTGGGTTTCAGCCCCCCAGCACACTCCCATAACGACTGGATTGGCCCCCCCGACAAGCACTCCAACCTGCGGCCGGTCATCTTCTACGTGCCCCCCGAGGAGTCACCTCTGGAGCGGCGGCTGCGGGAGGCCCGGCAGGAGGCCCAGGCCTGCAACCAGCGCTTCTGGGCACGGCACAATCGCACCTTCCACCAGGTGAGCCTGTCGTGACGCCTGGTGCCGCTTGGCTCCCGCCTGCCCACCCGAAATTGGGGGGGGTTTGGTCTCCATGAGGTAGGGTTCAGTTCTGCCCACTGTTGCTGGCTGGTAATTGATACTGTTTCCTTTAATACACACAGTGTCTTTCTGGAAATTACTTTTTTGTCATTCATTTCTTTAAAATGATGTACAAAACCGAAAAGCCTGCGTCTTTTATTGCTGTTTAGTAGCTTTATAATGATATTTGCCTTTTTCCTATCTTGCACTGAAAACATAAAGTTGTAGCCACCCTACACGCAAGACCTGTCTGTGACTAGAGTGGCTGTTGAAAATGATTCTGCAGCTCTTCTTGCTCTGTCATAAGTGAGAGAAATTAGGTATTATCACTAAAGGTAAATGAGGGACATGGCCTGTTTCACTGGCAGTGTACCCCAACAAAGCTACAAGTGGGGACTTCACAGTCATGGTCTGTCTTCTTTTCTGATTGCAGCATTGGTTAGGAGACACTGAATTTTGTTGGAAGAACAGTAACGGTTCAGTAATTCACCATCACTTGTGATAATCTTTAATCATCATATCCTCCCAAAACTTGGAAAGATCTCAGAGAAAAAACAAAGCTTATTTTGTAATTCCATAGAACTACTTTTTAAGTTTTCAAAACTTATATACAAATAATTATTCTGTTTCCATCTAAGTAATTTCGATTTTTTTAAGGCTGCATGTTTTCCTCTATGCTCAAATTCTCAGTTATACAATACAGTAGATCTTCATAGTTTGTGTTATAAACTGAAGGTTCGGATCCTGTCAAACAATACTGAATCTCAGCTGTAACTTCACAAATAAGTTTTATATGTTTCAGTAGAACACTTGCATGAATTAATTGATGCATGCAGGTAGCAGGATCTCGGTGACAAAGTTACTGGTTTAACTAACTCACTGGATTCAGGAAAATGTTTTGTTGACATTTCCAAGTGTAATGAGTATTGCCTGTTATTTCAGAGGGTATTAAGCACTACACTGTTATCTGATTAAAAACAACGGTTAACGTAAAGGACTGAGTGCTTCAGGTTCTAATGTGGGAAAACGTGTTTTAGGAAAAAGAAGAATTTATTTATTCAAGACTGAAAGCCAAGGGTGTGGAAATGAGAGATGAAACAGGTTAGTGAGATCTTTGTTTATAGTTTAGGATGCATTATGAATTCTGTTTAATTTTGAATTTTGTTAGTTTATGCTCTTTGTGTTCTGTCACAAGTAATCTTGAGAGTAGGATTTAGAAGTGTTTTCAGGAGCATGATAAAAAAGAGGAGAGGAGCTCTTCAGAGATTTGCATGTAGGGTCAGATTATCTGCTGCACTGTTTTCCCTGCAGCTGGAGGGAATGTGCTGAAATCCTAGCCAAGTAATATAATGATTCTGTAGTCTAAGGAGGAAGGGACTTTTTCCTTTCACACCTCCTAACCTAGTGAGCTAGCTGAGCTAAACATATAGAGCATTTGCCTCGAGTGCATATTATAGTTGGGTGGATAAATTCACACTCTTTGGCTTCAGGTCTATAGTGTATACAATTAATACAATATTTTTCCTTGAGGCAGAATAAGACAGCTTCTGAGGAGACAGCAGCTGCTATCTGCCTGTCTTTGCCTGAGCACAGTTGCTGTAAAATAGTTGCCTCCCTAATTCATTATGTGAACGTGAAACTGGAAACAAGATGCCTTCATAATAAC
This sequence comes from Haliaeetus albicilla, assembly GCF_947461875.1. Classification (NCBI taxonomy): domain Eukaryota; kingdom Metazoa; phylum Chordata; class Aves; order Accipitriformes; family Accipitridae; genus Haliaeetus; species Haliaeetus albicilla. Next base: position 11,835,124 of record NC_091487.1, on the reverse strand, counting down.
AGTGAATTGGCCATTGTAGTAGAAGGTTGAACATTTTCTTCACAGAATAATGATCTGTTTGAGTTTAGTAAAGCATCTGCTCTGATGTTCTGTATATCGCAGACCATTATTTTGCTCTTCTGTTTGTATCCTGGTGATCAGTGTGTGGTTGAGAAATAATTTTAGTTAAGTTCTGTGTTGTTTAGAAAACACTGCTTTTATATTGCCATTTAGGGTTTGGTTTGGTTTTTGAGGGGGTTGTTTTTATACCCTAAAAATAAAAGAAAAAATAGTAAGCATGTACATCCCTTAGAAATGAAGTTATATTGGCTGCATGTGTTGATTAACTGTGTTCTGTAATACAGCTGCGTTTGTATATAAAAATAAGATTAATAACAATATACATGAACAGTTGGAAAACAACTTGCTTTTTATATAAGTGAATCTACGATCAGTTCTGCTACCAGTGTGAAGAAACAAATTAACTATAGTTGTTAAGTAGGCAGCCTTCAAATAGTCTTAAATTTATCCCATAGTATGTTAATCCATTGTAATATATTAGATTTGTAAATAATGACAAATAGAACTGATTAATAATTTACTCTTCTGTGATCAGTTTCAGGAGCATTAAAATGCATTTTGGAACACTTGAGTATCACAATTCCATCTCCCTTATCATATCCACGCCCTATGGGACATTCAAATTTGACCCTCATTTTGGAAACACTGAAAGTGCCAGAAAGTTTGTATAGGAATTATCTGGTAGAGTTGAGAATATTTGCTGGTACCTCTGTGCTGTAGCCACAGGTTTTCCTCTCATGTTCTGTGGAGAGAATCCATCTCCTCTTATATTCTGCTTATGAGAGTGGCATATTCAAAGTCATCTTTTGTACTTGCTTCTTCACAAAATAATTGTCTACTATATTGTTAATAAATCTGACATATCAGAAGATACACTCTTTGGTATAAGTTACTTGAAATTTATCAACAGCAACAGAAAAAAATGTACATCTGAAAATACCATGTCAGTCATGGATAGTGTTCTTTCCCTATTTACTGACTTCCTTTAGGGGGAAATTTAAGTTACTGAGTGCTCTTACTGGTGCTGTTTAGACTTCAGCCCCACAAGAGATTAATTTTACTCAAAGGATAGATACTTCTAGATCTATGGACTTTTTCACAGGGGTCTACTAGTTCCCTAAATAATCTAAGACCTGATAAACAAGTCTTATGAGGAGCAGCTGAGGGAACTGGGGTTGTTTAGTCTGAAGAAAAGGAGGCTGAAGGGAGACCTTATGGCTCTCTACAACTACCTGAAAGGAGGTTGTAGTGAGGTGGGTGTTGGTCTCTTCTATCAAGTAACTAGTGATAGGACGAGAGGAAATGGCCTGAAGTTGCGCCAGGGGAGGTTTAGATTGGATATTAGAACGAATTTCTTTACTGAAGGGGTTGTCAGGCATTGGAACAGGCTGCCCAGGGAAGTGGTGGAGTCACCATCCCTGGAGGTGTTCAAAAAACGCATAGACGTGGCACTTCAGGACATGGTTTAGTGGGCATGGTGGTGTTGGGTTGACGGTTGGACTTGATGATCTTAGAGGTCTTTTCCAAACTTAATGATTCTATGAACATAATCACTTTCACAAGTAATAAGGGCTTAAGAGTTATGCCAGCTTCAAGATGATCAGTATTTTTAATCTGCTGTTACGCCAAAACTTATTTTCAGGTCAAAAAGCAACACTGAACGTGGAAGAAATGGCTGACTTTTACAAGGACTTTCTAAGTAAAAATTTTAGAAAGCATATGGAGTACAACAGGTATGTAGAAGGTATTTATGTTGACTATTATACATTACAGTCTAAGTGAAAGGCATAAGATCAAATTTAAAATTCAAACTTTTTTTTCCATAATTGGTAAAACAGCACCTAAAACTATAATTTTAGAAAATTATTTTTTTAAATGCTATTATTAGCATTTGACAGAAATTTGCATTATCATTTGAGGAGTTCTACTGCTTATTGTTGATTTAGTGGAGAGATGAATCTCATCTCTGAGATTCAGAGAGACAAGATCAGGCACTCAGTTTTTTTTCTCTTATGGCATGGGTCTTCTCATGCTGCTAATTGAAACTGATAAATAGGCAAATAAAACAGTTGAAATTTTTTTATAACATTTTAGTTGACTGTTAAATAAGTACTAGTAAATGTGATTCATCTCAAATGAAAATTGTTTAGTGAGAGTAATATTTAGCATTCTTGTTTTTATTATTTTGCAAGCATATAGTAAAAATGAAAGTGATTAGTTGAGTTTGAGGGGGCTTTTGTGTGGCCAAGCATTAGTAAAATGGTCGCCTGAACTCATCCTGTGTAGAACCTTAGCTACAACTGGGTAACCCCACATCCACCATGCTGCTTCATAACATCTACTGCATTGTTTCAGTGTTACTGTTTGTACAACAACTTGATAAACTGGATTGGGGATCTGAAACAACTGAAAAATGACTTGCAAACATGCATTACCCTGCCAGTAGCTGTGCACACTTGGTAGAGGGCTAGAAATGAGGAAGGAATGGTAAGCTGGATGAGGGTGGCACTTAATCCAGTTACAGTAGCACTGCCCACTGAATATGAAACCACAACTTCAGTTTCTTCTCTGTATTGGATTGAAAGATTATTGGGCTAAATGTGTCAAGTATTACTAGGTTCCTAATGGTGTAATGCTAGTAAGAATTCTACCATCGCTATAACTGATCTGTAACAAACTGTGGTTTAGGATTCTTTGTACGTATTGTGCATATACCATAACATACTACACTGTAAAAACAATTTTACTGTAACAAATATTTAAAAGAAATATGCATGTCTTGTCTCGCCCATGGGGGGGGTGTGGTGTGGGGGGCAACATCAGCAAAAACATAAGCAACAGCCTGAAAAGATGGAAAGTAAAAAAATTCTTTTTAATAAGAGGATTGTTCAAATTGCCTATAACGGATGAGTGAGAAAGCAAATAGTTTATCTTAGAACTTGTCACCAGATGCCATTGTTGTACTGACCTCAGGATAGTGTCCCGTCTTCACGGTAAGAGAGTTCAGGCTTTGTGCCTAAACATGACCTTCCTTGTTGCTGCCTTGTAAAATCAGGTAGTGTAAGTTGCGTCATTGTAGTTTCAAAGTGGAACTGCACAGCCCTGAAAGCAGTGGAGCTTTTTACAGGCATTCTGATTTTGAGGGGTCATGTTTATAAAAAAATCTGTTTATGCCTTCAGCTGTATGTTCTTTTGCAGTGTTGCCAGCTGGCCTGAAAACGGTGGCTGCTAAAGTGTTGCAACTTCTAAAATTTAGTTAAAATTGAAGCAATGACTGTGCACAGACACCATGAATATTTAGTTCAGGGTACTTAGACTGAAATACAGTCTAGTTTAGGAAAAAAAAATTCAAGAAGGATATAGGAAATGAGACATGAAAGGGGAAAAGAAACAGTTGCAATGTTAGCATGATATTTTCATTTAACATGACATTTGAGGGGGTAGCTCAGTGCTGCTTGTCAGCATGATTTTTGCTACTATCCTTACTGAGAGGTTAGTATCTCAGGTTTATGTTAGATCTGTACATGCAAGGTTTCCCACAGAGAGCTCAAGAGAAGACCTAAATCCCAGTGTTTAATATTCCCTGCTAGTTCTACGATAAACATATTCTGTTGCTTCTCATGCAGCAGTTTAAAAAATGGGGGAGTGATCCTTGTTGGAAACTAGAAAGAAATTATGAAATTAGATTGTAACAAGGGCAAGAATTTGAAGCAAGTTCTCAGAGGTTAAAAAGGTTTGATACAGACTCTCTCATCTATATCTTGAATTGGCTCCAGAAGTCATGCATGCTGCATAAAAATTATTTAAAGATATAAACACTAACATTGGGAATATTAAAGCCATCATCTTTAAAGGGTACTGCATTAGAAACCTAATGTTTCCTGTATTGGGTTATATAATTAGTCTTTAAAGTGTCTTTTTTTTTTATTTTCCCCCCCTTTATAGGTGACCAGCTATGCCCTTTCCAACACACGAATCCTCATACATGCACAAACAAATCTTACCCATAGCACAGCACTGGCAGGAAATTCTTCTAGATAGCTTGATGATCAATCAGCTTTACTTCTGAAACATGAGATACGGTTACAATAATTTTATCTTACCTGATTCCAAATACAATTGGTCATAAAACTACTCATCACTTAACTTTTTTTACAGTTAAGCTCTCAGTGGTTGTAGCCCTACAGTCTACATGTAATGTCTTCATGGATGTCGATATTCACATAGACGTTTTCATAGGTTATTTAACTCTAATTAAGCAGGAAAAGCATTGCCACAAAGAATGGAAAATGATGTTGTTACTGAATTGTCATTTGTCAATGCCAAAGGATATTTTAATATAATCGTGTACCTTTCTCCTGTTCTTGTTCTGTGTGCTGATGATTTTCCTGGCTTTGGAATCCTAGAGATTGGTATAAACGTAACTTTACTATCACATTCCTCATGGGACAAGTAGCACTGGCGAGAGCTCTGAGGCGGCTTCGTTGGAAAAAGAAAAATGTTGGAAATCAGTGATCACAGCTCCATGAAGAATGCAACACTAGCTAGGCCTGCTATAAATTTGTTATTTATAGTGATCTTCAGAATCTGAATGACTAATGTAATAATTGCTGAATCTGTTTGTTAAACTATGTAAATAAAAGTTACCATTGGTATTAATTTATAATCACTATGTAGATTTCCTTTACCTTTATTCCAAGAATATCTAAAATATTTCCCAACCAAAACACAACTGAGAAAACCGTCAAAAGCTGTTCCTCGTTTACGTTAAATGGAAGGGATTACAACTGTCACATTTTTACCGCGGAGTCATAGCTCCTAAATAACATGTGATTCAGTATGCTGTACCTGAACTCAGGTCAGAGAATGATGTCTCCACCAACCATATTAGTATATAAAACCAAAAATGCCTCATTTTGTGGCAGTTGACTACTGTCTGGGGCAGTAGCTATCCACAAGTAATACAACGTGGCTGAAGGAACGCGTATGATTTGTGAGTATATGTACAATCAGTTTAGAATAATCCTCTTTTCAGTGTGATTATTTCCTATTTTAATAAAGATTGAAGATATATTTCATATAAATTACTAATGCAATAGGATCTTCTTAGATAATTTTGTTTCAATTAAAAGAAATGTGCTCCCCTTGGACAAGAGTTCCTCTAACCTATGATTGGTAAAGATTCTAGTTGCTGAGCAATAAAACAGATGCATTGCCAGTCACTTAATCTTGGTAGAAAAGGAAACTGATACTTGTCTGTATGGAGGAGAGCAACATTAGCACTAATACGCACTGCTTTCTGCAAGTTAATTTCTTTCAAAAAATGTGCTATTCTCACCAGTTTCTCTGAGGCACTCAAAACAACTCACCTCAGGGTGATTTTTCTGGCCTCTAGGTATCTAACATCAATTGGAAGGAGGTTGGTTTAAGTGAAGTCTTAACATGTTATGCCATATATCTGTAATTTAAAAGAAGTTCCATTCCTCAAAATTTTCTCTCTGTCCGTTTATACAGTTAAATGATTTTTTTGATACAGTACCTACTAAGAGGATTCTGTTAAAAAGAATGTATGTTGTCAAACGAAGCGTGTTTCCCTAAAGCTATGCTGTAGGGAAGGTTCTGCTTTTGGAAACATCAGCTCAGAGGCCATTGACCTGTTTTTCATATCTAAACATGACATGATTTATTCACAGCTTTTTATTTTTTCAGCTGGAGCAGAAAGAGCTTCATCAATATCAACTGTAATAATTCCTTTGCAAGATGAAATAAATATTAATGATAGAGTAGCAGATTGCACTGTTTCATACAATGATGGTATCATCATTGGGGCTAAAACAGTCACTGAATTGTGGTTTTAACTTGTGTTATTAATAAATGAAAACAGTCATTAATAGTGTTTGCTGAGGTGATAGCCAACACTTCTAGGAAAATAATATTTGTGAGTGTTATTCATTGCATCAGTACTGTAAAAGGTATATATTTATTAAAAAGTTACAAAATGCCACGTTTCTTTAGGAAAATAATTTTTTTAAATAGACCACTGTGGGTATGTAATGTAATTCTTCAGGGCTTTACAGTAAATCGTATCTTAGGGTATATAAGCTTTGACCACAATGCAAATGGACACTTTAATAAATAGTTCCAAGGTAAAAGAATGGTAGGATGATATAAGAAAATACCCCTGAAAGGCAGAGACCAGAACCCCAATGGACTGGTGGTTGATAGCCATATGTTCTGACAGCCTATGCATAAGATTCCGAAGGTAGTTTCACATATGCTTTAAGTGGGTAGAGGTCAATCAAAAGAAGCATTTTCATCTTCCGAGTGGCTCACTTTTATTAACACAGACGTTTTTGTGTCTGCCTGCTGAACCAGATCAGGAAATTGATCACTACTAGAACTAATCCAACAAAAAGTGTTACTAGATGTCAGTTGAATTAATATGCCTCATCATGCAGATATAAGCGTTCTGCTGTTGGCATGAGGGAGATGTGGGAATTCAGATGGAAGGTTTGGATTGTGCTTCAGTCAATTCATAGTTATAACTGTTCTCTGAACATGTAATTTTAGTGTTGGCCACCCCCAAAAAATATAATCAGCATATGATGGATTGTGCTAGGATTCTGCTCTGAGCTGCTTGTAGGTAAAGTTCGTGGCTTTATGGCATTGCCTTCATTAAGATTCTGTGTGGAGCACTGAGTCCCTTCATGTAAAGCCTATTGAAGGAGTGAGGTACTTATCTATTAGGTAAGTGTTGAGCTCTGATTTAGAATATCTAATAAAGCCACTGTGAAAAGATGTTATTAAAAATAATCCATCTGAAATTTTGAGTCTCATTACGAAAACCACATACATTTACTGAGATAATTACATTTTTGGGACAGCCAAAAGTCATATCGTTTTTGCTATTGTTGCATTACTTCTGTTTTTTTTTTTCTTGACTCAGAGCAGTTGTAATAAGGCCAGCTGCTTTCAGATATTATTGATCATAAATCCTTTATACATCAAAGGAAGAATAAGGAGCTGCCACAGACTACTAAAAATAATTTTTTTATGTGTACAAAGGCCTGCTACAGTAACTGAAGCTAGTGAAATAGATCAAAGAGTGACTTTTCTGTGCACATTTTCTGAGTATAAGAAAAATACAGGGGAGTGTTCTTATCATTTAGGTATTTAGCTAATCCTGTCAGAAGGAACAGCAGTATTTCATGTTTAGTAGTGTCAGCATGTGCCTTTTTAATCTGTCTTATGCACCCAGTAAGTTCATAATAAAGCAACAATATTTTGGTAATATTAAAATAATTTTAGATAGTTTGTATTGACTTGGGGTGGTTCTGATAACCTGTGTGGGTTTTTGCTATTCACTGAATTTCTCTACTGGAGCATTAACTTTGATAGAATATGAGAGGAGTAAGAGGAAGTGTCAAATGGGGATTGAGAGGCAGACCAACTAAAGGTTGGGTTGAAGTGATTGTAGCACCTTAATATAGGATTAATAAAGAACTGTACATCTTAAAAAAAAATGCATTTCTTAGTTTCATTAGGAGTTTTAATAGTAATGGTAGCAACTACTGAGAAGATAGCTTCTATGTTTAACTGAACATTCTTAGGGATAAAATTAAAATCTAGTTCAAAACTCAGATTTGTTATTTAGATGCTGACCCTTCCTGGCCCCATTTTAAAGGGACTGTTCTGCTTGCAATATTTAGCTTCCACTATCACTAAGCAAGATTGGTACCCTACATGGTAATCAGATTTAGCCAAACAAGAACTTAATTTACATCCTGCGCAGAGCCCATGGGACAGTATTTGCATAAAGACTGGGAGATTGAAATGTTTTCAGGAAAGGATAATATATGCCTGGAACTGTAATATGCATGAATAACATTTTCATATTAAAAATTATATCCACTGATTGTTGTAAACCAATTCCCAGAATAATAACCCCATAATTGTATATTCGGGTTCATTTCTCAAAAAAAAAAAAAAAAAAAAAGGAAACACAAGTTACTTTATTTCTTATGAGTTTATTTCTTAAAAAGAGTTTGTAAGTGCATGGAATGTAATAATCTTGAAATACACACTCATTAATATTCATTATTATATAAATCACTTCTTTGTGCCTTGACTTTGCATTCATTAATGGATTAAGATTTACCCAAGTACTGTGAGATTTAGTTGACTGATATATTCAAATAGGAGATGCTGTGGAAGTGCAAAAGCAGTACTTTTTGCTAGAAATAGTAAAGGCAAAAAATTCCATGATCCCTTTTTCAGTGTGGTCTTACTCAGGAGAAATATTGTATAGTACTACCCACAGTCAAAATCAGTTTTAGAAGCCATGTAAATGCTCTGAAGACATGGTCCACGTTTCATACAGCTGCTTGTGTTTTACTAATTCAAACCAGATACCCATTTAATCGAGTTTCTTATATTTTGCAGGGAAAGGCACAGTGATTTTGCTTTCTGGTGTATGCAGGTTCTCATCCTTAGGGGTGGTCCCAGGTGTGTTGTGACCAGGGCCTGAGATGGCAGGAGGCAGCAAGAATGACTGTATGCATCTCCTGAGACTGCCAGGAGGCAATTAGCACACAGCCTAAGCTGGAGTAGCCCTGAAGCTACTTTGGTGGACCATGACTGGCATGAATTTCCAGCAGCCCCCATGCCAGTCAAGAATTGCTGTCATTTAGCAGTATTCTGTTCACACCGCTGCCTCCAACGAACCCACTGATATGATTCAGCTGAGCCAAAACACATTAACAGGCAAAACGCAAGTTTCAGAATCATAAGGAATTCAGGTCACTATTCATATCTCATTTGTTAAAGAACTTCCTGTTGACAGATTTTAGCTCCATCTTTGTAATAAATCCCTGCCGTGGAAAACTTCTCATATGATGATCAGTGTGTAGCATACATTGGCTGTTTTTAAAGGGTTCCAGAAAAGTTACAGATTTTCATTTCTAGAATGATTTGAATAATTAGAAGTCAGGATTTTTTTGGGGGGGGGGTGCGTTTTGCAAAACAGATTTTGTAGTCAAGGCTATATTAGAAGACAAAATCCATGAATTGCAAATTTCAGAAGAGACTGACTGCTTTGATTGCTTTCCAAGTGATTTTATTATTCTGGAGTGTCATATAGAAAATAGATGGTATGACACAGCATAAGTATTCTGTAACAAATGAAGTCAAGACAGTTCTGACCTTAGTAGCTGTAGAAACTATAAATACTTGGTAGAAAACCCTTATTTGTGCAAAATTTTATGAGACTGAAAGACAAAATGGAAACTAAATTCCAGTGAATATGTAAGAAAATGTCTTCTGGATTTACCAATCTTCTTCTCACATTTACAAAAATAATATTTCACTTTTAATGTGATGTCTGGAAAACATCCAGTTTCCTCAGGCCTCATGAAAAATTCCACCACAAAAACCAGAACAAAATACTAAGCTGACATGAGTAAATAGCCACAGGTGCTAATTTGTGTCAAAGGAGAATTTGAGCTCACTTCAAAGAAAAAATCAGTTCTGCCATAGGATATTATAGAGCAATTTTAATTGACAAGAGATGCTCAAAATTAATTTGCTGTGCTCCTCTGCTGCTTCTTCCCTGGTGCCGCTTTTGCTGTTAGGAAAAGAGGGGTCTGGTCTACTCAGTGTGACACGTGGAGACTTGCTGGGCATGCTTAACAGTTACCACGGTATTGCAGCCATAAATCTGACTGCCATAGGACCGAGTAAAATAGCCTGATGCTGGGAGAATGTGGCTGAAGAGTTGCCACTGGACAGGGCATGTTTCCATCTTGGGAAGATTTTTTTCAAGCTTTTGAATCATGAGGTTCACACTTCCTCTAAAAGCAGCAGCTTATTACTGTCTTGAGTCTATAATTTATAGGTATTATCTAACAGCCACTTAGCACTCGGTGTTTGATTTCATATGTAATTGACAATGTCATTTCAACTTTTAGTTCTATTATATGTTTACATGTAAATTAGAAAAGCAATCTCACTTATTTACAATATGAACTTTGGTTTTGGGCACTACCCAACAGAGTTCACAACCAAAAATTCAAAGTGAAAGGAAGGTAAGTGAAATTAATGAGAATGCCAGTCACACAGCATTCCAGCCTCCTTTGGTTGCAAAATGAGTGGGACGGGAAATGACAAATGTGTGAACAGTCCTTTAAAGATATTTAGAGTGCTTTCTGCATTGGTGCACGATAAACCTGGCAGTAACGTTTTTATGGTTATGTAGTTAATTATAAGGATATGGGGCATGTTAAATTGCTGCCCACAACAGAACCATTTACTGGGTAGATTTCTGGTCAGTGTTATATGCTGATGAAGGAAGATACTATTATTCATCAGTCTATTCTGTGTGAGTCATGACAGTTTTCAAACATATGGTGATGGTGTACTTTGTGGCCCTTCAGCATGTAATAACAAGTGTAACACTGTGTAGGCAGTACATTTGATTTTCATGGCTGATTTATATATATCAGTTTTTCCCAGCTTTCCCCTAGTGTTTATTGAGGCATGTTTCAGTTCCTGTTTACAGTTACATTCTTTTCAATACGCAGGGTTTCATAAACTATGTAAAACTCATTATATATGTCTTTGAAACAATTTCAATGTATTTCAGCTTTCATTAAAACATAATTATTATTTTAAGTATTAAGGAATAATTTAATGTTGGAATACACAGATTCAAAATCCAAAGTACTGCATATGGCATGTTTCAGCAATTCCGCAGAACTTCGCCAGGAGACTGTTGTTAACTGATGTGACAGAGTGAACTGCTCCGTGTAATCAAAAGGCCTCAAACAGTCCTGGTGTTTTAGGTGATGCTGGTGTTGTAGAGAACCATGGTGGCACGGATTTCTTCCTTGAAAGAAATTACTACAAGTTCTACTTTCTGTGAATTGTACTATGCCCAGCTGGCCACTAAGGTCAAAGGTCAAGGAGTCATGCTTTAAATTGCTATCTTTAATTATTTGTCCTCTGAAGCAAAATTGTAGCCTCAGAATATCTGTGATGGTCTACATACTGATGAGGTAACTGCCTTCTTAGCCAGTTTCTGCATAAATTACAACTTACCTAAATTGAGTCTAGCCTTTTTGGCACAAGGAAAACCTTCAGAACATGATATGATGCAGCAGTATCTGCCAAACTCGACAAATTAACAGCATCCCCTCAATGTTTTTTTTGTATACTGTTCTCCAAAACACCTCTACACAGATGTATGAGGAATTCCTTTCTTCAGAAATTGGCACCTACAAGGCTAGTTTCTAAGGCCTCCTTTCACATCCCCTAATATAGGGGCTATACTAAGTGTGGATGGGCTAGGTTACAGATGGACCCTGTGGAGGTCCTGGGCAGGACTATCACATGGAAACCAGGCCCTTGTGGTTGTCTAAATCACACAGGGAGCAGAGAATAGTATAGGACTGGGAAGGCACAAAGATGATTAAAAACCATTCTCTCCACCCCTTCTCAATCTCGGGTATCAGACTCTGCTCTAGACCTTTTGGAGACTGCCCACAGATTGAGTTCTTCAAGGATATTTACTCTTAGGTAACTGACAGACAGGGTTGTAGAGATAAAACACACCATCCATCCTGTAGGAGTGAATTAGGCAATCATCTCACTAATGTTTTAAGTCTAAGACTTGATAGCAGCGATGTACATATCTTGTTTTCTTCTGTATCATTGTGAAGATACAGAAGAGTGTGTCCATGGCATGTCTTTGAACTTAATGCTTTTCAGTGGATTTCTCTGTGAACTGGCAAGAAAATGATTCATTAAAGCAGATAAAAAAAGACAGAATTACAACAGAAAAGATAGGAATTACAACACCTGAAACTGAAGCAAAAACTTCACAGTACATAGTTGCTGTGGGAGGAGCAAGGAGAGAGAATTCATATCCAAAGCCCTGGGAATAAGATCATCTCTCCTTATCCTGCATCTGCTCTATTTCCCAGGAGGCAGGATGAGGAACAAAATACCTAGCACAGGCAGTTCTATTTCCTATTGATTTCTAGAGTGACTCTGCCCTTCTCAGCCCCACGTACTGTATACCATCCATCTAGCCACAGGCATATTCACAGATGCCATTTTCTGTAGAGACATAATTGGTTATTGGCACAGAAACTACAGGAACAGTTGTCACACAGCAGAAACATTTCCATTTCCCTTTCCCTTGGGGCAAACTGTATTACCATTAGTTCCCCAGTCCAGTGCAGCTGAGTACCGCCTTGGTTTGAACACCCTCTTAACCAAGGCAAACTCCAACAATGAAAAGCACATGTAAAATGGCCTCCCATAAAAACCGAGAAATTCCAACCAACCAGTGAATTTAGTATAATTCTATACAGAGTATTAGTTGAGGAGGAGAGAAAAGCATTTAACAGAAGATCTGAAAAGGGGATAAGGGTTTGGCAATTACTGCGGCACGTGTAGAAAAGGAATACATCAAGTGAAAGGGAGGTTATTGATAAATCAGACTTAGGAGCAATTGTTTTCAATAATGACCATGGCGCAAACAATTGCAGCACATTAGGCTCAAGAAAGATGAAGCAAATGGGAGTAGAGAAGGGCAAGTTGAATAATCAGGGAGATGTAGAATCTCTCTTAAAGAGATTAAGAGTTCAGTTTGTTTAGCCAAGCAAATTGATGGTCAGGAGGGGGTAAAGTAGTGCAGAATCTCCTAGACAGGTGAGTGGAGAAAGGACCAGCTAAGAGGGTTACCCTGGGGAAGAATCTTCTTTCTCTGCAATATTTTAATCAGACGTATAAAAGAGAAGTGCTACATTTGAGGATTTCCTTAGAAATGCAAACATGTAGAGAAATGGAGCCAATCACTAGCAAGGGAAAAGAGCTAGAAAGAAATGACACAATTTGGCACAATACCTATATGTGTATATTACCCTTGAGACTGAACACTGGAGGAGTGAGGTTCTTGGACAGGAATGGCAAGATGCCTGCTTAATTTTCAATAGAGTTTGATAATTACATTTAGAAAAAGACCAGATGAGGTGGTTATCTGTAATGCCTTTTAGACTTTTGAGACTTAGTTCTCTGTCATCAGTAGGTGCAAATTTCTACTTGGAAAAGGTCACATACAGGCATACACTGGCATTAGCATTTCTTGTGATTAGCATATGCATCAGCTTTAATAAAAGGCAGCATCTGGAAAATCATAGCTTCCTTCTTTTATAAATGTATGTAGGAATCTTGGTGAGAATAAAGAGAATACATCCTCTGTATCTCCATGAGGAAGTGCCAGTTTCCCTGGTGCCAAGACAAGTTTATGTCCCAGTCTGTGCCTCTGCCTAATGTTGGTTGGAAAAACGAATGCCTTTCTTACACTTTCAAAGATTCACTTCTCAAAAAAAGAAAAATCTTATACTGGTTAAGGAAATTATCCAAGATTTACACTGATGTGTGACTGAAATTAAAATCACAGCCCTCACAGGTTTTATTTTAGGGAAAAAAGCACTTTTCATAATGAAACTCTGGAGAATTTCATGAGAAAAAGGTACCTAAAAGTCTCCTTCACCATGGAAAAAACTCTACAATGACTACCAAGATTATCAAGGTAAGAGTCTCACCTAATCTAATTGCAAGTAACGTGGCAGCAAAGCCTGATGAGTTAGCAAATCTCCATGAAGGAATGCTGACTAGCTAGCGTTCAAAGAAAGGGAAGGGAATAATGTAAGTAGTAATAAAGCAGGCACTTAAAAATCAATAGAGGTGATCCTTTTGTTTTCTGCTTTTAGATAAGTGTTCTTGTGTTTGAACACAGACTATCAAAGATTTTGTCTTTGGAAGACTCTGTTTGTTGTGTTTGTGTAATAAACTTTTTTCCTATCAATACTAGGCCTTATCCCAATAGAAAGGTAAAGACAGGGAGCACAGTCATAGTTGGGAAGTAAAGATATGGGAGGGTGAAGAGAAGCACTGTATCACACACTGAATGTTCTTACTCTAGTAGCAGCCAAGATTGTGATATTCCAACAGAGTGTTTTTTTGTTTCCTCCAAAGGACTTAATACACTTCTGCAATGGTTCAGTGACTGAGGTAAGTGAATACAGAAATAAATGTAACTTCCTGTGACTCATATGCAGTGATTAATAATTCTCATAACCTTGAATGAGCAACTGAAACCCCAAGAGAGAATAAACTCACTGAAAAGTGAGAGTATAGAGGAAGGAAAGGAGGAGCATAAATGGAACACTATCTTTCTTCATGTATAAGCACTAAAAGTCATGTGGAGTGAATATGGAGAAGAGAGTCTTTCCAAGCTAGAAGGGTGCTGGTAGTAAACTATCAGCTGACTACAGAACATGGAAGCAAGTAAGGAAGAAAGTTGCTTCATCTTTCAATGAAATGAGAGGTATGGCAGAAGTAAAGAAGGAACAGAAATTGCTGCTTGAGCAGAGTAAGTAGGTATTGGTGTGAGCATTCCCTCGCAGAGGTGGGAACCTACTCCTTGAATGCAGGGAGTAAAGATACAAGTCTAATTATCATCATAAGCTCTCCTCTGCAAACCCTTAACCTGTTGGGATTTTTGATGCTTAAAAGTAGGACCTTGGAAAATACTGACAGTGGCTGTAAATTCATACAGCACAGAGTATTATAGTTTGATCAAAGGGTGCAATTCTTTGCTCCTTGATCACTTACTACTTTGAAGATAACAGTGGAAATTGGGATATATATAAATACAGCTGTGTTGCTGAAATCTTATAGTATTTTTCTTTATGTTCACATTAATATTGACATGCAAATTCTCTAGTAGTTTCTAGCTTTCAAGTGGTTACTTTAACTGTATTACCTGACGTTTTTATGTCTGTTTTTAATAATAGAACTGTTTTAAAGCTAACTGAATGGGCTTCTTAAACCTTTCAGTCAGTATCTTTTGGGCTTGAACAATAGCACAGCTCTGTAATAGCTGGGAGATGAAAAGAATTCTGGTTAGCAAAATGTTAATGTCCAGCGCAAGTATCCTGCTCTGTTTAAAAAAAGTAACAGAAATTAACTAATGAAATGGCCTGTTCAAGAGTTGAATTAACACTGCATGCTTGATTTCGTTGTTATTTCTCTGTGAATAGAAAACGGCAGGGAAAAGCACACTGACTTTCATTTGTTATAGCTTTCTAGAAATCCTTGTGACTCTGAAAAAGGAGAATTCACTTGCATGTAAATACAGCTTATTGACTTGGGAAGCAGGACCATGATCAGTGTTCATTTTACTTAGAACTTTAATGCCATGTCCAACAGTGGGTTCCCGATGGTATGTTCAGGCAGCTTGACTCTGACAGTGAGTCAAGGTAAACAAAATACAGTCCTTTTACTCGAAAGTGCCTGAACTCCCTGATAACAAGGTAGCTCTGCATGCAGTAATTGCACATACGCTCAAAGGAGTTAGGCTAAAACTGTGTCTGGGACTGCATACTTGACACTTGTGACTCTTAAGCACTGACTTTTATGTTTCCTCTTTTCCATAAAGGACATTCTTGCAGGAAATACAAACTAAAAGCATATGCAACTGTCAAGTGATTGTGATGAAAAGCCAGACAGGTTGCTGAGTCTGGCCTTTCAATATTTATTATTGCCAGGATGCTTTTAAACAGCACTTTAGCAGCAGTTGAAATTATTCCAATGTAGTGCTTTATTGTAGCCCATATTTGTAAAATGAAGTAATAGATTTTATAGACTGTAGGATTAGATTTAAAAAACTTTTTTCTCTTTTAGAGGAAAGATCCTCTAAGCCAGGAGGATAATTTTTTTTAATAACAATGGTAAAATAAAACAACCCACACTTCTTAAATGAAGTGAACCTGAATTTCCTTATAGAGGTTTGCTCTGTTTGTGGCTGTCAGTTAAACCGAACTTTAATTTGCTGCATGTATTTCTCACACTGTTGCACCTCAAAAACCTAAGAGCTTGGTGCTGCATTAGTTGAACTGTTTGCTTTTTTTCTCTCCCACTGTGAATTACAAACCTCCCTCTCCCTTCTGGGAGAGGAGGGAAATGGGTATATTGAGAATAAAGAATCCAGCATTGTAAAGAATGTGTTTTGGGGTTTTGTTTTAATATTCACTCAGATGTTTGCAGAAAACCACAGTGACTTGTAGGTGGCAGGCAAAGAATATTCTAGAGACAGGATGTCTAGATCATTTCAGCCTAAAAGCAGGGCATATAGCATAACTAGTTCCCTAAGAGAAGATGGAAATGTGGGCAGTAAGTAGTTTTTACTGCTAGATGAACTTGGATAACTCTTATGTAGGTGAGACAGGAAAAACAAGATCCAAATGGAGAGGAACTCTTATGATATTTCAGGTCAGGCAGAAGTTTGAGGAAGAAGCACGCTCACCAAGTCTCTTCTGTGTCTATCTTCTGCTGTGTGCCATAAACGGAGGGGAGTAATACTGCACTTTAGTTCCATTGAGCTAATCAGCCTTCCTGCAGGAGGGAGCTTAGTGTGCTGCTTATGTGGGAAATTGCCAGCATGCATATACTTGATTAGCCAGCATATTATGAATCAGGGTCATAGCTGGAGTAGTTGCTTTGTTCAGAGATGCTCAGATCCCTCGGGTAAGCAGCTAATTGCAGGAAATCTTTTAAAGCAAATGTGTGATAGGAAGAAAGCAATGAATATTGTTTATTCAAAAGACAGGAGTGGTTCCTTTGAATCAGTTCTCTTGCATAATTATGTAATTAGGACATGTTCTATTTTTAATTAAATCTCTTGCCTATTCATGAAAATTCTCTGAACCTGTGGACCAATTGGCATGACTCTTACTTTTAAAATGTAGTTTGTATAAAGGAATGCCCTTCAATCTTTTCTTTCCCTTTCATATTACTGTACAAACACATATTTCACATTATTATACATCATTAGCCTGTATTACCTGTCAAAACTACAATATGATAAACCATTAATACAAAATTGCCAGAGGAATGTTTTAAATGGAGCTGAAGAACGCAAGAACCTGCTGTCTGAAATACTAGTATCACAGCTGTTTTTTTGTTGGACAGCTTGACCTGTGTAAGATCTCAATCAATGAGCGGTATTCAGAAAGTATACTTCAGTTCCCTCAGTTTTTCAAATCCAACAGTGACTCTCCGTATTTGCAGTCTGCAGACAATCCATGTCCCCCTAACTTTGTTTTGTTTCTTGTGGGCTTCTGTGACTCTTCCTGTTCTTCTGCCTCTTTGACAACAGCATTAGCTTTGATTATTCCTCTTCTGTCTTCCTGCTTCTTCGTAGGAGTCTTGCTTTCTCACCGGATTCTTGTTCTCACATCTGCCATTTTGTAGACTTGCTCAGTGTTGTATGTGAGGGCAAAGAGATGTGAGCTCTGCTTTCCTTGTGTGTTTTAGATATTACCATTTAGGTGAGGCTGCACATTTTGATTTACCACTATACCTCCATATGTTCCCACTAGCTTATGATTCATACCCTATATGTACTACAGAGTTACATAGCCAGTTGGACTAGATGATCGTTGTAGGCCCCTTCCAATTGAACTATTCTATTCTATTGTATGTGGAGCTCAGATGGTAATGCACCATAATATTCTGCCCAGACATAAACAATTCTTCCATAAAGTTAGGCTGTCACTGTTCCCTGATGATTTCCAACGTGCATTTTACTGCTTTGCTATATTTAACTGTTTTTCTTCATCTCAGACCTCAATTCCTTCCATCTTTCATTTCTGGGCTTAATTTCTACCTAGTGGAACATAAAGCAACATGAAGAAAATACTGTGACTGTTCCTTGTTCTCTGGCGAGAGTGGGAATGAAACTGGAAGCTGCAAATAAATAGTTCTCGTGACAAGCGCCACCGAGTTCTAATGGAAGTCTTACTTTTTAGGTGTAAACCTGTAGAAGAAAGGGATCTTTCACTTAGTTCAATGTGGAACAACGACAAGAGTGCTGAAATATATTAACAGCACGTAATTAGCCCTAAGGGGGGACCCGGCCGTCACCACAGAATTTGTACTTCTGCCTCAGTTTCCCCCCGTAACTTGCTCCACGAGCCGGCTGCGTGCTGTACAGCTCTCGATGCGCATTTGTCCCAGAGGCGTTCAGCTGAGACGGAAGCATCAGCTTTAGAAGCCCCACTGTCGGCCTGCTTTACATGAGCAAACCCCTAAACTTCCTTCCAGCACGCCCAGAACAACCGACGCAAAAAAGCATCTGCGGTGGTACCCCATCCTGGAGCAAAACCACCCCCGTGCCCCCGGAGGGCGCCCCGAGGGGACGCCGGGTTTTGCTCTCTGCGCTGACACACACGCACTTGAGGCGGACAAGGCCTTAGCGAGGTTCAGCACGGTCCCCGCCCGTCTGCCCGGGCAGCCCCGGGGCTGTCAGAGCGGGGCCTCGCACCTGAACCCCTGACGGCCTTCATCAGCATCCCTCCTCTCCCTCCCGGGGGCCGGCCCAGCTGCCCCGGGTGCCGCGCTGAGGTGTGTGTGGGGGGGGGAAGGCCAGGCCGGGGCCGGGGGGAAGCCATTGCGCTCGCGCTCTCCCCCCTCCCCGCACCGCCCTCTCCCCTCCGAGGGGGGGAATGACGCCATGGATGGGGGTAGGCGGTGGGAAAGAAGGGCGCGCGGGGGCTTGTGGGAGAAGAAGGGGGAGCCGCCATGTTGGGCGGGGCGGCGGGTGGGAGGGAGCGCGGCGCGGGGCGGGCGCAGGGGCGGCGGCGGCGGCGCCAGCAGCAGCAGCAGCCGGGGCGGCGGCGGCTGGCTGCAGCTGTCAGCGCCCGCTGCTGCGAGGCCGGGCCGCGCCGTGCGCCGACCACCGGGCTGCGCAGGGCCTGTCAGCGCCTCAGGAGAGGCCCTGAGAGCGCCGTGGTTGCTGACCCGCTTCCTTCCTTCCCTCTCTTCGGTCCTCTCCTCCACCCCCCCCACCTCCGCCCCCCAAAAAACCCTTTTCCTTCCTCCCTTCCGCCCGCCCATCGCTGACATCCTCCTCCGGTCGCCTCCTCCCAACCCCCCCATTCCCTCCCCCGGGCTGCGCGGCCCCCGCCGCCTCTGCGAGCGCTGCGCACATCGCCCGAGCCTGCAGCACCGAGCGGTGAGCGAGGGGAGCTGCCCGCGCCCGGGGGCAGCCCTGCCGGGGGGGCGGCGGGCGTGGGCGGCGGGGGTGCGCGTGCGTGTGTGTGTGTCTTAATTATTTTGCCTTTTTATCTGCCGTTACGCAAACAACAAAAGGCTGCGCGGGCCGGCTGGTCCCTCCGCAGCGCCGCTGACAGCCAGCCCCTTCCCTGGGCGGAGGGGTGGGGTGGGTTTTTTTTTTGGGGGGGGGGGGAGGAGAGGGGCGCCAGGTTGTTTTTCGGTGTTTCGTGTAAAGCTCTGTCAGCCACAGTCACCGCCCGGCTGCGGGAAGGAGGAACCCCCCCGGCGGGGCTGGGGACCGGCTCGGCTTTGTCCCCGTTCCCTCTCCTGGCTCCGCTCGGTGCTGCGGCTCGGGCCGGGCGCCGCCCTGGGAGGGACCCTGGGCAGAGCCGGGGGGTGAGGGGGGCTGCCGGCCTCGCCCCTCCTTCGCGGCCCGCTCGTCCTCCGTGGGGCGTGCGACGCTTTGTTTTTACTTCACGGACTTCGCCGAGGTGGTTGGTTCGGTCGCTCATTCGGAAACGGTGAAAGAAGAGGCGAGGACAGCTCTTTCTTGGGTTTTGTAAAGAGTGACCGGGTTTATACATTGTAGGTCACCTACCGTGCTGTGGTCGGGGGCGATTCGCGGACTTAGGTCGTGGCCGGATTTCTACGCTTCTGAAATAAGGAAGAAAGGCGTTGGTTAGGAACACGTTATTCCAGCAAAATGACAGGAATACGTAACTGACTTAAGTGCTAACTGCATCTTTAGGGCAGAGATTAATTAGAAAGGCACTTCAGAATCTCACTCATTCTGGTTTCGTGTTTCTAATGATTTTAAGTAACAAGGTGCCTGATTTGTAGATCTGCATAGCAGTTGTCTGTAGTCACAAGAAGGAACTTCTTGAATCCTTACGGAATTCTGTGTCTGAAGCGTATTTTAAGGACCAAAGCAGCATCACCTAGTGTAATGCTATCGCCTGGCTTTTTGAAGGTTACTAAATCAATGATGGTGCTCTTACTCTTTTTTTTTTTCCTGTTAATGACTTCCATTAGTGTATATGATTTCAATGTAGCAGCAGTACTCAAGTACTGCTCATGGCATCAGAATACAAAATCGGAAAATAAAAACAGCTAGAAAAAAGTGGAAGCTTTTCATAGTTTGCTTTGAACAACAAAATGATGAGCAAATGTCATTTATGATATAAAATTCTTTCACAGTTATACATAATAATACATAAAATGAAGACTATTAAAACATAATTTTAGTGTTTTTGCAGTTGGCAGAAGGTTTAGTAACAATTACTCTGGGAAGTAATTGCCTCTTTCACTTCCACTTTTGTATTTGCACTTCACTTAAATAGAAAACTTATGCCCAAAGGGTGTGCATTGGAAGCTAAAAAGGAACCTTCGAGATTTAGACAGCTTAACATTTTAATTAAAAAAAAACAACCCAACAAAACAAAAACAAAAAAACCCAACAAAACTAAAGCCAACACCTTTTTGAATACACAATTGATTTCAAGCTCTTTTGGAAAATAGCTTTATTTTAATCGATTATGAATTCCAAAGCTTCAGCAAAACATGATAGAGGATATTACAACCCTAGGATTATAGATACAATTGAAAGTAACACATTCAGCATTTGCTGGCAGCAGAGAGAAAGCTGATCCATCTGGTGATTCCGAGTAGAAGAACTTGTATTTTGTAAGTCACTTGCACGGTAATTTTTGTGAACACGTGGTTTAAGAGGACCTTTTTGTGAAATTGCAACAGATACGGAGAACTCTAGCAGTTCCATTTAGATATGCATTTTATATAATGCAGAACCATGTGGGTAAATGCAGGGAATTTAAATTGTCAGCTCCTGAAACTCGCACAACAATGCAGTATCACTTCTGCATCATGTTGCAGTTAAAGTTTGGCAAGCTTTCTGTTTCCGGAGGATGGTGATGGAACTGGATAATTCCAGTAATCAGAATTTCTAACAGCAATTTGAGCTTAGATTCCCTTCACTTCCTAATAAAAAATCATGCTATCATATGTAATTAAAAAAGAGATTAAAGTTACCCTCCAGACGTCTCGTGAAATAGCCTCATTTACTGTTTGTCAAATTACTGTGATGTGCTAACAGTGCCTTATTAATGGAAATGGATTTTTAAAAAGGTCTGTGTTTGACAGAAGATGAATTGCATACAAAAGTGTTAATTAAATTTGCAGGAGTCCAGAATGCAATCTTTTGAATGTTTTCGACATACAAGAATCAAAATAATACTGTACAGACACTTAAGGCATGTAAGAGCAATTGCTGCTTCCTCTGTTTATGAAGAACTTACCACAATAATGTCAGAAGACCCTCACTTGTGTGCTACTCTTATGCAAGATACATCTCCCTGTATACCTATATATGTGTATCTATTTGTATATACACACATACCTGCACATGTCTCTTATTTAATTGGGAGTTTGGGGAAATATTGTAGCCTCGTATTCAGTTCTGAGTCCATTTAATGCGGCTTCTGTTTCTCTTGAGGCGTGGGCTTGTGCAGTTAGTCTTTCATCTCTTCCTCTGTTTGGCTTCTCTGGCAGACGTGCAGCTGGATTTATTCTCGGATTGATAGCATCTCTTCAGATGCGTAGCTCATGGTTATTTTAAAACTTAATACTTGTTAAAATAATGTTTTTGTAAGAGGAGTGGAAAATAAGGAAATTCAGGTAAATTCATTAATAAGCAAAATATACTTCTGTATTTAATGTTAAAGAGCATAGTAGCGGATAGTGATGGGGACAAGCATGCTAGGTCTATTTAAATAAACACCTCTTATAGTCTGTCTGCCTCCAGGGTGTTGTTCAGTATGACACAACTATTGTAAAAATGGACCAGTTCCATCATCGTTGCAATGAAGTGGCTAGTCACAGGCTTTTCTCTTAATCCAGCCTGTATAATACATTGCGTTTCCAAAGTATTTTTGATTGTTTTATAATAATATCCTATTTGCTTTGACCAAGGTTTAGAAAAAAGTTTCTTTTCAATGTTAACTCTCATTTTCTTTAAAACAAAAGCATGACACATATAACGTCTAACAGATACTTCATGGTAACAAAGTACCAGTCAAAGACCGATTGTTCATTCTAAAAAGAAACCTTTTTGACTTCAAAATAGAACTGATTATAATAGTTATATCCTGAGTCGCAGTCGGCTTCAGGTATTTTTGAGGTATTAAGGCTTTCCCAGTAATTTCTTTAGTGAAACATTTTCCTTTCTGAAAGCAGGCTGTAGAAATAAGTGTGGTTCCTTTGAAAGATTACTTAATCAATGCCTGACCAGAAAAAGGTGCGCTTACGCTGCATTAGATTTGCTGAGATGCTTTTGTTGCCTTAGTCTTACGGCCCGATTTAAATCATTGGGCACTTTGTTAGAGGGTCAGAGCCAGAATTACAGTTGCTTTCAGTGATGGAGGAATTATTTCCATAGGGTTTTGCGTGAGGTGCTTTGCAAGCATCAGGCATAAGATGACACTATACTTAGGGCTTTTTTTTGTGCTAGACAATTAATATACTTAACAATGACAGGCCATAGCAAATAGTCAAGCATGAGGACTGAGGATGTGTGCTTCCAGTACCCATAATGTATTTGGAAATGTGAACAAAGGAGTTGTTCTCAGAGGATGAGCACTAAAGCACAGTTAACACTAGGTATGCTAATTTCTTATAAAGTATAAAAATATTAATCTCTGATAGTTGACAGTTTCTTCAGATTCAGTCAGCTAAGAAAACAGATGCAAGTAATAGTATATTGTGTGCTGATTTAATCACTGCTTGTTTCTTTGAATCCAGCTTATCCCCCATGGACTCTGCTATTTAACTCTTAGTGTAATCAGAAACAATCTTTGGAAGCTGTGTTTTTGACATGTATGTAGAATGAAATTGAATTTATTTTGTCAAATAATTATTATTGGTCAACTTTCTTGCTCAAAATTAGGAAGTATGGGATCATGTCATCTTCTGTTCTGAATATGCTCTCCCTCTGTTGTCTACTTAAATGTACAGATTTTTTACATGGTTTCTCAATATCAAGTCTTGCTTACAGGTAAAAGCAGTAAAATACCTGTTGTGGGTAGTCTTAAAAGTGAGCAGTTTCCTGTTTTGGTCCTTTTGTAAATCTCTGCCGTAAATCCCATTCATCATACTAAGATTGTGTTTCTGGGATTATGTCAGAACTATAGATGATCTTATTAAATTTTAAAGTGAACAGAGCAAAGGATGTAACCAGTCTAGTCGGTAGCACTGACTTCCTTGCATATCAGTAGGGTTGGGGTGGTGTCTAATTGTACTCTACTGGCTATGTTATATACCCCAGCAAGCCATTTAAAAAGTTAATGTTGCACTAATTAATGTTCAGAAGGTCAAGGAATGTCTGACATAAAGCTGAACTTTTTGGTACTACTTGAAAAGTTGTATCTAAAACCCAGTCTTTTTAAAGGACAATACTTAAATTTTTCAGAATTGGCAGATAACGCTGTATCTTAATTCTTAGTAATTTGCATTACATACAAACACTGATGTTATTCATAAACTATTTCTTAAATCCTGTGTTGCTATCCCTTTTGACAGCATATTACTACTAATGTTTTATAGTCTTCTAATATTGTGCTTTGTCTGGAAAAAGCACAAGTAGTTAAATGTTAACAAAAAATTAAGATTACTTGCAGTGTGCTATTATTTGTGTGTGTGTGCCGTTCCACACTGTAGAGGGTGGTGGTTGTAAACTTTGTAAGGGATTGCAGTAGCTGCATTCCTGCAATCTATCTTGAGTTTGCCCCTTCCAGCTAATAGTGGTTGAATGATTTGCAAAACATGTCATAGAGATTATGGACTAGCAGGGGAAGAGGAGGGGGGGTTCCCCCCCCCCCCCCCCCCCCCCCGAATAGAATATCGCATTTAAGATTTGAGTGCTTTTATGGATGTTCCTTTATCAAATAATGCCAGGCTGAATAGTGTAGGAGAGTCACAGTTGCATCTTTCTCTTCCAGTTTGAGCAGCTTCCATTTCAGAGAGACTGCTGTTATTCCCTCATCCCTCTTGTCTTCGCCACAAGTGGATTTTACTATACCCTTGCCTTTAACATTTCATTTTTTTATGTGCTTGAGCTGGATGTTCCTCCCTGCCCCTCCCCGCCCCCAAATCATATTTAGTGTGTGTTTAGAGGGAGAAGGGTTGGTTAAAAAAGTGGGATTCCTCCCCCCTCTCCCCCTCACCTGAGCGTAGAGGGTGGCTGTGTGTAGTCAGATTAATGCAACTAGTGGGTTGGTAATCTGTGAGGGTATGGGGGAGATTACACGTTTGAGATAGGAGGAGGACAGCAACCTCCTAAAGTGTTTCTGCTGACAGAATAGTAGTATATAGTCAATGTTTAAGGATCTAGTTGAACTTTTCTTCAGTCTCAGTGCTGGTTTATGTAGTTCCACACTCCTGTTGCTTGTTCCTTGTCCTCACTGTTAACACAGCTTGCTGCATGGCAGCATGGGGAAATGGGTGTACTTTGCTTGTGTTTGTGTCCTGGACCTTTGCCTTTTCTGTCGCGTCACCTCTGACTGAAAAATCATCCAGTAAGAGGTGCAGATCTTTGGTTTGATTTATAATGGACGGGAGTGCTGGCGTCATGGAGGATGTGAATGAAATGTATGGCTTCATGAGGAGCATTACTTATTATCTCTAACCATAGTCTTAGTGAGTGAATGCTCATGGTCTTGTGTTTGCAGGAAGCCAGACCAGATGATTCGATGACCATTTCTGTCTCTAATTTCCTCTGTATGTAGAAGACAATAATGTGTGGAAGATACAAGAATGCACTATTGTTTATATTTACCATTTCCCTGGATGTAGCCCAGCTGCATTCAGTATAATGAATATTGCTGTATTGAAATATAGAGGTCATGGAGTACAAGTCATGCTGATGTTTGGCAGTATGCCTGCACACATGATAGTGACCTAGAGGCATTACTAGAGGTAGGAATGAATGAACTCTCAGGAAGATATGCTAATTCTGAGGAGTGGTCTATATTGTGAAGGTCTGGTGTGCGAACCTGATCGCTATGCCTACTGTAAGGCAGAATTGAATTTAACGGAGAGGATGTGATAAAACTGCTCTGTAGGGTTCTGGTCTGGGACTGTTCTGAAACATAGAATGCTGGTGTTTGGTAGGCATTACTGGGGACTTAAGAAATCATGCAGAGATGACAGGTAAGATTTTGTTATGGTACTGATAGATGTTTTAGCCAGATGTCCTCATTTTTCAAAGATTTGTTATCCATCCTGTATCTTTTGAAAAGGCAAGAGGCACTACAGGGTGACTTTGACTTGGTGTCCCAGTAATTTGCCGATACTTAATTACATCTCCTTTCCATTGTTCAGGAAAGAGGTAAAGGCAGATTAATGATTCAACTACTCTGCTTTTAAGTCTTTCTTACTCAGTTAGTATCAATTTCTCTCCGAATACTTTTAAGTTAAAATTATATGCTGCATGTTGATTTTAGAGCACACTTAAAATATTGCTGTTAGAATACTCATTTAACCTTAGAAAAAATTTTTAACTTTGGAGTTTGTGCAGAATGCAGGTAGAGAGCGAAGATGCACAGTGTGTTTTTGAAAGCAACAGCCAGTGGCGTTTGAATT
Source organism: Haliaeetus albicilla (assembly GCF_947461875.1). Classification (NCBI taxonomy): domain Eukaryota; kingdom Metazoa; phylum Chordata; class Aves; order Accipitriformes; family Accipitridae; genus Haliaeetus; species Haliaeetus albicilla. The sequence goes on along the minus strand of NC_091487.1, from coordinate 11,809,291 downwards.
ACAGTGCCTGCTTGTAGTTGTGTGGCCATTGAATCTTGATCCCCACCCAGTTGTTACCTTAACAAATGGCCTGGAAATATGCGGGCTTATTTTTTTTTTTTTTAATTATTTTTTTTTTTTATTCTCCCCCTTAGGCCCCCAGTCCAGCTGCACATGGAGCAGTACTTGAAAGTGCATGATATGTTGCTTTCAGTGGCATGCTTGTTTTAGGAAATGACTGTTCTGCTGTCCTCAGTACTGGGATGCTTTCAAAACAGATTTATCCAAACGTGATGGTCTAAAAAATAATATTAAAATTTTTTTTAATTTTTTTTTTACTTCTTTTGCATCTGTTTCCCAGTTGATGTGTGCTCTTGTTCTGTGTTAGCCCACCAGAAGAGTGGTGTAGTGCAGCAGGATGGTGGCAACTGTCGCGCTAGTGTTGTTACCACAGCCAGTGTTTCAGGAGTTCCAAAGGAGCACCCAATGCCCCAGCACTAACTAAGATTAACCATGAATGTGAAAGATCACTGAGAGGGGGGCTAAAACTATGGTGCGATCCTCAGGTGTGAGTGCACAGAATGTTAAGGTGACAGATGCTGGGTTAGGGCCTGCTGTACTGCTCTGTACCTCCTGGCCCAGTAGAGTTCAAGACCATCTAAGTAATCCCTGCAGATTATGGAGTACTTAACAAGGAAATTATTCCCAACCTTACAGCAAAATCAGCTCTCTGCTGTTGTAGGTAAGAAATAGTGAATGATACAAGGTTGTTTTTCTATACAACTGCATCGTTTGCTACACTATGAAATGAAATTTGCAAGGTATAAAAAAGTACTAGTCTGATGACTGGTGATTGCCATTGAAAGTCTTAAATTTTGATGCAATATTTAATGGGGTAGAATTAATTCCTTCTTGATACTAAGGATAATGCTTGAACTATTTAATTGTGTGACTATTTTTGTGTAGTCATTTTGGAAGAATTAGATTAGTCATTTTGGATTTTATTTTTTTTTAATGGAAGGATAAGCAGGGGTAGGCTATTTTCCCTAAAGCTTGAAGGGAGACTGCAGTTTGTGCATCTTAATGTGAACTATTAGATAGCTTCAAAACCAGATTTAAGGGTTTGTTGAACGTAAAGGCTGGTGTGTGCTCAAGCAGTGTTAGTGAATGTTCCTTTTATGTCTGCAGAAGAAATAGGTGGTTTTCTTGTTTTGTTTCAAATAACCATCTCTTCAATGTTGTCAAGCGTGTAAGAGAAACATTATCTGTGCTTACAGTAAGTTGTCAGTAAAGCTTCCCACACAGATCCAGTAGTATGAGGGAAGATGTGGCCTTCTCTGCCCTTCCTGCATGCATTTTTTTTAATGGTTATAGATATGCCATAAAAAGTAGATTTGGTTAAGATTATAGGTCTGATGTTAGTAAGTGGAAGCTGATGGGGTTTTCAATGTATTCTGGAAGTCTGATTTGATGGGAACATTCCTGTGCTTTTACCTAAGTGCTATTTAGAGTTAAATAGATAACATAAATGGATGCTTACTTTGATTAGTCAATACAGCAGTTCTTGTCCAAAAATAACAATGCAAAATGAAAGAACTAGAGTCAAGCTCAAAAAATGTTTTGTCTACGCTATTGGCAGCTTAAAATTGCAAGACAAGTAACTTTTAAAACACTCTTATGTTACTGTACCTCTCTATTCCAGTCCCAAAGAGATGCTCTCACCAGCTAGAATCAGTCTGTTAAAAATGTCTTACCAAGACTGAAGATTCACTGAAGACATAGTTGTGCAAGTTGGCAAGCCCATGAAGAGTCAAGTGCCATTTCCACACAGAAATAAATATAGATTCTTGGAATATTGAGGGTAAAAACTGTGAAATTCGATAATAGTGATGGATTTGCAACTCAAACTGTCTTGACAGTATTTCTTTAAAAATACAGTCAACATTTCATTTCAGTCCATTTAGAGTAGGTAATTTATGAAGCGTGTCTTTTTAACTACAAAATACAATACGATTTCTTTGAAAAATTAGCCTTGATTTTTCCTGATGTATCTTTGATTCTTGTGACAAGCATTTTTAATAAGTAAGGGTAAATGTAATTACTTTTTAAATGATTCAGCTTCTGCCTTCTGATGCTTTTAAGTATGTTTATTCTGTCTTTATGTAACTACTCTTAATACAGTCATGATAATTTTGTTAAAATGATCTAGTGAGGTGGGCTTTGTGGTCATAAGCACAAGGCAAATCCTGTGTGGCCCAGACTGGTATGTTGTGTCAGTGTTCTAGTGAACAGGCAAAATGCTCTGCTTTCTTGAGGTCCGTTGGTGGCTGCTTGGAAGTGTTTATTAGTGCTCGCAAGAAACTAAGGAAGCGCTAGCTTTGAAGAAGATCAACAGACGCTGTTTGCTGTTGACACAGCAGTAGTACAGAAAAGAGACAACTCCCTTGCTCCAAGGGGTAGGAGACTTTGCAATTTGCAGTCTGTCCTCAGAAGTTGCATGGACATAACTAAATTAATAAACTGGCATTAGAGCTCTTTGCCCAAGACGACCAAACAGCAGAAGAGGTTTGTATTCAGTGTTATTATTCTGGAAAAGAATGGGGGGTTGATCTTGCTGCAGGTCTGAGGATATTTGGTAAGTCTGTTGTTTCAGATGTAGAGTAAGGAAGGTTGGTACCACCAGCCTGTAACAGATGATAGTAACCTTGATTAACAAAGAGTTAATAAGCATGTACCTTCTTGAAGGTATGGCTTTTAGTGTAGTTTCTCTAGACTCCTGACTGAGTCTACTAATCCGGCTTAGACACATGCCTGTCAGATTTCTCTTGCACTTGCTTCAGCTTTGACAAAGAGTAATCTTTGATGTGATAACAAATGCATAGAAGGATCTTATTTCCATCCAGCTTAATTTGAAACCTGAGATGTTATAAGGGCTTGTGAATATATACAGAGAAAGATTTTTCTCCTGCACGCTTACGATACATGCAGAGTGGTTGTAGGATCTAAACAAATGCCACTTTTCAGAGGAAGAATAATCCACTGTGATTTTAGGATATGTCACTATTCTGTGTTTTTATTGCTATCTATTTTTAGGACTTCAGATAGGTAAAATAGTGGGTGAGACATGCCAGAAAGAAGATACTTTCCCTTGATTCCTTTTACACAAATAGTGGGGGTAGGCATAGTAATGTGTAGAGGGGGTAGCCATATCATCTGAGGATCTCTATCTGCTGCAGTATGTGAGCAGGAGGAGCAAGGTGGGATTTGGCCACGGTCTGCAGCATGATGGAATTCCAGATACAGTTGAATCCAGAAGAGATTTTGGAAATAGATTGGCAGGTCATCTGGATTGTCTGCAGTTAAAAGGGTACAGATTTGACTGTGTCATGACAATTGAGACACTAGCTAGTAGCTAGTGTTGATTAAGTGGAGTACTGCCAAGGGATTGACACTATAATAACCTTTTCTGTAAGAGGAAGAACAATCTGTGTAGTTACAGGATGCTTTTATGCCACTGAATACTTTTACACTGTATAAGCGGTTTTTGCTGAATTAACTGTTTCAGCAGGAAGACATAATTTTAATGCAAGTAGTGTACTTGCTACAAAAGAAGGGAGGCTGAAGGCTGAAATTTTTTTTTTTGCAGTTATCTTTGAAATGTGCAAAAGTATTTATTTCAAAATAGTGTAAAGATTGTTACTTCTAACAATGCAGATAAGATTGCCAAGTGTGCTATGAAAATCTAAATGAAAGGACTCCACAGCAGTGCAAATCTTCATAGCTTGTGCTTTCTCAAAGAGAATTGTTGGCATCAGCCTTGCTACAGGTTTTATAGGAGCTATTTTTGCTATCCTCTCTTTTATTAGCAAATATAATTTGTTAGCCTGCTTTTCTCCATAATAATTCTTAATCTTCCAAAGAATCCAAACATTTCCCCTGAAAGGTATGAATTTTTTTTAATAGCAGGCTGCGATGTTAAAAGATTCCAAGATTTGTAAAGGCAAATGTACAGTGACTGTGTTCTTCAGCTAAAAAAATAAATAATACTCTTCGTTTAAACATAGTTTAAAGCAGTGGATGGGCTTATTGATAGCCTTTGGGATTTCCTAGAGTCTGATGCAGTGTTTTTCAGAGGTGGATGCTGCTGTTATGTAGGGGTAGAACATGCAGCCATGCAGCCTCTTCCCACTCATCTGTGGAGAGTATGCCTGGCAGTCTTAATAGAAAAGCAACAGCCAGGTTAGTCTGGGGGAGATCTCTGCCAGTATGCAATTTTTCTGGTGTTTGACACTTTTTATTCAAGCTGTCCTATGCTTATTGTGCATTTCTTCAGAAATTTGTGGGTTTACCTTTATAAATGCTAAACCTTTACAAAGTATGAGTGTTTGTCCAGTTTGCTTACCAACACGGATGTCTTGTGGTGTTAAGGTTGTAGGTCAGTTAAGAACATGATTCTGAGCTTTTATTAGGATACGTGCCCTTGACATTGAAGGACTACAACCGTCCTTTTTATAGTATTTACCTTGCATACCTTCGTTTTACACCAAGTGATAGGGCAGACTTCTGCATTCAGGGTTAGCTCTGAGTTGAAGGCTGGCAGAAGGAGCACAGGAGGGTTTTTTTAAAGTTCACATGCTTGCTAGCTGGAAGTTGATAGAAACTCCAAGGGGTTAATTATTTTTTCAAACAGGTTGTGTGTTCTAACGGACTTCTCTGTAGCTTAATGTTGGTTGCTAGTCATGTGCAACTCCATCTTCTTACCTGCTTCTAATCAGTGATTTATGGCCTCCAGTGTGTGCCGCTAATTGTTCTCACTGAGTTATTTTTAAGGTAGCTTGTGTGCATGTGTGCTAAATTGTGAAGACGCTTTCTGAGATTATGTATTTGGAAACCTGAGGCAGTACAGAAGTGCAGCAGTATTCTGTTTATAGAACTGGGTCAGCGAGCGTACCTTAAGTCTGACGTCCAAGAGGACGCTGTTTGCAGGTGCAGTTCAAGGTTTTTCTGTTCTGTAGAGGCTCATATGTGGATTCAAATATAGTATGAGGAAAAGAGTGATGGCATTGACAGTTCAGCCACAGTCCTGAACATGTCAAGGGGAAAAAGTTACTCTGTTTCTTTTGTGGGGTTAGAGAGAATGTATTGAAATAAAATTCCTGAGTGTAAGGGATCATTTTAATTAAAAGGAGGGCAAGCCAAACAAAAAGAGAAAGATTATAAATTTCCTTAGGTATGAGAATATGACTTGCGATAGCAGAAATAGCCTCACAGAGAAAAAGAAATGAACATCTTAGATTTTAAAAAAAAAAGTAAGTAACCATTCTTCTTTCAGACTTGGAGATTTCTGACTAAACCGTAATAGCAATATATTGAAACTAGAGTGTTTCTTATCCAAGTCCTTTTACAAATACCTTTCTAAGTATATGAAAGACATCCATGAGTGATTCATCCTTGCCATTTCTGACTAGTGTGTGTCACTGAGCTGCCTTGTTAGAAAGGGGTGCAGTTAATGTAGTATTTGACATACTACTTGTGTCCCTCGGCAGACTGTTTTTCATCTCTTGCCTTTGTTGGTGATTTTCTTTTTGTGCTTGGAAGGCCTGTGATCTTTTGAGGATTGTTTGAGAAGGCAGTTCTCCACGTTATGAAGATCAGCAGTTAAAGCAGCTCGTGGTATTTCAAGATGGTGCATTCCATGATGTAGAGATGTGTTCTTGGTCTGAGCAGGGAATTAATGACTTGTAATTTGCAGCTAATACAAAATGAAACACGCACATGCCAGATGTAGGACGCTGAGGCTTGCCATTTAATTAAGAAGGAACTAAGAGTGAAGTTAGTGTTAAAAGCCCTGAATAGACTGATTATTGTTATGAAACAGTGAACTGATAGGTTCATACTGGAGATACAAAAAGCTCAAATTAGTATATACTTTATCTTTCTGGAATTTGCTGTGCTTGTAGATGGCGGGGCCTGTAGGTATGGCTTGAGCCAGTCTTGTAGTAGCTTTTACTGTTAGGAAGATGATTTATTCTTTCTTGTAGGCAGACACATTATTCCCTAATTTTCAGCTATCCTGCCTGCTATCTGTATATTCAGAGGAAAAAGTTCAGGCAGAATTTGACTTGTCACAGCAGCTTACAGACTTTGGTGTTTTGTTTTTTTGTTTTTTTTTTTTTTAATTGTATTTGAAATTGCATTTTAAAACAATAATGATCAGACACTAGATACATTAAAAAATTATCTTCCAAGCTTTTAGTACTTGAAACCTGACTATTAAGTAATGAAAATATCAATACTGAGAGAGTGAATTCTTAGGGATACATAACAAGGAAATAAAAATAAAAAATGAGAATAGTTTTATTTATTTGTTTATTTATTTGTCTTGAGGACCCTTGCTAATCTTTAGTCAAGAAAATAAAACAACTTTGTGAGTTTCTTAGGAAAATGTTCTTCTTCCTTAATAAGTTTTCCTACACAAAGAAGATTCATATGGTTATGTGTTTTGATTCAAGAATTCTTTGAGGTGATCTGCAGGGAAATGACACTTTTTTAAGTAGCTGAGTAGGAAAATCTATTTACTTTTTAAGAGATCCCTAAATATGATTTGAAGAGCTTAAGTAGCTAGCTCTGGTGTTTATGTGTCCGTAGGAGAATTTAGGCACAAATTGTGATGTCAACATTACTAGTGCAATTGGTTTGAAAGTTTTATGAATAACAAAATACTTAATTGGTTGTATTTTTCAATTAGTTTAAGTCATTTGTATATGATGAGATTATCCTAGCAGTTATAGGACTGAAAGACAGTAGGCTTAGCTCTGTTTCCTTTATGCTTTCTTTGGTTCAGATTCTTGCTATTCTCAATACATTTCTTTGATTGGAGTTCAAGTTATAAAATTCTGCAAAAACCTCTTTAGTGGGTGTCATTGTAGGGCTTTTTATGTTGATCTGTCCAAGTTCATTAATTTTTGTGTGTTTGAAGAAAATGGCTTGATTTTTTTTTTTATTTTTTTATTTTTAAAGTGTTGGAAAGTGTTAAGTGACTTTAGTCTATGTTGTGGTAAATAAACCAGAAAGGTAATACTCAAGATCTACACAGGCACGTATTTAAGACGATACATAAATTGCTTAGGCCAGCTGGCTAGTCTATAACTGGCTGCATTGCGTATTTTTTCCTCTCTTCCAAAATTCTGTTTTCCAACTAAACCTTTGTGCATCTTAATTTTTTGTTTTGTTATCAATTGTACACTGAATGAAAAATTAGTGTTTGAATCTAGAATTCCTGCCCTGTAACAGGTAGAATTTGCAGTGCAGTGGAGTGTATACAGGATAAAACTGACAGGAGCTTAAGAAGCCTTTGATTATGCCCTTTTTTTTCTGTAGGGGAAAAAATAGAGGAAGAAAGAATTAACACTTTTGAAAAGTGACAATAGGCACGGTAGGTTTTGTGTCTTTTCCTCTGTATATGTGCATGTCTACTTCCTGCATACAAACTTAACTTTTTTGCTTCCTGTATGGCTTTTGCTGCCTCAGGGTATGCAAAACTAATTGTATGATTGTGTATTCAAATGTGGTCTTGTTTGATGAATAGGTAATACCCTTTTGTAAAATATATTTTTAAAAGTCGTGGAAATAGCACCACACCTCCATGCTACTCTTAAAATATATTAGATATTTATTTATTAATCTTACTCCTACAAAGGATCAGATGTGATAGCATGATAAATTACATGTTTGTTATCCTTCTGTTTTCTAAGTTATTCTCCCAAGCACAATCTATAAAACTCTGAAGAACAGTGTCCAAATTTTCTGTAGTGTTTTATACAGACATCATTTAAGCAGATGCCTGTGAAACCTATGCAGAAGGATTTATTCCTTTCCTGTCAGTGGGAGAGATTTGGATTCTAACAATTTTCACTACAGGAGACTTGAGAATCCCTTTCCTAGGCTGCATGGACCTTCAGATCGATCTGTGTCTTGATGTAGCTTTTGACTTGACACCAGCTCTGGTTTAGTTGCTTGTAGTGGTAGCTCTGAGGCAATGAAAGCTTATAGCTACATTTAGTTTAAAATGAGGTGGCCTAAAAATCTGACACACTGGATTGAGACAAGAAGCATGTATTTGTAAAGCAGGTCTACTGCTGTGATGGGCTTTAAGAATGTTTTTGCCCCATTGGGTTTAAACCTTTCTGCTGTTCCTTTCTTCAAAAGCTTCTGTGCTGGCTTAGCTTTCCTTAATTGCAGCTTCAGTGTATTCAGCCAGAGCGACGTGCCTGATTCTATCTATGATCTGACAACCTTTTTTCCTTATAGTAACAAATCAGTGTTTGTTTCACACCTTAGATGTAGTTGTGCACACAGATGTGTCTTTTGGCTGGATTTTGTATGTTGGATAGGTATTTCCCAGGCTACTGTATTCTTTTTGCATGAAGGCATGACCATTGCAAGGCCTAATGTAGTTTTTGGTATTACTTTCTTGGTTTTGTGTACTCTTTTTGTAACAATGAATGGCTGTATTTATTATTTATTATTATTCATTTATTATTATTAATGTATTTATTATTTATCTGTATTCATCACCTAGAGTTCATATAAGTTCTACTGTGGCAGTTAAAATGTGCAATTTTTTTTAAACAGCACCTGTACATGCATTACATACATACATGCACACAGCTGCCTTCCATCTTTGGTGTAGAACGACAACAAAATACTGAAGCATGCAGAAGGAATTGCTGTCCCTGTTCACATAAGACAGATAAATGATCACATACTTATTTTGAAATACTGTAGAAAAACTCCAGGTATTTAAAAATCGCATTTCTCAGAACTTCTCTAATATAAAATGGAAGCCCCTATTTGTTAGATGTCCTCTGCTGTTTTTATTTCCTTGTGATCAAAGGTTCAGTTCTTTGCATTCAGGATGGAAATTGTTAACTGAAGGTGTGAAAGCATGCTGACAGTAGTAAGGGCTGAGTTCTGTGCTGAATGAAGTTAACATAATCCATAACAATTTCTTGCATGACTCTGCATGTCAGAAGCATTTATTTACAAATTTGGCTCACATTAAATTGCAGTTCATTTTTATACACAATTTTAGAGAGTATGTGCTTTAAAAATGTCATTTGAGCATCTGGGTAATAGTTCTCAGGTTATAAATGGGAGATGTGTAAATATCATTCTGCTCATCAGGTTCTGGTGAGTTGATTTTTTATTCCATGCTAGATTAGATGTTTTATACAGATGTGTATGCTCATTACATATATTGGTGAATATGGAGTTCTTGTATTAAACTGTGGTAAAACTAAATTCACTGCTTCCTCAAATTATCTGTGTTTTCAGACAATAGATTATTACAAAATAAACCAGTGTAGAATACAGCTCTTTTGTGACAAATGGGTATGCCTTTTAGGTATCACGTTGCAAGAGACCGTAACAGAGGGGGTAATTTGAGTGTACATAAAAAAGAGCAACTGGTTTGTGGTTGGTTGTTGGGTTTTTTTTTAATGTAATACAAGAGTATAAGAGCACATTCTTTGGGTTTTGTCATGAAGTGGTGCATATATGCACGTTCTTTATAGCACTCTTATTCAAGACTTAAGTAGTTGTAATATTTTTGCTTTCTCCTAAAACTAAACTTGTTTCTGTACAAAGTTTTAATACATTTTAGCTAATTCATTTTAAATGTTAGTTTATCAAAGCTTCCCCAAGTGTCTTCATATAGATGTGATAATTTCTTGCTTTTGAAAATTTTTTCCTACTTTATTTTGATTTATACTACCTGGTTCACTCAGAGATATAAATATCTTAAGTATAAAGGAGCAATTCCTCAATTCTTTATTTTCATTATAGAACATTTTTCTGGTGACATTTAAAAAGGATCAAGTGATTTCTGTGTCTTCTATTTGTATTTTTACATTGTTATACTTGTCTCTTCAGTAACAGCGTGCATGATAATAAAGTTATTTGAGTTTCTAAACTTCTTTGGATATTCATTTGCGTTTGGTAGAGGTGTTTACAAATATCCAGCAATTTGCTAGCCGTAATGTAGTGCATGAGGTACTGACAAAATAGCACAGTGAGATGTTTCTTGCAAGAGTTGTGTTACACAAACCGATTTTTTTCCAGCATGAGACAGCTGTTGCAATTTCATCAAAACAGCTGCATCTAGACCTGTAGGCAATTGAATGTCTATATGTAACTGTAGAGTTAACAATAACGAATGTAATCTTAGGGGGTAGTTGTTATTTTCAAAACGTAGTGGTAACAGCTTTTGTAGCCCTTGGAAAATGGATGAAGACAGTGTTTCCTTCTTACTGGAAAAGGATGATTTTTCTCATGATTGATTGATCAACCCTTTTAGAGGGTTGGATGGTGTTTCTTCAAATTCTTCAAGTTCTATTTTGTGGATATTTTAAAAGATAGTTGTAGATCAGTAGCATCTGCAAATAGCTATGTTTATTATAGTATGTCTTTTATACACCAGCTACTTTGCTTTTGCACAAACCAGAATCCTGGAGATGCAGCCCTGTTCTTCAACACTTGTTAGAAATTCTGCCATGTTGTGGTATATATTTTATTTTCTGCTGTTGTTTGGCTTATGGATTAGTGTTAATATTAAATCTGGAAATAGAAACTGGAAAACTTGAAACTCTGCTCAAACCCGGGTCTTAAAACATTGTAAAAGTTGTGTAAAAATTTAACTGCATTCGAATATACATTTCAAATTCATATGTTTTAATGTCTTCTTAAAGGAAAGCTTTTCAGTGATAGGAAATTGCTTGTTTTATTTTTACTTTCAGATTAACTAGCGTACTCTTCCATTTCAGAATGTATGAAAACATGTCCACAATGGTGTATTTAAAGGAAGAGAAGTTGGAGAAGCTTACTCAAGATGAAATCATTGCCAAAACTAAGCAAGTGATTAATGGACTAGAGGCACTGAAGAATGAACACAACTCAATTTTACAGAGCTTACTAGAAACACTGAAATGTTTGAAGAAAGATGATGAAACTAATCTGGTTGAAGAAAAATCAAACATGATTCGAAAGTCACTGGAAATGCTGGAGCTTGGCCTTAGTGAAGCACAGGTAAAATTGCAGTAGAAATAAAGCATTTCAGACTTTGAGGACTTACATTTGTCTTACTGAATATTAGTAATGTGCTGAGACGTTTACATTGTTGTTGTATGTTAAGGAAAAAGACTACTGTAATTGAGAGGTAGATACTATCCATCTTGCTATGTTACAGAACTAATTATGCATTCAGTATTAAAGCACTGAAGCTCATAACTGAGCTCCTCTTTACTTTGGTGAGACAGCTGCTAATTTCTGTTTAGACTTCTCCACGACATTAGGCAGGTAATTGAATCTAAAAACATTTTAAAGGTTAAGAATTGAGTACAGAATCTGAACAACGTTCACTGATGCATTAAAGAAAAGACTCTGAGCTAACTTCTGTGAACTATCTTAGTTGATGAAGGTATCGTGTAAAGAAGATGAGTGAAAAGATGCATGTTTAATTGGGATGTCAGGACTATATTTACAGTCCAACTTTAGGGTATTTTATACTAGGTCAAAAACCTGAAACAATGTGATGTGACATAGTCATCAGTATAAAATGGCAGAGTGTTTGCAAATGAGTTGCAAATGCCAATGAGTTAGCTCTATATTAATAGGCTTTATATTAGTCTATACCTGTGCTCAGTCTTCTCATCTGGATCGAGCTATTGTTGTTTGTGATCTGGAAGTTGTGTGCATTGGATCACGGTGAATTGAGGCCTGAGAGAATGAACAAATGCGGGTTACCAGACATGGGAATCTAGAACCCCTGGATATTATGGTACAGACTGGCAGGCCTTAGTATATTTTACAAGTTTTGATCCCTTATATTGGAAGAAAATACTAGAAGATATATGGAATAAAATTGCAATAGTTGAGTTACCTTTAATGGGTGTCTGTAGAAGATCTGTGAGTGAATGAGTAACTTCTGTCTCCTAACTTTGTTGTGGTATCGGGACTCCAAAAAGCTAGTTCTGATTCTTGGCTCTGTCAGATTCAGTGACCTCAGTTGCAGATGTTACTGCCTTGTTTGCCCCACATGGTGTTTTGTGAACTGTGGTGGCAAGGAGCCAAGATGTCTGCATTTATTGCCTTTGTTAGGAAACCAATTACACTTTGAACTACTACTCTCAGACCTGATAAGCATACTCTTCCTGCATGCTTTAGGTTGCAACAGTGTAGTAATTTTCTTTATTTGCAGTATTTAAATTAAGATATGGAAATATTTTATAGACATTTTTGTGACACGGATGTAGGTCTGATGACATGTTATTTCCATGAAAATGAAGCTGACTTTTCTTAAGAATCAAATCTTTTTTTTTTCAGTTAATTCTAGAGGGTAAGATTGCAAAGGATTTTAGTTTGCCATTGTAGCTTGTACAATGTTGTAAGAATATGTTGATCCTATTATCACAACTTTCCTAAATGTACTTTCTGGTGTTTCAAACAATGGCATTTGTATAGGCCAAATAATTTAAATTATTAACAATCTTGGATATGTAAATAGATAGGTGCTGAAGACTGGAGATTTGGACCAGTATTAGAAAATTATAACTGGAGTTTTTCTTACCTTTATAGGAAAAAGTAGTTTCTAAAGGCTTGATGTATTTTTTTGAAATCTGAAATTTCAGCTAAGGACACCATCTGTTTCACATGAAATATGTAGTTTTAAAACACTTTGAGGTAGCGTTGTTTTAAAAAACCATGAAATTGAGGAGATGAAATACTAATAACTTGGGGATGTCAAACTCATCTGAAAGAAGATTTGTATTATCACCAGTGGTCCATTCTTACAAGGGGTGCTTCCTGGGATTGTATCAGCTGTTTTACGTGTATCAGTGGGAAATTACATAAACAGTGAAGGGAGAATGTCTCCTGTATGTAGTGTTTGGCTTTTACTTAATGAGCTCCTTTTTCATTTAACTTTGCGTAGCAAAAAAAACCAATCCAAGTAAACTGCTTTTATGGCTGTTCCATTTTTTGTCCTTAATGTGACTGTTCAAACACATTGAATGTCTGCACACTCAAGCTTGTGATGTGTGTATATAAAGTGCTTATATAAATTGTGTGTTCAGTTGCACATTTAGATCTCCGTAGTATCATTGTCCCTTTGAAGTAATATCGTTACGCTGAGGTGTTCATCCTTATGAACTGTAATCATGTATATGAATTATTTTCTGTCTGAAAGCTGCTAAATTAGAGCTCTGTGTTAGTTCTTAGTTATTTTTGTGATCCTTCAAGTTAAAAGTATTACTGCTCCATTTCATGTTAGTGGAACAAAGATTTCCATTTCAGTAATCTAAACTCTAATTCAAATTCTTCATGTATTTTAAGATTGTATGTAGTCTTCAGGGAATTCTAAACCAATTTGACTTCTGATAGCATCATGGAAAACAATCATTACTAAAGAGTTCCTCTAGGCTAATTCTGGCTGAACAAATGGTAAAAAAGTTTAGAGGAAAAGTGAGAACCAGATATATAAAGAAGAGAAATCTGAATGTTTACCAGATTTCCCAGCTGGCATAGGTTTTAAATAATAAAAGGCTTTTATGTTAAATACAGGACTGCATTCTAGGGGAAGTATGTCATGTGACACCTTCTGCTTTTTAGGTAATGATGGCCTTGTCAAATCACTTAAATGCAGTGGAGTCAGAGAAGCAGAAATTGCGTGCTCAGGTTCGCCGGCTATGCCAGGAAAATCAGTGGCTACGGGATGAACTAGCCAATACACAACAGAAATTACAGAAAAGTGAACAATCTGTGGCTCAACTGGAGGAAGAGAAGAAACATCTAGAATTCATGAATCAATTAAAAAAATATGACGATGATATTTCACCATCAGTAAGTAGCTGTATAGTAAAAAGCACCTTACGTTTACATGTGTTGTAATTTGCCTAGTTACCAAGAAATGACAGATAGAAGCTTTTTATTTATCTTTAACATAAATTTGTCATTAAAATGCTTACCTTGTACCAGTGTCACATAGTTTGCAGAAAGATTCTGAGAGTTCAGTTCATTCGTATTTTAAGAGAGTAAATGTTTCACTGTGTGTACATAATAAAATACATATGAGGATCAAAATCCATAAATAGTTATTTAGTATCATATTAGCTTAAAAATACAAAGAACTGAACCAAACCAAAATTTCCTTTTGTACATTCAACAGTTAAAGTAAGTGGAGAATGTAAACTATTAGAGATTCTAAGTACATAGGGGACTTGGCTTATTTTGACTGCAAGAAAAATATTTACTTCTCATCTAGTGAAATCCGTGTGTAGCTGTTAGATCTTTTGAGAAGTTATACTATGATAGGATATTATTGAATCCCCTTCCAGGACCTTCTGCCAGGCATTGTGATCATCTGCGTGTGTTCAGTCATGTTTAGCTAGCCCCTTGTGTTACATATTCTTAGATTCAGCGAGAGAATGGATACAATTTTAATTTACAGAAGTAATTTATCACTTAAAAAGACTTCTGAATTACTTGCCCTTCTTGTTATCCTTTTATTTTGTTTCTTTAATTTAGATGGCACAGTAGAGAAAGATCTCATTTTTTGTGTTCAGACCTTCTCAGCTGTGTCTTGGAAAGAACAGTTTTTCATAACCAATTATGAGTTGGTATTTGTATCCGAATACTGCCAGTGAAGCCTGTTTAGAAAAGGGGCAGGCAGAGGGAAGGAATATTGGGATTTTGATGTGCTAACTGTTGAACTGTAAGCTGCAGATGGCCTAAATAGCACCATTATTTGAAATTTAATTGCCAAATAGGGTCAAAGTAAGCAAAGCATCTTTATAGTTTCACTAACCATATGGACAGTCTCTGTTGTTAGCCTTTGAGAATAGTCAATTGTGTATACGCAGTACGAGGTTGGAATCAGCACACTTAAAGTTACAAACTTCCCATCTGACATCTAGTCCCATCAATCTGCTGTCTTTGCAGAGCACTCGCTTTGCTACCATTGAACTTGAATGCCAGCAGCAGCAGTTGTCGTCTTCTCATCTGTAGAAAAAGGTGTTGGATGGAGAGCCAGAAAAATAGGAAATGTGTTCTGCTCCTGGGTTTTCTCCTTACTGAGATTAACATTTCTGAGAGCTTCAACTATTTATATTGTGTAGACTCCACATTTAAGAAGCAGGATTGAGGGATGATCTGTTTCTTTATTTTACATGATTGCGGGATTTGGAATGATCTTTGGATGTTTAAAATCAATACACACTGATGGATTGTGCAGAAATTAATATGGTTCCAGATGGAGACTGTTGGAGATGAACTTCCTTCCAAGTGTTGTGGTGGTTTTTTTTTTTTCTTTTTTCTTTTTGAACCTCACAGATCACAATTGCAAAATCTGTTATTTGTGCAGAAGTTGAGTACTCAGAAAATGAGGTCTCCTTATTCTTCTCCCTTGCCCATCTATAACTGTTTATGACTAAAAAAGTACAGTGGATGGTTCTGTATTCAGTAGTGCTCACTCTTCACTGGGTACTTTCATTAGGTATAATGTCGCTGTAAGAATAGCAAATGTGTTCTTCTGTGCTTAAATTGAGGCTGAAATCTAGGAGACCTGATTTCTATTCCTGGATCTTCTGAAGGTGTCCTGTATTGTTTGGGGACAGAGTATGTAAATATATTTGGACATAAGACCTTCATAAAACTTCTGTGAGAAATGTTCTTGTCAATTCCTAAGTTCTGGAAGTGGGGTTTTCCTTTAACATAGCTGATTAAAATGGACAGTCCTGTTATGCCTTAGATTTAAGTGTAACAATTTGTTTGGGCTTGTTCTATAGGAGGATAAAGATACGGATTCCACCAAAGAGCCTTTGGATGACTTATTTCCCAATGATGAAGATGACCAAGGACAAGGAAGTAAGTGCACTTCAAATTAGAATGTTAGTGTATTTCTGCAATGCAGAATATAAAGATGCTTTTTATAAAAATGAATCCATATTTGGGGTCCTCTGGGACACAGCGGGAGTGGTGAATGCCTCTGCTAGAATAAGGAAACCAGTCATTGACATGCATTCTATACATTGATATGTACAGAACTGGGTCTAGGTTTTTAAAGAGAGTTTATTAGCTGTTGTAAAGTTCTTGGGACTGGCTTGAGTTCAAAATTCATCCCACAGTGTTTTCTGTGGGCCTTGGAATAGAAAAGGTTTGTTCCAAGTGACTGAGGCAGATTCCAAAACATTGAAGCTTTTTGATGGTCTGCCCAGGTGCTGAATTCTGTTAATGACCTTTCTGATGATCTGATTTAAAATTTTGGGGCAGGTTTCAGTATGAAGTCTTTCTCATATAATCTTTTGTCCTTTGCTAAAGTTGTCTTCCGTAGTTTTACTACTCATTCTAGAAGTATTGTCTTCAGGTCAGAAGGACTGATGAATATGCAGTGGAGTTTGAGGTAGAGGTTTTGGTAGCGTGATTGAAAGAAGCCGTTAATAGATGAGCCTTGCTTAGTAAAACGTGTTTCCTGTATGGGTGTGAAGCTGATACGTGTTGTATTGATACTGTAGTGGATATGCAGTGTGCTAGTAGTATAATGGTTCTTAGTAGACAAAGGATTTCAGAAAAAATGTTTGAAGGGTACCGCCTTTGTAATCAGTAAAGTTTTGAATTTCCTTTATGGGCACATACACAAGATACACTGCATTCTTGATAGCATGGTAATGCTATCCATAGCCAGCAATGGAAGGAAGACTTGAAGAGTTTAGAATAGGCTACTGTTGACCATGAACTCCCCCCTGAACTCATCCTTGCTTCCCTAGAATTTTGTAGTAGGAAAGTTGAATGGCAAAGCTGTCTATACCTGCATAGTCCATGTACCTTATTTCACTTTACAAAAGACCAAGTTGACATGTCAGTAATTTCCTTGACCTTCAGGAAAAACACTGAAATGCTTCAGTGCTTTGGTAGGCAGTGATTGTGGGTGTGGACTTGGAATTGTATGATTCCGCTGACATAAAAAGGCTCCGACTTGCTGTGAGAGTGGTTTTTGCTTGATAGAAAGGAGAGAAGAAAGTCAGGCTCACGGCTGGAGCCCTTATCCTGTGTGTTGTCTAGAATTTAATGAAAATGAGTGAGGGAATTTTTTCAATCTTCCTAGAAATCTTCCAGGTGAAGACAAAAGGGGGAGTAGATTTTTGGGGGGTGTAGGAGGGTGGGGATTGCAACAACCAAAGGTTAGGAGCTACTGGAGAATAAGTGGCTAAGCCTGAGGGTTAGTAAGTAAAACCTAAAGGTTGACACTGGCTGTGATGACTTTTTGCCTTTTCTCTTGCAACTGTTATTTGTGGCATCCAAGGTGTTTTAATCCTTTATGTGCCAACCTAAAGTACTACTTGGTATAGCAAACAAAGGGAAACAAAAAAAATTTGTATATTTAGAGAAGGAGAATAAATGAAAAAGGACAAATAATTTGAGCTTTTCTGCAGGTATTTGGCTTGTCTATGTTTAATGTTCCTTTCCATAGAGAATGTCAATATTTGTAAGTGCAAAATTATGACATAATCTTGAGAATTGTTAATTATTTGCTGAGCTGAAATAGTTTCCTACTTTCTTCATTGGTTTATTACATTTATGTGGTCCTTTGAGCTGATAGAAGTGTAAAATAATATTAATAGAATACTGGACAGAATACGTAGAATAAAATGGTTATATTTTCACTGTTACTGTCCACGACTGCATGACTGCTGTGAAGTATGTGCTAATACTAATGCTTTGTACTGAAGAAATAAAATTCAGTGAGTCTCATTTTGTGTCATTGAGCAGTAATGTTAAGATGTTTTCGTTACAGTCATCTTTTAAACAACTTGAAATCTTGCGGATTTTTTTCAGTTCAACAGCAGCATAGCAGTGCAGCAGCTGCTGCCCAACAAGGTGGCTATGAAATTCCAGCAAGATTAAGGACACTTCATAATCTTGTTATTCAGTACGCTTCCCAAGGTAGATATGAGGTTGCTGTACCTCTCTGTAAACAAGCTCTTGAAGATCTGGAGAAGACTTCAGGTCATGATCATCCTGATGTTGCCACTATGTTGAACATACTTGCTTTGGTGTACAGGTTTGTATACTGGCATAGATAAATATCAGTTAAATAAATAGCTAATCTTTGGCTTTAACCTGTTAATGTTCAGACTAACATTTTTTTACTTCTATTTTCCATTCCATTTATTTTCCATTCTCTGCTTTTTATTAAAACCCTCAAGAGGGTCCTGCAATATTTGTATGTCTCCCCATACTTAAACAAGTTGGCTGCATTTTTGCCTGTGACTTTGTTGTGGGAGTGAAGCTGGTTTTGATACTTGGGGTGGTTTGTTTTGGTTTCGTTTGGATTTTTTTATCTACTGAGGGGACGTGTCTTGATTACCCACTTACAGATAACCTAGAGGTATAAATTGGCCAGCAGTGTAGAAGTAGTGCATGCTAGTCCTTAACCAGCAAACTACTTCACAGTTACAGGCTTCAGGATTTTATTTCCTGATTTCTCAATATATTCTCAATTACTCCTCTTTTGTACTAGCTTCTTTAGGCCAGTACTGAAGTCAGCTTAATTTTTATGACTTTCTTTTCTGAATCCCCAGTATTAATTATTACTCTTTAACATTTAGAGACCAGAACAAATACAAAGATGCAGCAAATCTCCTGAATGATGCCTTGGCTATCCGTGAAAAGACTTTGGGCAAAGATCATCCAGCGGTTTGTATACATGCAATATCATATTTTTGGTTGTGTTTTTCACTGAATTTTTTTCAACTCATTCTAATATTAAACTCAACAGGAAAGTTTTTAAGACCTGGCTTATCTCTAAACAGTACAGGTAGGAGGCCACAATGCAACATTCTTCATTTTCTCTTAAATATTTAACGTACCTTTTGAGCATTATATTCAATACTGTTTCACCACAAATGACTCGCACATATTTGGATTGCATGGATTTTCTATGGGAAATTAATTTGTGAAGAAAGATTTTTAATTTGCTTACTCAAATCGCTTTATTAAACTCAAATTGAAGGGGTACTTCTGATTTGTTTTACTGCTGCTTTTAAATGAAATGTAAATCAAGCTTTTGTACTTGGTGTTTAAAATTAATGTGATTATCTCACTTCATGTAGCCTGTGTGAAGCAGGGCAGCTCTGAGTATAGATGTGAGAGGTAACTTTGTAAGAGAAGAACATATGAAGAAAATGGATGCACTAAATGACATTTCCACAAATGAAGCGAAAATATTTAATGATTTTGGTTTTTTCCTTTCGTCATTTCTGTATGTATGCATTCAATAATAATTTTTTCTTCATTTGCAAATTTCGAGAGGTCTCCCCTGTGCATGGAAAATTTGAAAACATGAATGCATTGCAGATGTGTTCATTTGTCAGATACTTGTATCAGCAAATTCCAGTGTAATTAATATTTCTTTACTGTTGACAGGTGGCAGCAACTCTAAACAATCTTGCAGTACTTTATGGTAAACGGGGAAAGTACAAAGAAGCTGAACCATTGTGTAAGCGAGCTCTGGAAATCAGAGAAAAGGTATGAGTAAAAGAATACAGCACATTTGAATGGATTTTCTGAGGGAGAGGGCAAAGTTAAACACTTTTTTAGTGTTTTGGTTGCGTAGATCTGTCAGATAAACTGCAGAGTTAGCAATGCCCTAGTAGTTAGGAGTGTCTGAAATTCAAAACAGTAGTAAATTCCAGTAGTCCTACGGAGCTGTTGGAGCATTCTGGGTGTATTCTAAATTCTGTCTAGTGCAATAAACCTTCTTTACCTTTTTCTTTCCTCTCTTATATTTAAGTAATCTTTCATTTGACAAGAGCATTGGAATTAAAAATGAAGCATCATTAAAATTTTTAAGTTGATTATTCTATGACTATGTGGATATTTATTTTAGTCCATGAGACTGAATGCCTGCATCTTTCAGGCTTTGTAGAATATGCTGCATACAATGTTATTATACTACTTACATTATTCCTGTTTGAATTGTTCTACAGCATTCTCAGTTTGTAATAGAATTGGGTAATTTTCATATCTTTCAAATGCAAATACTGCTTTTGTCATCCTCATGTTGAATTGATGGGGAACAAAAACTAATGGGGTATTTCTAAATGATGCATTTCTAAACCCTGATATGATGATTGGAGCATGTTTTAATACAAGGTATTTCGTTTTCAGGTCCTGGGGAAAGATCACCCTGATGTTGCCAAACAATTAAATAACCTGGCTTTACTATGTCAGAACCAGGGTAAATATGAGGAGGTTGAATACTACTATCAGAGGGCACTGGAAATTTACCAAACTAAGCTAGGACCAGATGATCCAAATGTTGCAAAAACAAAGAATAACCTGGTAAGCCTTTTATAAAGTAAATCTAAGAAATGCACCTTTATTCAGCATGTATTGTATTTATTGTTTATCAAGCTAAATAAAACAGCGTGCTGATATCTTTTGGGGGGGGTATTTTGTTTTTTAGGCATCCTGCTATCTAAAACAGGGCAAATTTAAGCAAGCGGAAACTTTATACAAAGAGATTCTTACTCGTGCTCATGAACGGGAATTTGGCTCTGTAGATGGTAAGAAACTGAGTCCCTAGATTTGAATGTATGTTTCATTTTTGTAGTTACTATGAAATAAAATCTGCAGGAAGTTAATTGTATCCTGATTAAAATAGTTGTCTGCTTGAGATAGACTTAAAAAGTGAGATTATAGATGCATTGAAGTACATTTGTCGTAAAAAAGCATTTAGATACAGCAGTAACACTTGATTCAAAATGAGAGTTTTTCTTACATGAGGTAGACTTGGTAGGTTTATGTTTTATGGATTGTATTTCTGGCATAATTTATCTTATGCCCAACCAAAACCAATTTTGGTATTTTTATAGAGGCAGAAAAATGTATGTCACTTTGCAGTCACAGGAAAAAGTCAGTGCAGGATTTTTAATGATACAATAAATACATTGTTAATGTGAGTCCTCCATTAATACATTGAAAGAATGCGGAAAATACCCTTAAATTGTGAATTGCATTTGACTTCAATGTACAGTGTATTTTATCAACTGTAAATCACAGTGAAGAATTTTCACTGCATTCCATCACAAGAGCTTATGCACCACTTAGTAATTGTCAAAACAGTTGTTAGGATAAAAGAAATAAATGCGTATTATCTAGCACAGAACTAAGCACACGACAAATCGATGGCAGCATATACTGACTTCAAAGCTTCTCAGAAGTAACTGTTTCTCAGTTCAGATAAGAAAAGACAGAATTGTAAAACTATAAAAGAAGAGGTGCTTGTTTTATTTATCTGCTGCTTGTAGTATGGACAGTAAGCCTTTTTTGTGGTGGTGATAGTATAATTCTCTGGTTCACAACTTCATTTCAGAAGGGTGAAAAATGATGAATACTTTGTAGTTTTTTACTTCTATAAAATATTTTCTTCTGTTTCATCAGATGAAAATAAGCCTATTTGGATGCATGCAGAAGAGAGGGAAGAATGCAAAGTAAGGCCATTGTCATAAATCTTTTTTGGAACTTCTACTTATTTAAGTTACAAATCAGTTATTTTTCTTCAACATTACTTTTGTTTTAGGGAAAGCAAAAAGATGGCACATCTTTTGGAGAGTATGGTGGCTGGTACAAAGCTTGCAAAGTTGACAGGTGGGTAATTTCTTTACAGGACAAACAATGCAGCAATACCCGGTATGCAGAAATGTCAGATTAAAGCATGTTTAAAATTGAAACTAAACCAGCTGCTTGCTTAGGACTATAAAAACTATAGTATTAAAAATTCGGGAACACAGTAGCAGTTTTCAAGTCCCAAGGTTGCTTTTAATCTAGGCTGGTTAGATCTAGTAAGTGACATAAAAATTCACCAGTTGCGTTCTTGGCAGTCCTTCACATGGAAGCATAGGTCATCTTTCTTTCTTTTTATACTGTTGGTTGGCATACATGCTCTCCCTGCCCCAGCAAGACCTCTAGAGAGGGCCAGAAGCAAAAAGGAGACTGTGCAAGTAACTGAGCCTTGAGTTTTCTAGCTGGCACAAGAAAACAAAATTAAACTGGCAGAATTCAGCATTATTTGAGCTTCTAAAGCTTGAAGAATATAGTTTTGTGTGATTTAAAATCTGAACTTCAAAATGGAAGAAGAGAAACAGGGACTTCAGCTTGGATTATACTTGATGAAATATTTTTTGTTTGCTTTAATTTTGTTCCTTAACTGCCTTTTTTTAATGTGCAGGTGGTACAATGCAAGAAAAAACCTGCACCTAGTACTGATAATGTTCAGTGAGGGGTTTTAATTTCTTCAGTGTTTGAGTTAGTGTGTTTAACAAGCAACAGAACCTTTGTATTGTTGAAATCTACTCTTTTTCTCCATCTTGAACTCTGGGTGCAAGACATTTTGCTGGTTTGTTTTTCATGTACTAGTTCATTGTAATGCATGAGGAAATCTTTTCTCTGCTGTTACTGGAGCAAAACTTCATGCAACAATTCTGTGACTGAGCTAATTCTCATAGTCTCATTGAAACAAACATGTCTTGTTGGAGAGTGACTTGTTAATGGAATGTGTGGTGGGTTTTTTTTCTAATTTTTTTTTCCTTTACTGTTCAAGCATAGTTTGAATGCATAGAAACTGCAAATAGGTGTTAAGTAAAAGCTGATGAAAGGAACTTTTGATTTGTTTTGTGACAAACACATGCTACAGTAATGGTCACTGTATGCATGAGTAGGCATATTTTCTGGAAGCTTCACAATTACTTAGTTGGACACACTCAGATTGAGCTAAATTTTCACCTCAAGGTGCATCTGGAAGCAGACTGAGTAGATCTAGAGGCTAGTTAATAACTTCCACTTTCAGGGCTGTTGACTAATCATAGCGTGAGCTGTTAATGCACTGTGAAAGGGGTTAACAGGTTTTTCCACGTACATGAAGTACAAAACAAATCAAATAATTAAGTTTGGAAAAGACCTCTAAGATCATAAAGTCCCACCGTCAACCCAACACCACCATGCCACTAAACCAACCATATACAGTGTAGTATATTTCAAGACAGACTTACTAAATAATTATAAGAAATATGACAAATACTATATTAATTTAAGTTTTTATTAGTTTGTGAATTGAGAAGAGTTGAGTGTGTGTGTCTGTGTATATATATACTTCTTTTTTTTCTTCTTTAAATAGTCCAACAGTAACAACTACCTTAAAGAACCTTGGGGCACTTTACAGACGACAGGGCAAATTTGAAGCTGCTGAAACATTAGAAGAGGCAGCAATGAGGTCTCGTAAACAGGCAAGTATGATAATTCGCCTTAATGATATTTCTGCATTATGGTCATGCAGATTTTCAACTTCAGTATCTTATTGTACATGCAGAATATATAAACTTCTAGCTATTCAGTGTCTGGTGCCTGGTGTTGCCCTCTAATTTCAGTCTGAACTGGTCATAAACTGATCCCATCTTAACACTTGCAAACTGGTTAATTGCTGGGGCAGTGGCACCATGTACCGGGGGCATGACTCACATTGAGGGTGAAATTGTGTGGAAGATGGAAGAGCAGAAAACACTGTGTTGGCCAGTAGTCCTCAGTGGGCTACAAGTCCTGTGAGAGAGACTGTAGTTAGGGGAAAACGGAGAGTTTCTGTTGATAATCTCCTTTGCCAGTAATGCTGTTCTATTTTTAATAAGGAGCTGTCAAACTTACAAATGTTCTGTTTCTGCATACAACTGACTGACTGGTGCAGACCTTTAGAAGACCATTATAAATTTATTAGTTGCTGTTTCTGTTACTTTTGCAAACCAATGGAATGGATATTACAGTTTAAGGGGGCACTATTTTTCTTTTAATGTGGAGAAGTTCTGTGCTGTCTCTGTGCTCTCAAATCTGCAGTTCAAGTAACCCTTTCTCAGTCTTAGAAGGTTGGAGAGAGTTTGTTTTTGTTGGGGTTTTATTGGCTTTTTGGTTTTCCTTTCCCTTTTGGATGATTTGATACAATGTCTTTTTTATAAAAGTACTTAAGACTGGACAAGCAAACACAGCTTGTCAGTGTTAAAATGGAAAGCAAAATAAGAAAATATAAGTGAATAAAAAAATTGGAAAGTTCAATTTTAATTTCATTTTTATGCAATAGTAAATAAGATCTGTATTTGTTTTCAGAAGTGGTTTGTTTTGTTTTGTGTTTTTTTTTTCTTATATGTCCATGTAAAGTTCTAAACTCAAATTCTAAATTCAAGTAAACTGACTTAAGTGATGGACCATATCTTTATTGATAATGTACTGGTTTTTATTGGTTATACTGATTTTGAAGTTGTATTTTAAAGAATGATACTGCAGTGTTTGATCTATATAGAAGCAGATTTCTGGAAAAGAGGGAGAGCAGAAAAGCTCCTGGCAAACCTCATGCTCTTCTGGTGAATTCAGCAACAGTTCCCTTTGATATAAGGTGGCATAAGTTCTTTCTTCCACAAAAAATGATGGAAGACTTTAGAGTGTTTGCCAAATAAATGGAATGAGACTGGTAAGAGGGAAGTATGAATCTGGGAGAAAACTTCTTTGGCAAGGAAAATTGAAGGGTGGAGGGGAAATAGTTGATACAGATACTTTCTTTAACTGAGGATGATTTTCACATGCTTTTACTGAAGGTTAATTTTCAGTGTGTCTCATTCAAATGTGATTTGAAAGTAAGAAATGAATGTGCGCTGCATCTTAACATATTTGCTTTGGTTCTTAGTTTTAGTGTCACCATTACAAGTGGTAATTTTTTAGCGCAAACAGATACAACCAGGATAAATTGATGTAATATAATAGTAATAAGAAGACTGGAAGAAAACGTAGCT